>NC_132943.1:32531250-32837500 GCF_034638445.1 Ciconia boyciana | reverse complement strand
ACTTAGTGCAAAACAATTCAAACTAAATCTTGGAGCCCACTAGGAGAGGGTGGAAGTCTCAAGGCAAGGAGGTAACCACACACTACACCTGAGCAAGAAGAGAAGTATGAAGAACCCCACAACCCTTCCTTAGCAAAGACGACTTACCTGTTTCATACCCTCGGGGCACCTTCCCTCCCCAGAGCTGTGAAAGATGCACTGGGCCTGTTCCAGCACGTGAAACAAGCAGTACAGACAGGGCAAAATAAAGTCAATGCACGTGCCTTATTTTCATAGCATTGTTTAATATTTCAAAGAACTGTCATGTCAGTTCAGCCTAGGTATTTCTCACCAGAATTAAAGTCACTTGTATTTCTGAGAAACAGTCCAGACAAAGGAATGTTTCCTGGAGGGGAAGGGCCTGTCCTCTCCAAGCAAAAGTGTCAGATTTCTAGTAAATCTTAGAAGCAGCAGGCTGTCAAGGTTCTCCCATGACTTTGTGTGCAGATGAATAAGGTGATACATTTCATACTCTTGAGCAGTTTGTTTTATTACACAGAGGTCACATAACTGTATATTTGCCTACTTTGTACACAATTGTCTAGTCTCACGCACAGCGGCTTCCAAGTTCTTCCTAGTACTGGCAAGCACCAATAAATTCTGAAACAGAATATCAAGTGCCTTAATTAAGTTTAAATCAGGACCTTGGTAGATGGATCTTGCACCCAGTTATCAGGAATGTACAAATGTCTTTATTCAAAAAATACAAAATAAATTATCTGTAGGCATGGACAATGACTGTAAACAATTACACGTGTGTTAAATGAAATCCAGTAACTGATGGTTACAGTGATTCTTTTAAACACCAGCCTCACTTCAGTCACTATCCACCCTCTCACACTGACATCTGAAGTTTTTAAAGTCAGAACTGTCAACCTTCAACAGCACAGCTCATGATGCATCCCTATCCCAGGAATTAGAACATGCCACCTCCCATTCCTCCGCCCATCCCACCCATTCCTCCCATCCCTGGCTCCTTTTCTTCTTTAGGAATTTCAGTCACCACTGCTTCTGCTGTTGATAAGAGAGACGCAACACCCGCAGCGTCCATCAGAGCAGTTCTCACAACCTAAAAATAGGAAAGAAATAACTTAATACCTGCTGACTGTCACGAGAGCTGGGAGGCAGGAAAGCTGAGAATTAAGGCTATTTTAGGTTACCTTTGTGGGGTCTATGATTCCTTTTTCTACCATATTTACAAAGTCCCCAAGCATTGCATCATAGCCAACTTCTGATGGACTCTGCAGGATTTTTTCAACTATTAACGATCCTTCAACGCCTGCATTCTTTGCAATAGTCATTGCTGGGATTTTCAGCGTTCTCTTTATTATTTCAATGCCTGTAAGAAAAGGATGTTTAGAATTACGTATTACATATGCTGCTCCTATTGCCAAGGCACACCTTCACGTGCTGGAGGTCGATACAGAAAGAGAACCCTCTGAGCAAGAACATAAGCTATTTGTATCAGTTCCAGGGGAAAAAGTTCTCTGCTACTTGACATCTGTCAACAAATGAAATCATTGCAGGATATTCACACGTGTTTTAGTTTTACTTCTGCAGAAGATAGTAAGGAGCGTTATTATTGTAACAAGGCACAAAGCCTTTTTCCATTTCATTTGCCACACAGTCTCTTAAGGATTCTTAGATTTTATGTCTGTCTGCAACGGCTGCGACAGGCAGCTCAACTCTCCTTTAGTGGTTTGCAGTTCTTTGCAGGGGGTACTGCTGCTTTATTGTTACTGGTTCTTTCACATCCAAGGCAGGGACACAGTGAAAGCTCCTTCCCACTGTAAAGAGGGACTGCCAGACCAAGGGGGTGAGGTTCTAAAGATCAGGTAACTAAAAACTCACCGAAAGCGATCTGTATTTAATCTTACAAAGCCTCAGGACAGAAGAAAGTCTATTCTTAACGCTTCCACACACACGTTCAAGTAATTTACTTACCAATTTTCTGATCTTCATTGGCTGGAGCTAAAGCATCTAATGCTGGAATGCAGCGAAGCAATGCACAGCCACCACCTGGAACGATGCCTTCCTCTACAGCAGCACGGGTCGCGTTCAGGGCATCAGTAACTCTGTCTTTCTTCTCATTCACTTCCACATCACTTGTGCCACCAACCTACAACAAGCAAGCCACATGTCAAGGTCCACACAAGGAGCCCGGGTGGGAGAGCGCTGCTGGCTGTAGAACTGCTGCCACAAAATTAAATAGCCAACTTGAGTCATTAACTGAAAAGTGCCAGAAAGCAAACCCATGCTCTCCCATGCTGGCAGCGTTCTTTCGTACCTCAGCACTCAAGAAGCCCAAGCACACAGTTTTAGGTGATATTTCATCAAGTTCTTAATACCAAGGTGTAGCACTGTAATAAGCCAAATTCCTTATCTAAGTCAACTGCAAAGACTGAGACAACCACACAGTAGTAACTTAGCTTAGCAATCGAGGACCGATACCACCCCTTTCCTAAGAAGTTTAACTTCTCACCTTCAATACTGCTACTCCATCAGAGAGTTTGGCCAATCGCTCATTCAGTTTCTCTTTTTCATAGTCACTTGTGGTAACTTCTAGCTGTTCAATAATTTCTTGAATACGTTTTTCAATTTGCGCCTTTTCACCCTTCCCCTTCAGAAGCATGGTGTCATCTTTTGTCACAATGACCTCTCCAACTTTACCAAAGTCATGAGGCTGAATATCTTCCACATTTAGGCTCAGACCCTCTTCTCCAAACACCTGAAACAAATTACGTGAAAAGTTGGAATTCACAGCTTCTCCATATGCGAGTTTTTTATTTACAGACACACAAACACATACTAACTGCAGGCTAACTGCAAAGTAACCACACTACTGCAGCTAAGCTGAACAAAACTCTTCCCTTCTCCTAACAGAGTCCAGGCACGCAGGTACCTCACAAACTGGCCCTCGTGGAATAGGGAGCTGCCAACTTCTCATTCATGACTGACTAATGTCACTCACTGATTCAACGTGCCTGGAAAGTAGTGTGTTACAGAGTCGTCCTCCTATTTCAAGAAGTTACGAGTATTGGCACTAAATGACTTTAGAACAGAGTTTGCTCATTTTGTTACTTTGTGCTCCAGTTAGCTTAAACACTAAGTTTTATTTCAAGAACCACCTTTGGATCCCAGCATCATGCTATAATTTTGAAGTGTTTAAGAAAAGCAGCATAAAGGGACACTAATCAGCACATCAGCTGCTTGAGCAGTTGAGTACAACAGAAAATTACCCACTCTATTCCAAACATTTTAAAATTGTATTTGCTGTACTTGAGTCTGGGCAATTATAAGGCAGTTTTATAAGGCGGCAAGAAAGATTTGCTATTTCTAAGAAATTTCCTTGATATTCCTCCTTCCCCTTAATAACCTAAATGCTGCAAAGAAAACGTGTGCAACTTCAGTCAGTTAAAAGGACGTATTCCTCATGGTTGGTCAGGGCTGTGCTACACAGCAATGATCAATATCCACATTAAAAAAAATATATATACAAGGAATCAAGCATTAGAGTTACTGTTACATTTTTGAAAGAACAGGACACAGCCTGCAACACAGCAAATACAAGCCATGGACCAAGAGTATACATTATTTTCCTCCTTAAATACCATTAGCATTTCTTAGAGCAAAAAGCCAATTAAAAGATCATTACTTACAGCCCCACCAGTAGCAATTGCCATATCCTTAAGCTGGTTTTTCCTGTTGTCACCAAAACCTGGTGCTTTTACAGCAACAACCTGAAGACCAACCTTCAGTCTGAAGGGAAGAATTCAGAGAGCAACATTCCACTTATGTTCAGAGAACGAGTCTAATTAGTAAAACCAGTTATTTCAGTACAGCTCTAACAAGCAAGCAAACAAAGAGACCTTCACGAACCGAACTGGTTTTGCTCAAAAAGGTAGTTAGGAAACAACTGAAATTCTGTCTGAACCGATGCAAAGTATGGCTATGTACAAAAGCTGCTGTTTCTTTGGCACCAATAAGAGAACAGACAACAGTACTACACTGCAGCAAATTCAAATACGCAGTTTTGTATGTATTCCTTTAAAAGGTTGAAAACACAAAAAAAAGCAGTATTTGTCTAAAAGTATGGATTTTAAGCCTCACCTGTTCAAGACTAGAGTGCTGAGGGCTTCTCCATCAACATCTTCAGCAATAATGACCAAAGGTTTGCGGTGAGCATTGGCAATTTCAAGAGCTGGAACTATGGACTGTACACTAGAAATTTTCTTTTCACTGATTAAAACATAAGCATCCTGGAATTCACATTTCTGCCCTGCAGAAACAATATGCATTATCTGAACAATCCGACTATAAAAACATACCAAGCATTCTCTTAAACTTAAGGAGCTACTTTGGAGCAACTGTTGCACTTTTCAATGGCATTAGAAAGAGACACAAATTGTTTTCTCCAAGATTCCACTTTCAATTCTACATTGTTCTGGAGTGTTGCAGGGACAGCTTGATGTTAACATGGACACTGTCCACACTTAGCAGAGAAGAAAAAAAAACAAACAACCCACAGACTACAAGCTTTTACCGAGGGTTAAAAGCCTCTGATGGGGAAGGACCTCACTGCCCTATTGCCATGGTACGTAGTGTAACGGATTGTGAAGTCTTTGTAACAGGTACCTTTATTTCTAACTTACAAGAGCCATTGTCAGGTATTTGACCTGTTAACTCACCTTTGGTTGTATTAATAAAATATGGAGAGATGTAGCCTCTGTCAAATTTCATACCCTCGATGATTTCCAATTCATCATTTAGAGTTTTTCCATCCTGTTTAGATGCAAGAAAGTCTGCATTAACGATCCTGTATTTATTACCAAAAGCACAAGTATATTTTTAGCATACTAAGCACAACAGAATGAAAGGCTCTGCACCACACGTCAGTTTTATGTGCTTACCCCTTCAAAATAAAAGCACGGTAAGAGGGAACAGCAATCAAACCCTGATCTAAAAGAGCTGGGGTGGGAGGAATTATGGTGGGATACTGTGCATGAGCAGCAGCAGCTACATCACAGGCCACAAAAGCCAGCCCTAACTGGAGAAGAGACAGTCACTTTGCACTTAGTCTGTATGTTGGTCAGTTCTTACCTTGACAGTGATTACACCCTTTCGTCCAACTTTCTTCATGGCATCAGAGATTATATTGCCAATTTCCTGATCTCCATTTGCTGATATCGTAGCAACCTGAAACAGCAAGCCATTTAATCTCATCCCACAATACAAGTGATTTGTTTCCTCACTATAAAGAAAACCAGAGTAACCATTTTCATTCTCACATTTCCTGACAAGACAGGGCAGCTGACTGTAGCACACTCATACCAGGACCCAAGAACTCCGTTAGAAGGGCTAACAGCTCTTGGACAACTCAAGCACAGGGCCAGCTCCCATGCTCTGGGCTCATGCAGCACACACAGGCCACCTGAATCTGTGGCCATGAGGAGAAATACGCCATGAAGGCAAACACACCTGGTGCCCGAGACCCAGCTGGGCACCCACCTCAACCTGAAACTCCCGCAGCAGATCCACAACACTCCCGGAAGTCTGCCATCACCTCCCATCCACAAACGCATCTTTGCTCTCCTCCATTCTTCCCAAGTACACAAATTTATGTTCTAAGACCATGTCTTGGAATGAAACTTGATGAGAAAAAACTACCTGCTTCTGAACTAACTTCTAGCAGTGCAGTTGAAAGCAGAATACTGGGAATTTTAAATAACTCAAGAAAATGAAAGCGTTACCATGAAGACCATTCAATGAAACATACTCTGAATCTTGATACATAAAGAAAAATACTCAGGTGTCATATACCTAGCTCCATTAAACCTGATGTCACAGAACTTTTTATGAAGAATAGCTACTTAAAGTTGGTTTAATTTTTTTTTTTTTTTTTACCTGCGCAATTTCTTCTGGAGTTGTAACAGGTTTAGACAGCTTCTTCAGTTCAGCTATGACAGCATCAACTGCAAGCATCACCCCTAAAGATGAACAGAGTACTTGTGAGTGAGCAAAACAAGGTATACAGCAGAGAAAAAACAAACGAAAAAACCAAAAGAAAACAAACAAAAAAGAACCTACAAACAGGTTAAGTTTCAAACCAAAGTCCACATTGCAAAAATGCATCAAGTTTGCACGTTCAAAAACAACTGACTGGCAGTTCTAGTTCCATATTGTCATTTGCATACCTAGTGATCTTTTTTTTTTTTAATTGGTGCAACATACTTTCCATCATGATCGAAATTCATGGCAAATTTATTTACATGGCACCAGTAAATTTATACCCTTATCAGAAATTAATTAAATGCAGAAATGGCTTTAAATGGAGTTTACCTATGACAAATTAACCAAGTTAGCTGCATATAAAATAGTAAAATTATTAGAAAAATTAAAAATTGTTCAGAGTAAGTAATGTAACAGAAACAAGTGGGTTCTCTATGCATCACTCTTCATATAAAACTTTATGTGGCTCTTCAAAAAGAAGGCAACTTATTCAGGAAGCCAGTCAAATTTGGGATATGAGAAGTAGAAAGACAGTGATTAAACGTTAAAAACAAGGGAAAAAAAATTACCCCTCCTGATTTCTACTGGATTAGCTCCTTTGCTGATCTTCTCAAAGCCTTCCTTGGCAATTGCACGTGCAAGTACCGTTGCAGTAGTGGTACCATCTCCCGCTTCTTCATTTGTATTGTTGGCAACATCTTGAACTAACCTGGCTCCAATATTTTTGTATTTGTCTTTTAAGTCAATTGCCTTTGCTACTGTCACGCCGTCTTTTGTCACTTTGGGACTTCCCCAGCTTTGTTCAATAATAACTGTTCTTCCCTAGGATGACAAAGAACAAATATTAAACCAAAGCCACACAATCCACAGCACGTTACTCCAAGAGTTCAACTGAAGATGAAGATCCTTTTGAACAGCCACTGCTGAACAGAAACATGACCTTGCACAGAGCTTTCAGCTAGGACTTTTTTCAAGCACACACATTACCAAGGTTCTGCAAAACGGGGAAAATGGCTCAAAGGTTTTCTACTTTCACAGAATGAGGCTTCATTCCCCAGCCATAATGCTTAATACCACAGATTCAGAAGTCTGCAACTAAAATAAGACTGGCCTTACAGAGAAAAATAATTGAAGAGACTCCCTCTAACAGACATTTTCCCCTAAAATTAAAACAAAGCAAAAATAAAATAAATTAAAATACAGCAACATAATGAACTAAATTTGCAACATTTCCATCAAATCACAATAAAAAGTCTATGTGATTGAAAAACAGTAATACAAAGCTCTATTCATTGCACGTTCTGGGGAAAAAAAAAAAAGGCAGAGACTTGCAAACTTTTTTAGTGATTAGCAAAGAGAACTGAGAATAGTTAACAAATTTGTGTTAATGTGTTGCAATAATTTCTCAAACATTGCAAGTTAACAAGCCTTTCTTCTCTCAGCCCACGCTTGCGTTCAACTAAAAAGCTGGACTATCCTATACAACATATACGGCCACAGTTAATATGGGAAACTATGGACCATATAGGGAACACAGGGCAGATGCACCTGCACAAGGATTGCTTGTTCCCAGACTAATTCAATAGCTTGAACATCTGCCCCAATTAGTAACATTCCAGTTTGAGCTGGAGGCAGCAGAAATGCAAGGAGCCACCTCTGGTCCACTGCTGCCCCAGAACTCTTTATCCATCCTGACAGCTGGAGCTGTTGGAAGAGGGGAAGGGAGAGCAACTGCCCCTCCTCACCACTGTCGCTGCACAAGTCCAGCTCAGAGCTGACCACACTGGCTCCTGCCGAGACACTGCTGTAGCTGATCACACACCAGTGCAGCTTCAGCTTCAACCAGAGTTTGGATCACGTGCCAAGAAGCTAGCTAAGGACTCCCATACTGCATGCTACCGCTACAGCGCACTGTATTCCTCGCTTGCACAGGGCCCACTCACATCTGTCTCAATGATTTAACTAACTTGGGATTCCTGCCATGCATGAGGCAATACTGATTCTGAAGCACAACTGGCCCTAGAAGCTGTAAAAGAAACATTAAGCTTCAGTTACTAAGGTTGAACTTGTGAGTTTACATGATTCTAACTCTGTGCTATAAAACAATTATGCCAAAATAATGCATAATCTGACTTCTTACTGCTATTTCATTTGACCTGCACTTCTCCTAAATCTAAAAGTGATTCAAGAGTAAGAAAACTCTCTCTACTGATCCTGCTACTGTTAAGTTCTTCATGTAGTCTCTCCTTGTTTTCCTTAATTTTATCCTGCATTTTGATGTGGTCTTATTCCAAATGTTTGTTTGGTAGCTATGAGGAGAGTGCCACAACAAAATCTACTTATATCCGATCACATAAAAGGATTTACATTCAACAAACACTTTTTATCTGTTTCAGAAAAAAGGAACACCAGCAGTAAATACACATGCATTTTGAATGGTCCTGCATATCAAGAATCCAAGCACTCACATAAACAAGCTTTGACAAAGTACTCAACATGTTGGCAGCAATATCAAAAGATTGCATGAGAGCAAACCATATTTCTTTAAATATATAACAGTGCCAAAGGGAATGACCTCACCAGAATGATATTTCTTAAAAATGCTGAAAGCTGAATCAGGCATTACAGTACAAACCCTGAATCTCTACAAATACATGGAGAACAGCAGATAAAGTGAGAACACTGGAACAAAACCCCCACAAGGTTACAGTAAGTTGCATCAGGAACTGCCCTTTAACCAGTGCATTAAAACTATGCTTAGGCATTCACAAAGTAGCCTGACCCAAAAACCCAAGAGTTAAATTAACTAACTACACTTAAACTTTGCTCCTTTATGGAAAACAGCCACAGCTTGCTGACATCACTGTTCCTTAACCTTCATCTGCTCCACTTCTGGCATTTTTTACTTTGAATAAAGCTAATAGAGCACCCAAAATGCGCAAGAAAGACATGAATGAATTTTACAGAGGCCAAGCACCCTTGAGAAGAACGACCGTGCATATGCTGTTATTATAGGAAACACACATTCCTATAAGCCCAAAGAAAGTCAGCGTCTCTTCCTTAAAAAGGAATCTCATTTCAAGCCTTACTGCACGTTGCATGACTATGCAGAATACAGTAGCTAGTTTTCCAGAAGGCCTAAAACTTACAGGGAATCATGCACTATATTCTGTCCTATAAGCAGCATAAATGAATGTCGCTGCCACGGAATTTCACTTAAGCTGATAACATTTACCAGTCAACTGAAAACTCAATGTTACGCTTTAAATGTCTCTTTCACCTTGTATCACTTTACCTACAAACACCATAATTTGTTTTTTTTTTAAAAAAATCTCAGGCTAATTAACGCACCTTAAGATCTAAATAGTTAAATTATCTACTGCATTGTTACAGACTATCAGCTGAGCCATGGTAACCTATCATGCACATCCCCTTAACCTTCAACCTGTTTAAACAAATACACTGCACCTTTCAGTGACCCAATTCATTTTACTTTGCTACTATGAAAAGCACATGCACTGTCGTCGTGGTTCACGTGACAAAAATGAGAATATGGCTGCTTGCAGTAATCTGTCCATACCCCCACATCTTTGTGTTACAGACCTGCAGATGGTAAGTAATCATGCAGCTCTACTGAGAGTAAACCAACAACTGTTTTCCACTGTGGTGTTGTTTTCAACCAGATCAAAGTGTTAACATAAAATAAACGCAAAATCTTCCATTACCTTTGGCCCCATGGTGACAGCTACAGCATCGGCTAGAAGATCTACTCCTTGAAGCATAAGAGCTCTAGCATCTGCTCCAAACTTAACATCTTTTGCATATGCTCGTGTTAGATGGGGAGCGAGTGCTCTGGACACCGGCCTTATCTGACGGAGTACTGTAGATAAACGGAGCATGTCTAAAAGATTAAAACAAACCCAGAGGAAAATATAAGCATTATGTATTTGCACAGCTACTCTTAGAATAAGAGAGGGAAAAAGGATTCAGGAAGTAAAGCAAGTGACCGTGAAGTTTTAGTTTTTCGACTGGTTGAAACGGAAACGCACAAGCAACTGCAAGTAACGGGGCTGGGGAGCCCAGATCCTCACGGCAAGATCCGGGCCGCGGCAGCTCCTCGCTGAGCAGCCTCCACAGACCCCGAGCTCCTCCCCGGCAGGAGGACGGGAGACCGCGAGGGCACCGCGGAACGCCAGCAGCCCCGCTCGCCAGGCGGCTCCCCCCGGCCCCGGCTCAGCGCGGGGGGCCGCGCACGCCAGCGGCGGCGGTGCCGCTCCGACGGGCGCCCGGGCGAGGCTCCCGCGCCCGACTCCGTCCGGCGAGGACAGCCCGCGCCGCGCGGCCAGACGAGGGGGGGCACAGAGCGGCGGCGGCGGCGGGGTCCCGCCGGGCCCGCAGGGCGGGCGGGACAGGGCCTCGGCCACATGTCCCCGGCGGTCGGGACACGCGCAGCAAGGTCAAGAGCCGCTCGCCCCCTGCCGCCAGCCCGGCCACGCTGCACCGCCGGGGCCCCGCCGCGCCGGCATCGCCCCCACGCGGCTGGGGGCGCGGGGGCCCCGCTCCAACCGCCGCACCCGCCGGGCGGGCTCCCAGCCGCCCTCTGCCCCCGCTGCGCGGGCGGCCGTTGGCGCGCGCGCTCCGAACGGGCCTGGCCGTTAACGGCGCAGGCACCCCTCCCCCCCAACGGTAACCGCCGGCGCAGGGGGAACGGGCGGGGGGAAACAGCCCGCTGGCTGGCTGGCTGGCTGGCTGGCACCCCCTCCCCGGGCCAGGCCGGGCCGGGCCAGCCGCCGCGCTCCCGCGCTCACCTGCGAGCAGCGTGGGGGGAGCAGAGGCGCCTCCGCCGTCCGGACTCGGGGCTGAGCGGGCAGGTCTGCGCGCAGCAGCGGGAAGGCGCTCGGCACTCACTGCCTCTGCCCCGCCCCCGGCCAGGCACCGGCCCATGTGGGGCTCCGCACAGCCCGGCCCGGGAACCAGCATAGCAGCCGCGGCCCCGCCCCTGGCGGGAGGAGGGCGGCCGCGCCCGCCGACAGCCCTCCTGCAGGGCCGGGGCGCCGGCCGCGCTGCGCGCATGCGCGGCGAGCTCCGGCATGAACCACTCAGGTTCCGGGGCCCGCCAATTCCAGAACCTTCTGGAACGCTCATGCTCGCCGCAGGTCAAAGTTGAGCTGACCTCACTTCCGGGCAGGTGTCCGACCCCGGGAGCCGGCGGGCGCCGGGCAGCGCGGTTCGCGGCGCCGCCGGGGTGCCAGTCGCCGCCAGAAATGGGCCGTAGTCCCGGGGGCGAAAAATAAGCGGCCGAATTAAAGCTGAGGGGGGCCGGGGCCGGAGGTCGGGCTCCGCCCCGGGGCGGGGCGCCGGGCGCGCATGCGCAGGCCGCGACCTTTCTCACGTGTGCGCAGGGCGGCCCGGTCACTCGGTGGCGGGGAGCGCAGGAGCCGTCATGGTGAGTGCCCGCCGCCCGCGCCCGGCACGCCGCCTCCGCCTCTCCCTTCGCCGCTGGCCTCGGGCCCGGCTCCGCTGAGCACGCCTAGTGGTGTAAGGGGGGAGGTCGCCGCAGGGCCTGGTGGCGGGCCCGCTTGCCCGCCGCGGGCGGGTCGCCGCCGGGGGCTCTTGAGCAGCCCGCGGCCACGTCGCTGCGCACGGGTGTTCCCTCAGCCTGCCGGAGGCCGGCAGCGACCGTCCCTGCCGTGGGGCCGGGCTGAGCCGTGGGAGGGAGGGAGGGAGGTGGCGGGCCCTGGCCTGCGGGCGCAGCGACTCCGTGAGGCGCGGCGCTCGCCATCCCCGCCGGGCGTTAGCAGTCAGCCGCTACCTGCGGGGGATGTCCGCGGCAGCCTGGGAGCGCCGCAAGGTCACGCAGTCCTTGGGGAGAAGCGGTTACACCGGCAAGCGCGGAGGCTGCGGGCCAGGACGTGGCGGGGACGTTGGTAGGGTCTGCCTTGGGCTTCCCGGACGCTTCAGCCAAACGCTCTTCCCCGCCGGCGGCGCCGGGCGTGCGCCGTTAGCAGGCAGCGCGCTGGGCAGGGCTGCGCTCGCCGCGGGGTGCTCCTGCGGAGCCTGCAGGTGCAACCGAGACGTTTTGTGGGGCGTTCTTGGTCGCTCGTTCTCTGTATTCTACAAACTTTTTTACAGAGATTGTACCTTGAAGGAGAATTGGGCAAGGGCGGAGCTGCCCTTGCTCTTGCAGTGATACTTTCTTCTTATGGTCCTACTAACGTGAGAAATCGGCATTTCTTAAAACTTGGTGTAAAATACTCGTGGTCCTAAGTCTGGCTGCTCATTTCTGTTAAACGCAGAACGACTCTAAAAGAAGAGGATCAGAGGTGTTATCTTCACAGAATAAAAATGAGCGTGGTTGGCAGCCTTTTCCCTTTGTTGCTTTAACGTTAGTTGGGGGAACACACATCTTTCATGTACCATTTCTTGTTCATGCTCCACCTGTAATTTTATTTTCTCCCAATTTTAAAGTGTGTGTGTTTATTGATGAATGTCAGTAAAGGGTGCGTGGATGCCAGGCCCTTGTTTCTAGTAGTTTCTATGAGTGTGGGCTCTGGGTACCTGTCTAGTGGAGCACTATCTCCATGTGACTTGGCAAGTCGCCATATCTTTCCTTCTAAATCAAAGCAAGTTCCTTCTTCCTGACCCCTGCTTGTTGGGATTTGGTGCTTGGCGTTTATTTAGACTGCTGCTTCTGAAAGGCAGCCAAGTAGCAGTAAGTAGTTGCAAAAAAACCACCCAAAACCTAAAAAAAAAACCCCACCCAACAAAAAAAGCCACTCTAACTCTGCTTAAGCAGAGGCAGATATTGAAGCAGTCAAGGTAGAATTATGCCTACTTTCCTATTTTTAGGGGCTTAAACCTAAAGTTTCTTTGTAAAGTTGCAGTCTCTTTGTAGGAGTCAATACAAGTAACAGCACTTTCGCTTCAGACTTCCCACTTTAGAGGCTGTATATCATTACATGAAATGCTAAGGTTTGAAAGTACCTGAAAAAGACTGATAGGAGGTACCTGGCTAGACTTTTGCTGCTTTACTATAAAACACCCCACTACACGAATAAAAATGCAACTGTCCCAAGAGGTCCTTAATCATCATTAAATCTGGCTGTGAACTGAATGAATATATTGCATACGATCAATAATTATGCTCACCAAAGTATAGTAACTAAGGGAGTGGGATTAAAAGCCTGCAGAGCTTTTCAGCCAGAGGAGGAGGCTGCTCCATCTGGGGGTGGTTTATTCCCCCAGCTGGAGTACATCATCCTATGGCCGGACTGTTGGGATTGCCCAGCATCTGCTTGTGTCTTTAGCAATTTCTGATGCAATCAAAGGTGGCATGTGTTTGCTACTATTAAAGATAAATGCTCAGCAGTTTTCTTAAACTATTAATTTCCCTCAAAAGAGAAATCACTTTTTTTAACTCTTTTAAATTGCAATTTCCCTGTAGTGTTCCTGTTGTTACAATGTACAATTACTTCCACAGGCAGGAAAAGCATTTAGGAAATTTCTTCCCCTCTTTGATCGTGTTCTGGTTGAACGATGTGCGGCTGAGACAGTAACCAAAGGAGGCATCATGATTCCAGAAAAAGCTCAAGGGAAAGTGCTACAAGCGACAGTAGTAGCAGTTGGATCGGGAGCCAGAGGAAAGGTAAATATCCTGAGGCATTACACGTGGGTAGAATTAGTAATGGTGTGGTGGAGGCTGGAGTGTTATCATAAGAAAGGGATGGTTGCAGTGTAAATTTAGTGATAGCTCAGAAAAATGGATGGCGGCAATGACTGAAGTTGGAAGTGCAGATTCAAAGAGGAGATAGAAATCTCAAGTTCTCCTGGCTGGCTCTGACCTTGAATTCCACCATTCCTTTCATCATTTGTAAAATGGAAAAGCCTTGCCTTTTAAAAATCAATATTATTTATTGATACTTATAAGCAGTTTTAAATAGTAGTGGTGTGGGTTTTGGTAGGTTTTTGGGGTTTTTTTTTGCATTTTGGTTGGGGTGGTTTTTTTGGTGGGGTTTTTTTGTTTTTTTCTTTAAATTTTAAATACATAAACAGCGTTTTGGGGGATATCTTGTTTCATCACTTCTCAGCCAAAACCTTGAAGGACCAGCAGCCTTCTTTGTTAAAATGATAACATGCCCGAATTTCTGTGACTTGGGAGCAGGGTGGAATCCCAGAATGTGGCATTCACTGTCTTGTGCTGTGCAAAGTATCATTGTCCATAAGGATTAGGCTTAGTGGCCAAAAGAAAATCAGGAATCAAAAGAAACAAGTGTTAAATAGTTAAACAACTGTTTAACAAAAAACTATTTAAATATTTATGCATGTTGACTATGCATCTGGGATCATAAAAAAAGACAGTCTTCACAAAAATGACAATGGCTATGGGCTTCAGCATCAGAAGGGTTTTTTCCCCACCAAAGCAGTGTTCTGTTAGTAGCAATGGTGGAAAACAGGTTAAATTTCAACTCGGGGATGTTGACTGAGACTTTTTCTTTACCATGAGTCCCTCTGTACATATCGTGCTGTTCTGTGTCGGTATGGGACTTCTAAAGCTTTGTATTGTGAAATGGTGCTAATATTTAACTAATGTGCTGATATTTTACTTATAATACAAAAACATAATTAAACTTTATCAGGTGTTTCGAAACAACTGATTTGCCAGCAACAGTGAGAAGTTGATCAAAGTAACAAAGATGGGAAGGTACTTTTAACTGGCACTTGGAGAAATTAGCCTCGGCTATAGAATATGGAAAGGGACTTTCTCCCTTCATTTTAGAAGGGGGTTTCATGATCTGTCACTTAATTTCTGATGTTTCTTGGGTGTTTTTTTCTTTAATTGAAGTCCAATTCAGTATGTCAAGTGAAGACCTCACAGTTGTATTTACACTCAAAACTAAATAAAAATTAATTATATTCAGAAAATGACAGCAGTTCTACTGCCTAAGTATTGCAGGACTCCAATGCTTGAGAATTGGCTGGTGTGCTTTTCCTAGTAAACCTGTATATTCTAGTTTTACTGTACAACGAAAATACAGAGTTGTGATTTCCTGAATGTTTTATATGCGGATGGATCATTGTAGTTTGGAGAAATTCTATTACATCTGTCTATATTGTGGAAAACTGAGGATTTCTCTTTTCTTTCAGAATGGTGAGATTCAGCCAGTGAGCGTAAAAGTTGGTGAAAAGGTTTTGCTACCAGAATATGGTGGTACTAAGATTGTACTAGAAGATAAGGTAGGTTTCCCAACTTTGTGAATGCAAATTAAGCTGGCTCCCAAAACATCATACTGCCAGTGATAAATACTGCAGTTACTCCATAGGGTTAGCAGCATTGAAGAAATGCAGTTGTTGGTATTCTAGTGGCAGCAGCTGAATCCAGCCAGCTTCTGGTACCTGTAGCACTTGCTACTTCCACACTGCTTAAAAGGAAGTAACCAAAGAAACCTCTGGCTGGACAAAGTGGCTCTGTATGCCAGGCATGTATATAGTAGAGGGAGCCCTAAAAGGCTTTGAAATTACTGTCCTTGCTTTTGACAGGGACAGAATTTTGTCCTTGCAGAATTGCCTTCTAACAGTTCTTGAACTTCCTACTACTAAAATTAGGAAGTTGGTAGCTTTCCCAAAGAGTATCTTAGGAACAAAAAAAAATTATTTGCAAGAAGACAAAAGGTAGAGCTAGTGTTGGTTAACTCACTTTTGATTTTGTACTTCATGACTGTGGTAGCCCTGACTTCAGAACAAGACAGTTTGCAAAATAACTGATACGACAGGTACTAATGTTTCTTTTCTTTGCAGGACTACTACTTGTTTAGAGATGGTGACATTCTTGGGAAATACGTGGACTAAACTTGTTGCTGTTACCAGTCATCCATTCCACTAAAATGCTGAAATTTTTCTTTCATCATGTAAATAATGTCCTTTATTTTATAATAAGCAGGCATTGAGACTCTGAAATAATTTGTGATCTCACTGTAATGATGGAACACAAATAAAAATATGTACAGTCAGAAATCAGTTGTTCTTGCTTGAGTTCCATTGAACAGTGAAATTCAGATGACCACCAACCAGCCTTAATTATTCCAAACAATATCATTTTATATCCTTATCTCTGTACTGAAATTGTAAAGGTCTTTACAATAAACTTCTAAAACTATTCTGCTTCTGTCTCAGTTTCTGCTGCTCAGTGGAACTGAGTCTGAACTGTGTAATGAACTAATCTCTCTGAAACAATTCAATTCTAGTAACACATTATTTTCCCTAAACTTGCATGAAGTTGGGAGATGAGTTTAAAATGGTTATCACACAGCTGCAGTGATGAAGGGGACTTTCCGCTAGCTCCCTTGCACAGTGAACTTTATCTTAAGATAACATGGTTTTTGAACTTCTTAGCAATAGCTTAGATACTGGTACACTGGAGGACTAATGCACACAAACCACCATACCACAACCAGCCTGTCCCAGAGCAGGCTAAAAGGAGCTTGGTACTAGTCATACCTGCGCTAGAACAAAATCATCCAGTTCATAGATGAAGCAGATAAGAATTACAATGTTTCTTACATATGGCCCACTGAATTTTGTCCCAGAAAAGAAGTAACTTTCCTCCAGAAGTTAAATTGGGCACAACTGGGGCTGCTGCTGATCTTAAAGCAAATTTCTTTACTGATTACTGCATGATCTCAGGCCAGATCTCCAGCTTTCCCATAACTTAGTAAAGAGCTGATTTGATAAATTGTATCTCCTTTATCCTTAGTGCAACATTCTTAAATAGCAAGACACTTACTGAAGTCATGCTGAAGCAACAAATTTGCATATTTTAACCACCCTGTCTTGCCTTGGAAAAGGATCCAAGGTTCTTTCAGAAGTACACAAATCTGCACTTGATGCAGTGTGTTCCTAATGATGCCTTCAGACTTGGTATGCATATGTTGGCCCAGTGCAGTCTGAGAATGTACACTGCCTTAAAATGTTTTGATGTAGTCTCAGGTGTAATAAATCTATGCAGACTATTGTTGCTACTGAAACTTTAATAGCAGTAGTTGAATGGTACTTAAGTCTCATTACATTCAAGCTGTTCAAACATTGCTAGATACACTATAAGCCTTATTTTCTTCTGGAGATAACAGGAAAGGACTAATGAAAAATACTTTTCAGAACTTCAGTAGCTGTAGTGGGGGACTTCAGCTTTGACATATGCTGAAACATGATGTATTTTCTGCCAGGGCAGTTTTGGGGCCCTCTTCCCCACAGCTAAACTTCAGTACAGAGGTGAGCTGGAGCCACTTTTTCGCCTAGATGCCAATTATCCCTCAGCTATTCCATTAGGAGCTACATTTGACAATCTTGGCTATAATGTCTTTTGCTCCCCGTAGCTGGGTGCGGTGCTGCTTGTTGGCTGGTTACCACCTACCTACTTCAGAGCTGTAGGCAAACCAGGCAAAAGTTACACCATTCAGGTGGTTAAACTCCCACTGAACTGAAATATGTGCCAACAGGGAAGATGCTAAATAAAAAAATTATGTTTTAGTATAAAAGGTCTACTTCTTGAAATCTACCCTATGGCAGTTTTACTTAAGAAGTTACAGAAGTGCACGTTACAGCTGAAACTAATGAACCACAAACTCATTGAGAAGCATTATCTTCCACTAGAGCAAACGCGCCTTTATCTGCCATGATAAGGTAGGTATTCTGGTGTAGTCACATACCAAAGAGGGGAAGGTATTTAACATATTTACAAACTACTTACTTACCTTAAGGAAACTAGATGACATCTCAATGAGAAAAAGATGCAGTTGGAAGCAACTCCCAACAGAGAAATGTTCAGGCCTAATGTTTCAGCATTTCTTTCACTAATGTCTTTTAGAGACACACTTCACATAGGGTCCCCACTCACAGCAAATAATTTCACAATGTTTACAGTTCTTGTTTATAAGGAGCAACTACAGTCTGGGGGGGTGCAATCTGAGGGCAGGTGACCCAGAGGTAGTACATACCCCCTTACTACTTGTGCTGCTTACCTTCAGCCCCAAGTGCTGTACTCCTCAGCCAAGGCAGCACCACCGTACCAGCTCACTCCCCAGCAGCATTACGCTGAACTCACACTGCAGTGCTGCCAAGCACGCACCACACAAGCCTCTCTTCCCCCTGACCCTACCTCCAATCCATGCTTTCAGCCCCAGCAGATTTTCAGCAGCTTGGTGTCATGCTTATTTAATAAAATAATTAGCATGGCTGTATCTACTAGTGTTTACATAACTGATTAAAACCAAAAGTCACAGTTTCATTAAAACTTTCATGGGAATAAGTAATTTATGTATGTGGAAAATGAAGAAAGCATTCCTAGGCCTAATCAAATGGAGGGCACGCGTGAGTGTCTAATGGATCAATAGACGGAGAACATTTTATTCTTGCACCATGAGGCTATCACTGCAAGCAAGGACAAGGTAACTGTTACATAGCCAAGGTGATCCATCTGCTGTTACTGCTTTTTAGTCCACGACTGCATGCCAAATTCTATAACCCCCAGGTGCTATAGGGGAGGACAGAATCAATCACAAATACTCTTTCTTTGCTGTGTTGTTCCTCCAGGAATTTAGACTTCTTTTTTCCACTGTTTAGTCTAGACTATTTCAAAGCTCCAATTTTGGCAAAAATGTTACATATTGCCCTACTTGCTTTTTGGGGGGATACCGTCCTTCCCAGCCTTTCCTCAGGCTGTCTGAATCATAAGAAAACAAGGTGGACTCCATCTACTTTTGCTACTTTCCTTTCTTAACATTTCAGCACAGCTTCCATTAGCAGCAACTATACTGTTTTCAGAAAACATTTATCGTCCTGGTCATGTTATCCTGCCATAGTAAGAAAAGGATGAAACTTTTACACACTAGTGGAGAAGAAAGGAAGGCCAGGTCCCTAACAGCACAGGAATAGTCAGTACGATTTTGGCCAAATATTCCATTTTTCACTCTTGAAGGTCATAAGGCAATGAGAACCAGGTGAGAACCAAAAAGTGAAATTACAGTTGATCAGATTTTGTTTAAAAACAACTTGAAATCCAATAAAACAAAAATAATGATCAGCTTCCAGGAATACGGGGTTAATTATCAAGGGGCAACGCAAGAGACCTACAGACTTTAACATCCTCATTAAGAAACACTGCAGATTTCTTTCCTTTTTCTGCAAAACTGTAAGCCAGTTGCAGATTGAACTAACAGATATGTATTTCTCTCTGAGAGGTATTTCTTCACAGCCAGATTTATTTGCATTTTAGAAGCAAGATGTCCATGAAATAAAAGTCAGGGACAAATGGAAATGTCAAGTACCAAACTCTTCTGTGCTTTAGATATCAGTTAAACCTTGAAAATGATGATAGAAAAAAACCCCAAACCAAAACCAAAGAAGTTGCTGAACTTTTAACAGGATTTAAACAGCGAGAATGGCTTTTATTTTGGGACTGGCTAATTATAATGTCAATCTCATTAAAAATTAATGTTGGATTACAGCTGATCTAATGAGGTATAGGACATTTGTACCCTTCATTCTAATGCACTGATTTCTCCCAACGTCTTTAACCTTCTCATGGTTTCTTAAGACAAATTGCCAGAAGTGCTGAGTTCCACTGTGTGCCTCAAATAGCTAACACCTCTGGGGCAGGAATGCTGACCAGGAGTAAAAAAGTAACTAATGCAAACCGAACTCTGGTGCCTAAAGTTAGGAATGCCACCTCTGTGTTACAGTGTAACATGAACGGAGCTGCCATTGCTGTCAATGTAAACTGCTGGTTAGCCGGGTGCATGCACCCGGGCAGGAGATGACCCTGTTCCCTATTTCTCATCGCTCGCACATTGTCCAGCTTTCAGCTCTAACCTGGCCTCCAGAAGGAAGCAGGATCCTGGTCATGGCATTGCCCAAGCAAAATAAGTACTCAAAATGCACTTTGCTTTCTGATGGGAAAACCTAATTAGAGATTTTTCAATGTTTTCAATCCAGAAATGTTTCACATACTCTAACTCTCATTGGGTAGAAGGAAGAGGTCTTAACATGGGGACGCACGTGTTATTTAGGGTGAATGAACTGAGCCGGGGGGGACACCACACCTAGCATTCACTCTGTAATGCAGGGGAAGCAGGGGAAGCACCAGGTACCAGCGTTCTCCACTTTTCAGGAAACAACACACAACTGCAACCATTTATTTGTTGGTTGTATAAGGGGAGGTATCTCATCTCTACCTTGTTGTTCCATCATTCTTGCTCACAGACAGAAGCAACTCACCCTTACTTACCTATTCTGTACTCCTTCCTACCACCTATTCCCTAGAAACAGAGCAGCTTCCAAATAATTTTCTTCTTGCTTATCCTACAGAAATAACATGAGCCACTCCAGTCTTCCAAAACATCTACTTGCTTGTAACAGGGACCTATTTATCAGCCAACTATAAGCTAACAGTGCCTTTTGTCTGTTTTCTTCCCAGATACAGTCAACACATGTAACACCTGACTTTGTAAACCTTGAAACCCAAGCTAACCCCGTTTTCCCTTAGCACAGCAGTGCACCGCTGCACACCAAACTCACAAGTCTGTCAATCCTGCCTTTGAAGACCTAGAAAGGCTTCGTACCTACTTCGTTTGAAGTATTTTGCCCTAAATCACTGTTGTTGGGGTTTTTTTATTCATTATTTTTAGCATTAACAACTATATATCTTTGATATAGGACTTGAAATACTTTAAAAAATTCACACCCTTGTGGTTTACATTGTACAAAATTTCATAGACTCAGTTGTGTTGTACGGAGACTTGTATAGAGCAAGTGAGGACTGACCCTGCGGGAGAGCATGCACAGTCAGATGCTGACAGAGGGATACTGATGAAACGGGATGAAATCTGAAGAATGCATTTTTGCAACAACCAGTCATCTCGTTAATCTCTGGAGACCTCGTCTCACAAAACCAACAACTCTGCTCACTGCTACAGCCCTGTCGTCGTTAAACCGGCCTCACCGTGCACCTCACGCTTCCTCAGGCAGGCACCGAGCGACTTGGACAGAAAGTGGCAGGGACCACCATTAAACCTGTCCCCACCTCCCGGGTGTGTGTGCGGGGGTGTTGTCCCTCACGCATACAAGGCTCACAGGAAAGCTCTGCTTTCGAAGAAGCTTCCCAGACAACCCGCGGGTGCCCGCACGGCACTGACCCACAGAGAGGCCCGAGCCACCAGGCAAGCGGCCGCGGCTTCCCCGGGCCCCCAGGGCCGCGCGGGGAACGGCTCTTCCGCGCACCCCCGCGGCCAGGAGAAGGAGCAGCACGTACCGCAGCGCCGACGGGTAAGAGAGGAAAGGGGAGGGGAGGAGGGCAGACGAGAGGAGGGAAGGGGCCGGGGCCGCGCCCGGGCCCGGCCTCGCCTCCCGCCGCCCCTCAGGGCCGCCTCCCGGCTCCTCTCGCGAGAAGCCCCGCCCGCCGCTGTTCCCGCTCCCCGCCGCGCGGCGGCCGTTGCGCGCCCGTGGCTGTTCCGCCCCCGCTTCCCTCCCTCCCTCCGCCGGCGGCCGCGGCAGCGGCAGTCGCAGCGCCCGTTCCTCCCCCTCGCCCGCCGCCCCGCCCGGCGCTGCCGCATCCGGGTCCTGGCGCCGCTGTCACTATGGTCATGGCGGAGGGGACGGCAGTGCTGAGGCGGAACAGGCCGGGCACCAAGGCCCAGGTGAGGCGCCGCCGCCGCGCGGCCCGCGGCCGGATCGCGCGCGAGGACGGGCAGCGCCGCCGCCCAGGCGCCGGGCCCGGCTGGCCGTCGGGGCGTCGCCGCGGGCCTCGCCGGGCCTACCGGGGCCCAGCGCTGCCCGCCGGGCCGCCGGGGCGGGCAGGCTGCGGCGGCGGGCCCCGCTCCGCGGGATCGCTTTGTTCCCCGCGGCCGGGCCGCGGCCTGGGCGAGACCCGGCCGCGGGGGAGCGAGGCGCGGGCCGGGGGGCCGCGGCGGCTGCCTTCCCCACGGGGCGCTTGTCTGCCAGGCCCGGGAGAAAAGGTCGCTGCGGCACCGGCTGCCCTTCGGCTTTCCGGCGGGGCGAGCGCCGTGCTTCCCTGGGGTTTCCAGGCTCCGGTTCGGGAGCGCAAGTCGTGCCAGGGCCGGTTGGCTGCTGGGATCCAGCCGCGTCCCGGGGCGTGATGGCTGTTACCGGCGGTGCGCTCCCGGCGCCGCGGATATCGATAGCGTTGGCGAGCGCTTGTGAAATGGTCGGGTGTTAGCTGAGGCAGAGTGCTGCTTCCTGGGGCTTAGGCTTTCTCCAGGCACGGGGCTGTTTTTCTGGTACGTGTCGATGTATTGCTGCTGTTGCTGTTAAAATACTAAATACACAATCAGCTGCGTGAGATCACTGTGTGATCATGCAAGTAGACGTCGGCTGGGAGTTCTGTGTCGTCAGATAGGCGATACCTGGCCTGTTCCTCTGGAGAGATAAGTCATCCTTCCCTTACGTAACTGCGCTCCTCTCACAGTGAACCTGGGCTGTTGTCAAATCCTTTCTCTTCATCAAAATTAAATTGATTTGTTTCTGGGCTTTCAAGGTCGTCCTGAAAAGGTGCATCTCAAACATGCAAGCTTTGACACCTTTTTTTAAGATTATTGCAGAGATTCTGTGAGGAATCTCGGTAAACATTGAAAAATCTTCTGTGAGGCCTTTATGCCAGACTTTTTCACTCTGCTTTTGTGAGGAGAGCTCATGGTCAGAAACGGAGCAGTATGTGGCACAACATTGTAGGAAAATGCATCTTTTCTCCTCCTGTTCTTTGTCGTAATGCACAGAGGTAAAATTACTACACAACCCTGTAAATCAGTTAATTCTATACATGTTTAATCTATGAAGGAAATGGAATGTTGTGTGCCTTCTGTTTTGATTAATTTGGGGTATTCTGAAAAACAGTAAGCTGGACATAGACCTAGATTTGGTCAAACATTATAAAGTATATTATAAAGTTCATGTAGGTTGAAGAGTTTTGTGTATAGTGATGCAATCATATGGGGGTTTTTTGTGGTTGTATTTAAGTTTTAATTTTGGATGACACTGTGGTATAGCTATTCAGTATGTAAATACAATTACTTAATGATACTTCCACACTGGATATTCACTCCTTTCCCTAGAGATGCCTGTATTCTTTCAAGAACAGCTTGCTGAGCTCTACAGTTGGAACATTTTCATTGAGTCATTGCGTCTACTAGGATGGCTATGGGAGGCTGATGTGCAATGTCTCTGGATAAGAAGAGGGAGTAGCACTAAATTTTAGGTGTGAAAAATGTAAAGTAAGAAAATGCATATGTCTGGGACTGTCATAGTTGCACCAGATGTGACTTGCTGCAGAACACTGCAGTACAGCTGGATCTGAGGTAAAACCTCAGGAGGGTTTTATCATTAAGAATACGAAACACCGTGGGTTAGCAGAGCTGATAACCATCCAGTTATGCAGCATACTGACCATACCGAGAGAATGTAGTACCAAGTTAGGCCAACGCTGCATTATATTATCTCAGTTTAGAGAAGATGTTTTCAGTGGTGTCTTATTACTCGAATATACTGGGATTTTTAGTTTAATAATAATTGTGTAATGCTACTCTCGACAGACCTCTTTTCTTCCCCATTCTTACATGGTCTACCGTGTAAAATGGGCACTGTATGCAAATATTTAATTTAAAAAATACAGGCTATATAGGTGTTACAGCAAGATATGGGGGAGAGACGATGTTTATAGTATGCAGAGTCACACAGAACTTTCATTTCAAGATGTTCTACTATTGTGACATTAGGAGCCCAAGTCCCATTTCACCCTGTTCTTGCCAAGATTGTGTGCTGCATCTGTTAAGATGTAGCTTCCTGTAATTGTATAAACTAATACTACATATATTTTCCTGCATGTTCAAGCTTACTGTAGGTTGTGCGCTTTTCTTCCTCCCCTTCTATTTTTGTTAAATTGGTTTAAACTTTTTTTTTTTTAACAGGATTTCTACAATTGGCCTGATGAATCCTTTGAAGAAATGGATAGTACATTAGCTGTTCAGCAGGTATTCTTACTTACGTGAAATGTTGTTAATGAGTTCACTTTCCCAAGTTTTGTATTTTGGTAAAAAAACAGGGCACAGGGTATGCTATTTATCTGCTTAGAATGTTGCTGCACAGGAATGAATTTCATAAGCACCCTATGTATATTAAAAGAAATGTAATTATTAATTGTGTATGCAGAAATAACTAGAATTCCCATGTCTGGTTTAAACAAATCAGAATTAAGAAAATGGTGGGGTTTCCTGCAGGGTCCTTTTCTTTTGAGAAGGATGTTGTAAAAAAGCTGTAAAATTTACCCATTCTTTAACCTTTTCTAATTGAGGAAAGGCGTTTTTCCGATATGGCATCTTTTATGCCAATCTTCTTACCCTGCCCATCTACTCTTTAACTTTTTAGTCCATCAATCACTTCTTAAGTAAAGAGAAAAAGTCCCTTAAAGATGTAATGTCCTAAATATACTGTCTTACTATAATTAGAACAAGATCTAGATTTATTTTTTCCCCCCTCTCCTAGTATATTCAGCAAAACATAAGGGCAGACTGTTCCAACATTGATAAGATCCTTGAACCTCCTGAAGGCCAGGATGAAGGTGTGTGGAAGTATGAACATTTAAGGTAAGAATCCATCTTCTGTTGACATAGTGTCCCAATTCTAAGTTTTGTTCATTAATAGTGGTAGTGAGTCTTTTTGAATAGGACAGATCAAAAGTAACTTAAATGAAACTTGATATTTCTACTACTAAATATTTTTATACTTTGGTATTATTTTCTGAATTCCTTGTTCTTTCTAAAGATTTATGATGTGCTCTGATCTAGTGTTTTTGATGTTTTTGAAGAAAATGTTTGTACCTCACTTCAAAAGTTGTACTAGCATGTTTTGAATATGAAAATACAGTCATGAATTTGCATAGCGCTTTCTCCTAGTATCATCAGTTCTTCATCTCCACTAACTGGGAATGTGATTTCCAGATGCTCCCAGTGGTTTTTCTGGAACTTGCAGGAAAATAGTCTTTAGCTGGGAAAGCAAGAGTACCTATATCTTACAGTTCTTTTTCTAGTTGTAAGGAAACGCAAAACTTCTTGTCTTTCTCTCAGTTTGCTTTATGCAGTATAAAAAATATGTTCACCCTAGGTAGTTTGTGCCTGAAAGTATTTTTCAGTTGTAGTGTAGGTTTACACCCTCTTAATACATATGTATTAATCCTTTTTTCCTGGCATTACTTTAGTATCCTTGTGTCCTGATTTTTTTTCTTGTAAGTGTATTTTCTAACTTTATCAAATATACTTTCAGGAATAAGAATAGTTCCAAGCTACTCCTAGATTTATATATCCTGACCTTTTGCCTCCCGTTTTCTTTTTCTCTTGTTTGGTCTGGAATAGTTCCAATAGATGCGGGGAATCTTCAAAAGAGGAAAAAGTGTACATACACAATTGCAAAAGACACATTTTAAGAATTTCCTCTGTCCTTTCACATACACCAAAAATCATTGTAGATTCATAGAAGTGACGTGTCACTAAATACTTGTCACTCTTGGAAAATTTATTCAGATTTTTCTTGTAGGATGGAGGGGTGAATTGTCTTTAAGTTAAAGAATGCACTTTCAGGTTCATTCTAGTGAAAGCAATGTTTCTAGAAGTCCCACTCTGTTAATGATCTGCAGTGGGACTTTAGCCACTTAATTGATCTGGAGGAAGTATATCTTAGAAGGATGGAATGATCCAGCTATATGAACTTAAAACTTACACTCTTAAGAAATTAATTTTCTGGAAGTGTTCCTTTTTTTTTTTTTTTTTAATCTGTATTTTTGAAATAGCACTTTCGTCCATAACAAAGTTGGTCTCTTAAACACTTGCACTCAATTATTTGTTAAGCTCAGCCTCTACTGTCAGGTAAGAATTAAAAAATATAATTGTTTTGCTGAGTAAAAAAATATGCTGGTGTGAATTCTGTTTCTCTCAACTTGTAGTTCTTTTATAGCGTGTTAATTCCTAGCCTGTTGCCTTTTAGGTGTGACATCAGCTGACATTATTTGGTGGTATTCTTTAAGTATGATTTTTTTCATGTTCTGATGTATTTTTTCCACTTTACAAGAATCATTTCCAAAAACGTTAAAGAGATCTGCGAAGATCAGAATGTATAACCTTGTTTTGTATTAGATGTTTCTAGTGGGAAAACAATTGTTGATTTTGATGCTGCTGTGTTCAAATTTTTTTAGACAATTCTGCCTTGAGCTCAATGGACTAGCTGTCAAGCTTCAGGTAATTCTTTTCTTGATATTTTTATATTGTATCAGGGAGGAGACTTTTTTGTATTCTAAGATGCAGAGTTTGCAGAGCTTGCTTCTTCTAAATGTATACACTTAGACTTACACAGTGGTTTGAGGTAAGGGTTTTTTAGGGTTTTGAAGACTTCTGGCAAATAACCCTTTTTGGTGGGGGATAGGGCAAGAAAGTGATTTGAAAAGATCAGCTAATTTTTACTGTTGCGTCGTTTTCATAACTGAACAATTGTTTTAACAGAGTGAATGTCACCCAGACACATGTACTCAGATGACAGCAACTGAACAATGGATTTTTCTTTGTGCAGCTCATAAAACTCCCAAAGAGGTACGGATGTATTGGAAAACTGACCCCACTGATGTAGGATTTTCTTTCACAGTTCATATGTTCATGGGGAGACCATTATAGCTGGCTTCTTAGTCAAACTGAGAGCTTATGTGGGTTAAGAATATCACTTGGCGTTTCCTTGTTTCCAATTGTGTAGTGGTTTACAAAAGAACGGGATGAGGTAGGAAGGAGCTGCTTTACCACAGTATTAGAGACTTTGCACGTTCCCCTCTTTTCTCTCTTAATTTGTGTTGAGACAGCCTGAAACTCAATGGAAAAAGGTCTTTGTTCAATTGAAAGAAGAGTACATGCTGGGAATAGGCTGTCCTCTTCAAACTTTGGCCTCGATCCATAGGACTAGGCATATAAGCCTGACACTCTGAAAGTGACTGCATGTGCATGTTCTTAGGGAAGTTACTCCTAAAAGGTAGTGGAGTCATAAAAATACTTTAGGTCAAGTGGGTTATCAGAATGGCAGTAGCTTGTCTACCTGAGTGTCCAATTCCTTTAAACTTTGTTCAGGTCTCCTATTGAACCACTTGATACTTTTTTTTTTTGCCTTCAGAAGGTCTTTCTCTGTTGCTGTTGGTTATGGCGATAGTGCAGTCTGTCAGATTTATCTTTGTATTTCACTTTCCAGAATAAGGTATTGGTTCTTCTTAACCTTATCCTTTTTGTCCTATAAGCTTTTTTTGTTTTTTATTTCCTGAGATGCCTTGATTTAGCTCTGAAGGCCATCTTCTTTCCCACTCCCTCCTTTAACCCTCATCATCACTCAGTATATCGGCATGCAGTAAGTCTGTTTTAATCAGCAAGACTGGAGAACTTGAGGCTGCTTTTTATCTCTGAACACGCATCATTCATCTACCGTTTTCTATGTTGATAGTAGCTATCAACTAATGGTCAGATAGCGGGTGATGCAGCCTTGAGCTGCTGACAAAAATGTGTTACCGAGTCTTCTTCCTGAAACTGGGGAATGGCAAAATGGACAGACATTCCTGCTCTCAGCCGGTCTCAGTTCATCTTTACTTTCCTCCTTCTCCTCTACATGTACTTGATTGCAGAGCCAGGGCTTGGCTTGCTAGACACTTAGCTACGCTAATGATTTGTTTTTCTTTGCCAAGGTAAAAAGCATTGATATACTTAGGTGCAGGTTTGGTTTTTTTTTTCAGTTGAGTTTTTTTTCATAAGGTGTTAATTTAGGCTGTAAAAGAAAGTCTGGCAACTTGACTATATGGGAAACAAATGAACTGTGAGGTAACAATCGTCTTTCCTTTCTGTGTACTTCCAGCATGTATTCTTATTATACAGTTTTACTTAAGGAGATGCATAAAATTCACTACTCATGTGCATCATCACATTTCCGTAGTAACTTTTTTCTTGAAATAATTTACATGGGTTGTGAAACAGAGAAAAGAAAGGGCTCACTTAAGGAGGAAATGTAGTTAGACCTTCACAGAAGCTATATGAAACTTCTGGGAATAAAAATGATGAGTAAAGTTAAAAGCATCAGGAAACAAAATGTTTTTCTTTAAACAAATTATATGACAATCTCATGCCAGCACTCATACACGTGCTCACTCACTGTCTATTTTTGTAGTGTCCTGCTATAGACTACACCAGACACACACTTGATGGAGCTGCATGTCTTCTGAATAGCAATAAATATTTCCCCAGCAGGTAAAAATGCTTTCTTTTGGGAGGAGGGAGAGAGGGAGGGAGTAGGTAGCACCTAAACACTTACAAAGCACGTGGAAATGCATAATGCATTTTTCATGGACTACTACTGAAAATAACAGAAATGCTGCAGCATGTGTCACTTGTCGGTAGAGCTATTGTCACTTTTAAGCCAAGGAAGAATTCCTGCCTATTCAAATAGTTTGCCATTTACTGGAGCTGATGGGTACTTTTTAGGTGGAAACTGGTTTACTAATAGCTGTTGGTGTTACGGGGCTTCCGTTGGAGTAGTGCCAACCTAAATATCAGGATGGTCTTTAGAGAGATGCAGTGACTCAAAGGACTTAAACACTACGCCACTGAAAGCCTCCAGAAGCCAATGCCAATCTACTGTGGGACATCAGTGACCACAGAAGACAGAGACTGAGTGTATGGAATGGGTAGCCTACATGCTGGATCATGGAAACCTAACTGGAGAAGTCAAAACTGTGCTTCTCTAGGAATCCGGTATTGGCAAGGAGGTACAACTGGAAGTCTTTTTCCCTTTGCCCATCAATGCTAGAAACCAGAAATCCAGCCCGTACCAGAATAACTGATGATGTTTAACTACAGGCAAAACTGTTTTTGTAGTCAGAGTACAATTTTTAAATGTGGAGTATGCACCAACATTTTTATCTTCCTTGCAAAAATAAGCAATTGCAAACACAGGTATCTGCAACACGTAAGTCTAAATTTCATATGCAATTATATAGTATAGTTTAACAATCAGAATTCATGTCAACGTTTCTCTCTGTAGTCATTTCGGTAGACCTGATTTAACCTTTCTCCTGGTGCTTACAGGGTTAGCATAAAGGAATCCTCTGTAGCCAAATTAGGATCAGTGTGCCGAAGGATTTACAGAATATTTTCACATGCTTATTTTCATCACCGGCAGATATTTGATGAATATGAAGTAAGTAGTTTCAAATTACATCTTGAAAGAAGGGCATTTACTGAAGTTATAGCTGTGATATAATTGTATTACATGTTTTCTTTTAATCCTACCAGATCTGCATTCAAGTGAAGTATTGATTATAGTAGATTAGTTTTATAAGAACTGAAATGCTATGTTACACATACATCTATAAAAATGAAAATTAATTTATATAACTAGTTTACTCAGTTATGGTTTTCCTTCATTTGGATAAAAGGTCAGAATTTGAGAGTTTTTGTACAAAGAACTCAAACTCAACTTGTTCTAAAGATTCCTGAATGTATTCAAGCACTTGCTATAGTTAGTACTGCTTACGTGTATGTTTCCTGTTTGTATATGTTACCCAACAGTTAAGGAATTATAATTGTAAAACTGCAAAGAAACAGTAACTGGTGGCAGCTTGTGCACCTCCAGTAACTTCCAACGTTTTTTTTTTTTAATGGAAAAGTAGAAATTAATAGATAGAAAGGAGGTAAGGGGTAGAGCTGGATGTAAAAGGAAACCTTTGCCAAATCCCACTTCAGGTTGCTGGAACAGCTATAGAATGGTTGCGCCCCATTCTCTTGGGGGTAGTGTATGTAGGAGGAGTTTCACAATACCTTAAAATTCTCTTGTGGAGCGTGGATCAGGACTACACTGATATTGGAATATATTCTTGTCTAAGTGCTGTTGAATTGAGCTGTGACTTATGCCTGAACTTCAGTAGGATTTTTTTGTTAATTGCAGTAACTATAAAAGCAAGCAGTAAAGGAAGGATTTAAAAGTGATATAAATTTACCATTTAAGCATTACTACTTCTTTCTAAGACTTGTAAATCTAATGAGGCAATTACATATAAGCAGATTTTTTTTTTTAGTATGTCCTCCTCAATTGTTTAAAATATTCCTTCTGTATACATTGTTTTTTCCCCTTTTTTCATCTCCAGAATGAAACGTTCTTGTGTCACCGGTTCACTAAATTTGTGATGAAGTATAATCTGATGTCCAAGGATAACCTGATTGTACCAATTTTGGAAGAAGAAGTGCAGAATTCAGTGTCAGGGGAGAGTGAGGCATGATGGGAATGGCAGTACAGAAGCCTGTACTGAATATAAACAAAACATTAATTATGTACTGTATATATATCATTTTAGACACTTCAATCACGTATCCTCATAGCTTTGTTTAGTATACTTTTTGTATGCTGTGTGCATTGCCTTTTAATATGGGAAATACTTTTAAGTTATTCATGAGCTGTATATTCATCAATGTGGCACTCATGGTTTTTAAATAAAAGTAGTGGTATCTGTTTATAATGCCTGTTAATAAAAGAATTTACAGTTCTCTTAAAATTGCTGCTAAACAATCATTGAATCACAATCCTGAAGATGTGTCTGATTGGGTGGGGAAAAAAGTGAGATTAAGATTTCACAGCAAGCCATTTTTTAATGCAGTAGCTATATTAAGTCTTAGTTCAAAGATTATCACCTTAAATATATAACTCTGCAGGAAGCTTCTTGCCATGCAGCTTATTCCTAATTTAGCTTTTATTTTTTTAAGATGGCTTTGAAGATTTACTTTTGGATGTGCATATTTCTGTATGTGTATATCCAAATACTAATAGGATCTATAGTATTAGTAATACCAAAAGGATAATTTCACTATGCTATTGAAGATATATATTCTTGATATACATCTAACATACTTTCTGGACTTGTTTTTTTGTTAACAGTGGAGGTTCGTGCACAGCAGGGGACAGGTTCTGTCCTGTTAAGGCAGGCTTCTGCTGTTCTCCAGTCCACAACTTCTCTAAAGAGTAACCGTGGCAGAAAAGTCAATGGCTTACACCTGTGCGTATTTATGGCAACTGCTTACAGATGATACCTCACGTAAATGTTCATGTTACACTACATAACACACTAGCACAGTCTTTGCTTGTATTCCTAGCAAAAACATTCTAAGTACTTGAAATATTGAACCTGATTCTTCACAAGAACTAATCATATTTTCAACATACTTTGTTTTTCTTTATTCACCTGAATTATAGTCTTTGACAGAAAGATTTGGATTCATGCTTCTGTTCCCTATCAGATCTTTATTTCAAGTTGTGTTTGCAGATTTGCAATAACTGACAATTTCCATGAGTGCTGCTTAATTATGTTATGTATAGAGTGATAGAATTAAATGTTTGAGAGATGAATATAGGACACATACTGCTAAGCGTACATGAATGCAGGGTCTAAAAGCACTAGCAGTGTTCTTACGTTAAATGAACTTTGCTTAGCTGTTTAAGAAGTTAGCTGGTTGTTTCCCTCTGAGGTTGCTGGGGCCCTCTTTTTATTTCTTTAAGCAGGTCAGGATGGGCTAATTCAGCTACTTTCTGTAATCTACACTTTGTTTTCTAAGTTGTACTTACCTGGAAAGAAGGGAGTCCACCTATTTAATAAGTCTTTTTTCATAATGTACTACACATGCCTTAAATTCTGTTTTTCTTTATGTGAAGCAAGCACACCTCAAGTAACTGTACCACCTGGATGTAAAGGGAATTTAAACAATGAGAAAATAGAGAGACTCAGCTTAGGTACTTCAACAGCTGTATTCTTCAGGAGCTCTGTGTGTCTCATGTTGATCATTGTATTTAATTGTCAGCAGGGTAATTGCATGAGATGTTGTCTGAGTGAAAGTAGCTTTAGTTCCTGTCTATACACTTAGCTATAACTTGCCTTGTATAGACCAGGTTGCTTGATTTTTGATAGATACCTTGAAGTTTGTACTGCAGGTAGGACAACTGTATTCTGGAGGTAGTAAAATGTATTTATAGTTTGTTACAGTCTGCTGTTGGGCCATCCACGGTGTGGTTCTTTCTACAGTCACTCTGCATGCTTATATTGGCCACGGTGACTGAGACAGGCAAAAACGTGTAACTGGGGTTGCTAACTACATTTCCTCTACAAAACTGAAGAAAAGGATGTGGTGCTCAGGACTGCATTAAAATTTTAAACCTCTCTTCTTCCTCTTATGCTTTAAGAGTTTCACTTCAAAACAAAACTTGGGAAGTTTTAATCCTGTTTATTCTCATTCAGATTTGCACTGTAAAGTTGACTTGCTATACTAAGCTGATTTTATGTAAGGCCTAAGTGAAACACTGCTTGTATTTTCCCTTGCTATTGTTTACATGAGTACTGTGTACACACATGTGCCTGAATGGTACCATAAAACTTCAGTTAGCCTAAGCAAAGCATTGATTTGTCTAATAAATATTAACAGGTTTAATTTAGACTCCACATAATAGGGAAATCAAGACTGTCTTTGAATTATATTGTAAAAAAAAAAAAAAAGGATAAAATTAAACTCTTTCTTTATCCATACCGCTGCAGTTTGGTAAGTGATTCTCATTTTTCATCTCGTCCAAGAATGCAGGCAATTGAGTGCTTCCAAGAGAAAGTTCAGTGCTCTCCCATCTCTGCTACAAGGTGTGCTGAAATGAAGTTGTATTTCTTCTTTCAAAAGTAGAAAAATACAATACTCATTGAGGTCTGACTTCACAATGCTAAATCTATACATCTCTCAAATCAGAACATGATGGTTCTACAATTAAAAAGTAAGGGAGATCTAGAGGAGGTCCTTTCAGATACCAAAATAAGCACACAATGACAGCATGTCACAGATGCCAGGGCATACTGTAAGCAAAGGATAACTTTCAAGTGACTTTTTCCTTAGTCACTGAGGTTTTTCCTGATGTTTGGCTTAGCCTATCTTGCAACAAGTCAACCACAGTGATTTTGCTACTTTCCATTTAAGATTTTAATTCTCTCAAATGTTGTCAAAGTTCATCTGCTTAAACAGATCAGAACGTGTCACCAGACCAGTTCCCCTAAACCACTTTGGCTCTTTCAAGTCCTGCGTACCTGAAGTCAGGAATGTTCACTTCTTTAATTCATACCAGTTGTCAAAATTCTGATACAGGCATTTGGCTTTGAAAAGTCTAAATCCTAACTAACAACCATTCTCTAAATTAAGCCACAGGGAATTGTCAAGACAGCAACCTGCGCTTTTTACCTTCAGAAGATTAATATACTAAGAACAAGGAGAACCTAATCAGCTTTTAATAGATGGCTGTAAGTCTAACAAGCTTTGCCTTGTGAGCTGTATGGATGTACAGACAAGACTGCAAAAAAGTAATTCTAGCCTGAGGAAAGGTACACATTGATCTAACCCATTTAATGTCAGTCTGAGGCAAACATAATAGAGAAACTGGTAGCTGATTTGGTAAGGGCTTTTAATGGTTAGAAGCTTCCTCTCAGAACTACAGAAAAGACCTTAGCTTTACAAAAATAAAATAGTATTTTACAGACCAGGCACACAGAAGTTAAGCAGCAGTTTATTGTGGTTGACCAGGTACGTAAATTAACTGTTCTGACAATTATGAGCACAAAATTATTTTTACAGTGGATAGTTTCTCCCTCCTTGTAAACACTAGAAAAGTATTTCCTCTCCAAACAATTTAAGAATCAGAAAGTATAAGCAGGCTTTTGCAGAGGTTCATGAACAGCATAGGTTGCCTTCTCTCTCTGTTCTTTTTAATAGCTACAGGGCATTTCTGTTGCCACATACAGGTAAGGGACTTACCTATTACAGTTCAGACACACAGGCTCCTAACTGAAGCCCTGTTATTGAATAAATAAGTGTACTTACTTTTTTTGTCAGAGAATGCATCCATGCTTTAAGTTTGATTTGTAATTCTTTCAATAAAAATATGAGTATGTAAAATACATTCTGGTAAAATGAAAACTGAACAGCGTGTGTGTGTGCATATATAAAAAATAGGAGCATACAAAAAAAATCTTGCTAGAGTTACTGACAGCTCTTCTGATTTACAAACTTAGTTTAATTAATGGACAGTGCTGGTCACAACACTAACAAAGGCATACCTTAATGCTCTAGTTTGGGTAAGACCAGGTGATGAACCAAGTAGCTTTAATTAGACTCCCCTATACCCAAAATGCACCCTCCCCTCTTCACTTTTCCAAGTAAGATACAGTTGGCTTTCAGAATTTTTTCCATCATCTGTTTTAGAAGCATTTTCAGTTATTTCTGTTTCAGCATCCACACCCTAGGGAGATGGGTGGTTTATTCTGTGTTCTTCAACTAGTGCACGAAGTCAGATGATTCTTGCACAGTCTTCACACAGGCTGAGCAAGCAACTTACTCTCCCTGATTTTTGAAAGAAAGCCTTGCCGCAGGAGAATGCTCTCAGCTACTTGCCCACCAGGGGTGAAGCACTGGTGCTTACAGTAACCTAAAGAACGTGATAAGCATGCAGTCAGTCAGACCAGCTTTCACAGTCTCCTAGAGTTTCTGGTTCCGTGACTTTCAGAGAGAATAGGGCAATTTTTTTTCCTTTCAGGAATTTTTTAGTCACCTTTTAAATCCATGTAGTTTTATACACAGCATGCTGCAGCAAGGAGTTCTACAGTTAGCTGAACAGATACCTTGCTACACAAACCTGCTACTCACCACTTCCATGATTCCCTTGAGTTCTTGTGTCAAAAAAAGAATGCTGAAGAATTTATGCCTTTGGTACCCTCTCCATGCCACTCACTTTACAGATCTCTATCTTGGCTCCTGGTAGGTTGACTTTTTTTTTTTCCCAGGTGAAGAATTGTATTTTGTTTATTTTTTTTTCCAATACAGAGCCTAAATGTAGCCCTGTGAGCTGAAAGACAATAGAGAGCTAGGAAAACAATCTAGATTAATGTTTCTACAGCAGGGGCAACTTCATATACTGTGAGACAAATGGCATTAAAATAAAGACAGCTGCCCTTAACTATACAGGAATTGCTGAGTGGGTTCAGAGGAAGCAATTTAGCATATTTACACTGAATTAAAAAGGCTAGAAAGACATTAACAGAGGTTTGCAGCACAGTCAAAACCTGTGAGATTCAAGAGCAAGGACTAAAGCACAGGTAAAACTGTGAGCTACTGAAAAGAAATATGGCTTCATTTCATTTTAAAAAGAAAAGCCTTTCTTGCTAAAAGTGGGGATGTTCTAGAGTGTACCTGTGGACATCCACAGGATACGCAATTTCTACTCTTGTTCCAAAACAGAATCTGCCTTGTGTACATCCCATTAACTGTAAGGGGAAAAGTTCTTTTTAAAAGATACTAATTCATTTGAATTTTCTGCATTCTCAACAGCTGATATGAAAAGATCTCAGTTAAAAGTTAAATGATTCTTTTTATCCAATAAACATACTCTAGAAAGATTAACTGCATTCAATCTAGTACTTTATACATTGTAACTTGTTATATGGTTGTAGTTCAGTGTTGTTTTAGGATTCACTATTGTTAACCATCTTAAGCAGAGATACTGCTTTATAAAAGGTCAGTAATTTCTTTGATAGACTTTAAAAAAGCTTTAACTTGGAATATTCAGAATTCCTAAGTTTTTTGACCAATTTTTGCTGCTTTTAAGGTTTGACTTAGATAAAGAACCACCAGCAGTTAAAATTACACACACACACACAAGAGTTTTGGACAACTCGTGAAAAATACTTTTAGAAGTAGAGCAACATATTCTGAGTTGCACAAGACCAGCTGTTACCCCATTTTTAATATGCTAGAGTTACCTGGCTTTCTGCCAGAGGCAGATGTAATATGTATTTTCATAATTTTCTCCACCTCCATGTACCACGGAGGAGATGCCTGCTACTGTGTGACCACGGCCACTGCTCACAGAGTAGCAGGCTGCATGAGAAAGCAGCATTTGGGTCAGGCTCTGGGGGGAACACCCAGCCCAGCACTCTTCCCATTAGCGGAGCGATCCTCCTCCACGTGATGCCCCCAGACAGGGAATGAACGTGAGGTGTGTGCCCCACATCTGTGACCTTGAGATGCTGGGGGGAAAGCAGGGAGAGAAGCCTTGGCAAGAATGGATTTCTTACCATGCCTACTGTCTCAGGCACTCCTGTGCTCCCATCGCTCCCCGCGGTGTGCACAGTCCTCCTGCTGCCCTGCTGGCATGTATTTGGCTCTTAAAACAGTTACAATTCAGAACTATTTTGCCAGGCTGCCAGCATTTTTCTTAAGAAATTCAAGTGAGAAAACAGAAGCTGCCCTTTTCAACAATGTGCAATAGGAAAAAGAAGTTGAAGGAATGTCTCCAGCTGCAGGGCTGTGGATTTTTTTTTTAAACCCCCTCCCAAACCTGCTACAAACAGTTGTTAGAGTTGCTCTTCCAAAGTCAAAAATAAACAAGCCTGCCTACAACAATTTCATAATGAAATTGGGAAGCAGCTCCAAAGCAATAATCAGTTCAAGCTCCTGTGATGACAATCATGCAAGCAGAAAGGGTTTCCCCTTTCTTATATTTCCCTATTTATTATATTTCAAATAAACAGAAATAGCACTAGTGCTTTGTACTACTTTTTGCTTATCATAGCAAGCGTAACTTTTTTCTTTCATGAGTTATTTTTTGCTTATTGAAATAAGCAGCTTCTGCCAGTGTTCTTTCTGCACAGCTCCCCGCCAGAGAGATCGCAGTCTGACTTCCACCATCCTGGTCATCTCCTAGGGTGCTCATCTGGAGTCAATTATTGGTGTTCCTGTCACTGCACTAATTTGCCCACTGCATTTAGTGGCAGGATCTACCACTGTGGACAGGGAGACTCCCACGGCAGCTGGTGGGATACTACCCCAGGGGAGTGGGGTGGTTAAATGTATTCACAACGTTCTTCCCAGTGTTTGCAGTACAACACACACAAACAGGTATCAAAATCCCTGGGTGATGTGTGCTGTACTGCAAACATTGTGAGAAGTGTTGTGAATACATTTGCTCAGTTCTGATTTCTCATTTTGACCAAATTATTTTCCATTAGCTTAAGTGTGATGAGCATTTATAGTTTTTGCTTCTAAAACTGTAACTAAAAATTGCATTTTTCAGATAATCACATTTATCTTTTGGAGATGCATTTTTATTCAGCTCCTCCTCTGGAAAATGTAATTTCAAGACAGCAGCATAAAAATAATTCCTGTTCGTGCCTTTCCCCACAGAGCCCTGCCAGTGTTAACCTCCCTTAACACAAGCAGCTCCTCCCCACGGTGAGGATGGAAGCACAGCAGCTTTCATCCTTTCCTCTGAACATTCCTTCTGGCATTTCATGCAGTTGAATACACTTTACCCAGCGTGAGATACATTTAGCTGAGAATTTTTTTATATATACATCAGCATATTCGTATACAGTCTATCATTTAATATCACCTATTAAGTTTAGCCTACTTCTTCCTCCTATATATTATCAGCATCATTGTGCACCTCGCTGTCAATGCTTCTTAGTGAGTTTCTCAAACTACTTTTTCATAGACTGCAAGTTATCTTTCAGAGGGCGAGTGGTTTTTAACTTCCACTCATGAGTAAATTATGAATACATCATTATACAAGCTCTATGCTCGGATCGCTTTTGGCTTAGATGTACAAGGAACCCTGGTAAAACCTGCATAGGTGAAATGATATCACAGGAGCAAGTGTCTGCCTACAGCCTCCAGAGGTTTTCTGTACATACCAAGCCTGAACGTAGCTTAAATTATTAACACTCTAGGATAAGACTTACATTTCTCTAGGCTTTTCAATTTATGCAAGGCAAGTAAAGTGAAAATTACATTAAAACTTAACAACAGCCAGATAATTAATTTTTCTTTTTTTTTCCCACCAATATTTACAACACCCTTTAAAAACAAAACAAACCCCATACTCCTCCAGCTTGTGGAAAATACTAAACATCCTCATTCCTCTCCCTCTTACACAACTCAAACTGTCACTGTTTTGCAGCATTTACTTCCTTGCTTGTCAAAAGCATTAAGAAGTTAGCAGAGCACCCAGTCATGTAGTTATTCTATTAAAGAGAGACAGAAAACCAAATTATTTTGCAGTAGTATTATTACTACAGTAGGATTAACACAACAAAGAAACAGACAAAAATACAAAATGAGTCTGGGGAAAGTCATAGGATTATACCAATGCATTTAAAGTAGTATGATTTAAAAAAAAAAAACAACAAACATTTGTGTGAATTATGTACATGTCCATCTGATGCAGTTACTTACTTTATCACATACACGTGACCTGAGTGACTCCATCTTCCTGGTCAAATTGTCCATCATCCAGTTCCCTTAATACTCCATCACTGCTACTGAATCCTGGAAAGCCTCCATACTGGGAGGATCCCTCCTTGATCCAACATTGTTTAGAAGGGGATAGGTGAAACTCATCAGGTGGTTGTCCAGCTTCTACAGGGCGAGAAGTAGCTGTGTCTAATCCAACACTTCTGCTGGAGACTTTGCCTTTTTCTTCCCCAATAACTTGTCTTAAGGATTTCTTCTGAAATACAAGAGGATGTTTAAATGTTAGCTTATTTAGGGGGAAAAAAAAAAGCCAAACACTTTGCAATGAGTCATGCATGGATTTTATGTGAACTGCATTTTAACATAAGGCAGCATTTAACACTGGTTTAAACTATGAACTCCTCTGGAGAAAAAAAACCTCCAACAGATACATTTTTGTTCTCTATAAATAAATTTCAAAAGAGACAAGATACAAGACATAGTCAAGATTCAAGAAAGCACAAATGAATGCTAAGAAAAAGTACTCCAACAATGCTTGATTCTTAAGTAGTACTTGACAGATCCAGCATGATTTACAAGTCTTAACCCATGCCAAAATCAGCTGTTTGAGGAAAGCACGATTTCCGTGCCTAACATACACGTCTAACGTACCCTGACTCTGACGCTTTCTGCCATAAGGCACACGCTGCCCTTTCTTGTGCTCTGCAGGGATGAATGCTCAAGGGTGGCACAGCTCCAGCCATCAGCTTCCTCTCAGCTGCAGAGGTCCCTCCTGCCCAGAGGGGTGGGAGGGCCGGGCAGTGGCAGGCGTGCAGCTGACACAGCTCCACCATCTCCAGCTACCACTGCAGGCATACGGTCACTCTCCTTCACTCATGTATCTACATGCCACCTTGTACAATGCCTGGCTAGTGCCCTCATCTGCAAGCTGCTCTGAAAGTCAGTGGATGTTGGTCACTTCCCCACACACAGTTCTGTCTAGAAGCTTAAACAAGAGTGCAGTATTTAATAAAGACGTGAATTAAACTCCATTGACATTAAACTCTTTAAGAGTGTGATCTGACCACTTCACAGGACTGAAGATTTCCCACTGATCCACCTCATGGCAAGACTGCTATGCTTTCCCATCTTTCCAATTCTGCCCATAAAGACCTTCAGAGGCCTCCTCAGATAATGGCAAGTTTCTTGAGAATTGCATTCAATCCACATGGTGAATCTACGCAGATGGAAGTCAGCGGCTGTCCTGTACGGCAATTTGAGAGGGGCTCTAAAGAGACCTTGCACAGGAAGAACTCAGTATAAATACAGTCTGACAGTACTGGGATCTCCTGGCATGCTTCTTGTTGAAGGGATGACTGCCAATGTCAAAAAGAGAAGCAAGCAGATTGTGATTTATGCAAACAATAGACCTATCAAACTATGCTAAGGGTCCTCTCAGGCATTACAAATAATTAAAAGGTTTATTTTATTTTAGCATCAGGAGCTACCTGAGGTACTTGGATCTGTGATGATGCAGCACCTCCAGAGGCAGTGTCAGTGCCCTGAGTCACAACACAGGAGCATGGTCAGGAAGGCAGAAGTGCCCTGGCTCTCTGCCTGGAGCCTTGCTGTCAGCACATGCACTGCTAAGCCAGGAGATGCTTTGCCAGGGGACATGGCCCTGTCCACAGAAGGAGGACATCTAGCCAAGAAGGGATCCAGCCTCAGCACAGAGCCGCGTTTCGCTGGGTAAAGGACATGTGCACTCTTGCAGGGAGATTTGCACAAATGCTAACCTAAAAACAAGAACGCCCCACAACTGTTTTTGCTATGCTCTGGCAAGTTCTGTGCCCTCCTTCTATACATTGCTAAGTTTTTCTCCAACCCTTTTGAAACAGTAAAAACAATGGCCCCTGTGGCTAAAGGAAATGTATTTAGGGAAGCTGTTACAGGAGACATTGGGAAATTAGACTAAGGGGAAATAGTGTTGCCTCAGGAGAAACAGAAGGAAATAAGCTTTGCCTGGATGCCATGGTAAGAGGATGAAGTCTGCCTAAGGGAAATAAAAGGGGAATAAAGAAAAGAAAAAAAACCAGAAAACCCTCAAGCGCTGTGTGGTTCAATCTTGGATCTCCTCTGAACTATTTTCTTAGAAAATCAAATGGTATGTGATAAAGAACCCACTGAGACAGTATAGCCCTTCTAATCCAAGAAGCCTTTGAACCGTTACATAAATCATAAGCCAGGTCATAATGCACTCATCCATGAATATACAAGAAGGCAGAGAGATGACCTGTGATGACCCTCCTCAGAAAAGACACCCTGTGGGAATAAGAGACCAGGTAATAGGGCTTTTCCCCTCAATTCTTACTTGAGCAAAGCTTCCTTTAGAAATGGCAATGCTAACTTCGACCCAACAATTAAAAAAAAAAATAATAAAAACAATTCCTGAGTACACAAAGCAACCCGTACTCTGTGCTGCCATTCTCCAGAACGCAAGTCACGAGGTCCAACAGCTGGAGCTGCCTGTGGGGCAAAGCTCCTGCCATGGCCAGACCCTGCCACGTTGTGGAGAGCTGGAAAGTAATGTGATCAGGGCGCTGGGGGCTTGATAGTTAAGTGTTTGAGAAGGCCTGTATGAGGCCACTTTCATATTAAGTTTCAGTTAATGAAAGAGCCTTGTTGGTTTCCTATTTTGACTCCCTCATAGGTAGCATTCTTCTGGAGGTACCTGAGTTGCAAACATGCTAAGGATATGCTTAAATAAACATAAATTGTGATGCAATTTTTTTTTTTTTTTAACTTAAAATGTTTTAGATATCTTAAGTATTTCTGTGTTTCAAAAACATCTTAAGTTGTGGACATGAAAATTTTTTGAACAACAGCTTTAATGTAATTTGAACAGCAATGAAAAGATATGCAGTACAAATGAAAATGAAGATGTTATGCCCAACAATACAGAATCACAGGCATTAAATGTTTTTACTAAAATGTTTGCAAGGGTTTGATAAAATTGTACAGCTCTATTGTCAACATCCAGGGGACATTTTAAATAAACATATTTGTTAAAGTTTCTAGAGCAAAAGTTAATGCTTTCAAATTTCAGTAGCTTGTCTTGCACCTGAAATCTAGCTACTCAATGCAAAGCTAGCATGACATTCTGTAGCAGTTAGGTATTACTAACAAATCTATGAATTTAAATTGTAATTAAGGTAATATGCTGTTTGCCAATTCAGACATTTTGGTAAAAAAGCAATGAAGTAAAAAGATTAAAGTTTAGGGAAAAAAACAACCTAATTGGAAAAACAGAAGGGAAATGTTACTTCTGCTAAACGTTTCAGCTTCAGCCTGAACTACCTATTTATCCCATGCTAAAATGACCTCAGCATACTGACATTTCCTGGTGGAGAAGTAAAACATTCACTGGTACTGAAGGAGCACATTTAGATACTACGTTTGTTCAGATTTTAAACATGGTAATCCTGGTGTAAACAGCTACAAATCAGCTATTTCTTGTTTACTTCCAGTATGTTAATGCTTAAGTCAAAGGTTTCCTATTACAACAAAGTAAAACAACGACTGCAAAACACGCATTTTATTTGTATAAACCAAAGAATGTAAAGGTCATTCAGCTGCTGATCACCTCACAACTGGGTGACAGAATTTAAACTGTGAGCATAATGCTTCCTATTGTTAATTTAAACCACATCTCAAAATTCATTAGTTCCTCAGACTGAATGTTTTTACAGAACTGGTTTGTATTACATCTCTTGGCAGAATCCAGTCTTAACTGTTCTAACTTGTGTCATGTAGTTATGCTGCCTTTTAGGAGATGCTTATAGTTAGAAATAACATGCCTCACCAAGGAAAGAGTATTTGTATCAGGAGTCCCTGCCCTTATTACACAGAGTATTAAAAGCAGGGAAGCACCAGGAAAAGTATGACTTTATTTGATAATGACTGACATAATAAGGTTTTATATATTTACAATACTGATATCAAAATTATGTTCCAAAACGTACTTTCAGAAATATATTAGGATATGCATTAGGAAAAAATGTAAAGACTACAAAGTCAGCCATGGGGTCAGAAGCTTTGGAAGCTAAAAGCTGAAGATGCTTGGTACACAGCAGGAAATCAAAGGAAAAATTGTATGAGGAACTGGAAGAATTTAGAAGAGGGCATGAATGGAAGAGGAGATTAGGACACTGGCAAGGGAGACTACAGAGAACACTGAAGAGAAAAAAAGAAGGAGCTCAAATTTTGTAAATGAAGAAATAAATTATATAGTGTGCAAGAACTAGCTGGGAATTGAGATGGCAGTAAAGATGAAAAATAAAACACGATTTTAATTGTGCATGTTGAATGCAGTTCTTCCAGGCATGGAAGTAGCAATTACCAGGGGACACAGTGAGAAGGAAGTTAGGCTGGAGATAAGCAGAAGCCTGGAGAAGAACAAAAAAAAGGAAGAGTATATTTTAGAAACACTAGGCAGAGGAAAATACAGATGATGGTGACAGTCTCGATATAACGTAAAAAGGACTGAGAAAGATCAAATATGAATGCAAGAAATTTAGAGACTCATGGAACTATTTATACAGATGGAGAAAGAAGAGACTAGGTGTCATCGCCTTATAGTAGTATATAATACCACGAATGACAGAGTTTGTAAAGTTACTACTTTGGTGCTGGACACGAGTGAAAACATCCATAGTTTTCATAGCTGTTTAAGACTATCAGAGGAAAGCGGTGTTGATTAGAAAAAGGTTGAATGGCCATTGAAACACAAAAATAACAAAAATTAAAAATCCATCACAGGATGTTGAAAGACTTGGTAAAGAAGAGCCCACCGGTTCATCCTTCTCTGTCCGCAGCAGGATTTACTATAGCACTATACAGGTGCAGTAACTGCTGTGACCTTGACTCTGGGCAGAATGTGGTGACTGCCAGTTACTTAATCCTCAAAGCTCTTTTATACAACCACTATTATGGGAGCCTCACTCAACAAGGCCAAGGAGCTGTTGAGGTCCAGCTGCAGAAATTTTAAATCCTCTATTTCTGTCACACATTTTCATGAAGCAACAGCTAACAGCCCCCCACCCTGTTAACCTCCAGATTACAGTATCCCTTGCACAGCTTGACACTTGTATTCTTCTACAAGTGTGAAAGCAGACATTTTGGAGGTCAAAATAAAATGTTTTATTTTTCATATGCAACAGATCCAGGATTTGAATCAGAACATTTAAGACTTCCTGAAGACTTCTAAAGAAATACTTACAGCATAGCCAACCTCATCCACCTGAGACACAGTAATTTCTTCGTGCAAAACAGGTTTTTAGCATGCTTATATTTTTCTCTATGGCTTAATTTTAGAGGTGTACATCTGAGAAAAAAGTAACATAGGAGTTCAGCTGCAAAAGCCCTCCACAAACTTGAACTTGTTTCAAGTGAAACCCTCTTCTGCCACATTTTCCCCAATGACTTTGAAGTCTAGTTTGTTTCTGTACCTAACCATTATGTGAAGTACTAATTTGTTTATATTAATACCATAAACATGTTAACTCACCTCTGGTGTCTGGACAGCAGAATTCCACATAACAGGTCTCTGAAGAAAAACAACTTGCTTTGTGGCCAGATTTCCTTCACTAAAATTTAAAGAAAATTGTTTCAGTATTTTAAAGGCAATAATAGTCACTGTAACACATTCATACCTTCAGAGTCAACTGTAAATTGTGTGTACGTAAGTCCATGAGTGAGAAGAGGATAGACTACCAAGCATTAACTGGTTTATTAATTCCTAAACAGTTCTGTAATCACATTTAAAAAAAAAGTAGAAGCACAGAGCTGGGTTAAGGTGTTGCACATGAAACAAAATAGAACAAAAATTTGCATTACTATGATTAGATAGATTCTTCCAGGCATGGAAGTAGTAATTATCAGGGGACACATTGAGAAGGAAGTTAGGCTGGAAATAAGCAGAAGCCTGGAGAAGAACAAAAACATGTCTTCTCTTGAAAGTTTAAGTACCAGAGCTCCTACTTTTAGTCAAAGTCTGTACCTTTATGTTTGAAATGAACCTCAAAGTCTTTCTTTCATCTAATCTTCACTGCCAAATATACAGCAACATATTACTACCTACTAACACCACAACAAATAGGCCCAATCTCAATAGGTCCACAGCTTCAACAAATATGTCGATACTTTGTGGTATGAAACTTGGGAAGTAACATTCTTTACTGCTAACTAAAAGGTGTTTTCTTGTTGTAACATGACATCTAACTGGCACAGCGGGATAAGTGCTGTCTCACCACCTATGGATAAAAGGACTCAGCTCAGTTTTTATAAGCTCTACATCCACAATGAGATAAATGACACCGGCTGTTTTGTACATGGGAGGTACATGCATAGGAAGGACAAGAGAATAAAGTAGTAAGATAAATAAAGGAGAAAAAAAAAGGGAGGAACTTCAGGTTTTAGTCCTGGAACTTTTACAAATGTTGATGCTGTTGTGGTAGATATAATTTAAAGTACTATTAATTTTTTTTTTCAAAAGGAAATACTTTGTGAAAGTGAAAAGGCGAAGTTCTTCTTCAAAACCAAATCAGATGTTACTGATACAATGTTTCAAAAGTGTTAAACTCTTGTAGTACTGGTGATATAGCCTCTTGAAGTTTTTATGTATTCATTTTCATCACTGTTGCATCAGAAATACAGGTCAGCACATTGATTGCATATGTACTACAAAGCCTGACTCTGTGGCACTGAAAGAGTGCAAGAATTGCAAGACCAGAGCTCTAGGATGGGAGGGTTTAAAAAATTCCTGTGCTCTTCTAAATATCAGATACTAAATATTAATAAACTCTTTGTTTCCCCCCAACTCTTACTTCTGGGCAGTATTCAATGAGATCCGTATGCATATAAAGGAAAGACACTGAAATACTTTGGCAGAAAAGTGACTACAGATTTACAAGTGCACTAAAGAAAAGTAGCAAAATAGAAACACAAGAGACGTAGCAAGTTCACTTGAAGTATCCATGATTCCATCTATTCTATCAATCATAAAACAATATTATGATGCACAACATTAAGGAAAGAACTACTAAAATAATGTAAGTTTGTATTTCAGTATGGGTACGTCACAATCTTAACCACACACAAAGTTGAGATAATGGATTCAACTTTTATGTCAGGGCTACGACAGATAGAATTATTTTATATTTAACATTAGGGACTTGCTCCAAGAAAAATCAGGGATTAAAACCATTCCTATGAGATCAGGAAGAGCTTGTTAACAGCCTGCCCCAGTAGAGTTCCTGGAAGTAAGCTCTGAGAAAATACACAAAACAGCACTATTCCCAGCCACTCAGCTACATCTGATCAACAGTCAGTGATGATGGTTTTGGGATGGTGTTTGGCCCCTCACAATCTTCCTTTCAGTCCAGCTGAACTCAGGTCATGGCATATCTTTGCATGTCTTCCTTGGACAAGAATAGAGAACTATCTTAAACTCCAGCTTGTGGGGAGAACAAGGAGGCAGGAGAACAAACTGATTAGTTTCCTTAAGTTAACACAGTTTCCTGCTCTAAGAGTCCTTACCTCACTATTTGCATTCATTACATGAAAACATGTTACAATTTTATGTTATGACAAGGAAATCAGCAATCCTGCAACCTTATTCCACTTGGCTAGGTATCTCTCCCTGCCTCAGTTATGTCTGTTTTGATAACATCAATTAGGATATCTCTCAAGCAAGAAGGCTGAGCACAGTCCCTGGCATGGGGAAGAGTCTATGGCTTATTTTGTAACAGTGTCTGCATTCCTCCAGAGAAAAGAAAAAACCCAAACATTAAGCTACAACTTGTACAAGTTCTACTAGAACAGAGAAAGGACACGATGGTGAGTAGACAATAAGTAAATTAACAATTTTCTAAGTCTGACCTTATTAAAATGCCACACACGACAAAGTGGCTATGAGCTTAATTCACAAAGAACTCAATGACAGTGGGATTTCCACAGAATTTAAATGAGAAAAAGTGCTTAGAGCAAGCCACTCCAGAGCTTCCCTCACATTTCCACATTCCATCTTTGCCTCATAAGTCAGGGCATTTTGAAAACTTAGATTAAGTAGTTTGTCATGATAAATTAATAACCACAAAGTCAGTGTTTTTGCACTGTATTTGCCTGCTTGCTTTCTGGCACTTGTACACAGTCTGCCTTGCCCATTTTCAGGGACTGCAGTAATCAGTGAGGGGAAATAAAGGTCACTGCAGAGTAAGGCTGCTGAAGCCTTTTTCCTGTCTCTTCTTTTAAGAGGGATGAAGAGCAACAGAGACTCTTTTGTTAAAACACCAGCAATTTGCTTGTCTGCTTATGCTGTATGGGCAATAAATTTGTCCTCTTATTGTATGTATATATTTAATAAGTCCCACAAAACAATCATCAAGCTAGAAGCTAAATAGTACTGCCAATGGCTCTGATTTTTACAGGACTATTTTTTATGCATGAACATCTTGTATACAAAGCACTTAAGGTTAGACGAAGTTTCCTGAAAAATGAACAAAAGGAGCAAGATAATAAATTCTTTTAAACCCCCCCCCCCTTTTTTTTGCATTTCCCAAAATAAAGTTTTGCCCTCCTTTGGAATTGCACAGGATCTAGACTTTCAGTTATGACACACACACCAGCTTGGGATAAGTCGCCTGGCTTAAAGGATCCGTTTAATGAAAAAATTAAAAAACCCCCTTAGACATAATTTTAATTTTAGACCACAAACATGTATGAAATTCTATAAACTCATGATAATATCATATTAGTAACTGCAGTAGCACTAAGTTACCAGCAAAGATTTTCTAACTTCCCCCCCCAATCACTAGATTTAACTCCTAAAAGTACTACTAATTTTATCCTTGCTATATACTTTCTGAACTTGGCATAATTACTGTCAAATTCTTGTCCTGCAAACATTCACCCAGTAAGTAAGAGTTGTATATAATGCAGGAGGCTCTTTGGGTCACTAATATTATTTGTAGGTCTTTCTTATATTCTCTTTTGGTCTGCTTTTTTGGTCAAAAAAAAAATCTTTAATGACTGCTGACAAAATTTAAATACCAAAGATATGGATGGATACAACAAACATTGCATCATATGCACTTTTTTTTCATGCTCTGTTTTCTCATATCTCTGAAAAAAGAGAATCAGTGACAGAAGAGGGGAACTTCTGTGGGTTTTATAGTGTGCTGACCAAAAAAAACCCCCAAAACCCCACAGTGCTTGTTTTTCAAACAACATTGCGCAACAAAGCAACTCTGTATGTTTCAAGAATATGACATCTACCATTGCTTTATCTGTAACAGCAAAGATAACATTTCTCAAGGAAATGTTTCCTGTATCCAACATAATTTAGCCCTTGTGGTAGGAGTTAAAGGACTAAATAGGCCTACAGACTGCTGCCCCTGCCTGAAACAGGACAGTGGTCCATGACATTCAGCTACCATGTGGCATGACACTCCATGCAACAGGACATTTTATTTTATGGAGAGGAACATCTGTAAAAAAGAAAAACTTCAAACAACAACAAAACCACTCAGGAACAGACATTACAGCTGGTGGTTTTTAAACTGTTTCAAATCCTAACCATGTAAAAACCAAAAAAGGAACACATCAGTGCGTGACAATCCTGTCATACCCCAGAACCTGTCGGCCTGTTGGTCACACGCGTCGTCTGCAGACAAGCAGTGGGCATAATGGCTAGGAACAGATCACAGAAGATCTGAGATGAGGGAAAGTTTTGCAATAAATTAGAAGAGGAAAACGGAGACTAGAGCAAAATATAAAGGTGAATAGAAACGGGGAGCAGACTGCCCTGCTAACATATTTTATTCTTAAATAGAATTTTCTTCATACACTTTGTCCAAATTCTTTTTTTAAATAAATATGAAAACAGTAGTTTGCCAGACAGTCCCAAAATGTTGCTCATTTTGTTTGTTCAGTGTTTCTGAAGCCTGTTAATATTCAGGCTGGGTTTTGAGGTCAGAGTTCCAAGTCTGGGAAAAGAACAGCTGTTAGGCAGCATAAAGTGTCCTTCTTTACCGAGACATATAACTTGCATTCCTAGGATAATCCACCACCACAGTAATGGTGTCTTTCATATCAGACACATAGTAACCATCCAGGAATTTCTTCTCCTCTTTCAATACCAACATCAATGCCTAAAAATAGTATTTATCAGTCACTACTTAGCCTATCAGGATAGAAACACATTCTTTTTTTGACTCTTAAGAATTCTTAATTCCTAATTAGGAATTCTTGTTCATGGGCTTTTTTTCTTTTCTTTCTTTATTTATTTTAAAACTGAAAATTGAATAGCTGTATACTAGATATGACAGGCACACAAAACATCATCCATCCTATTTCCTCCAAAAGTATCTCACAAGCCACACCAGGACAACAGGTATTAGACAATTCATGCAGACACCTACCCAACCCTTTAGGCCAGAAAACAAATGCTTTTTATTAGTCTGAATTATTCTACAGTTGATATAAAATGAATCCAACTTCAGATTTGGCCAGGTTACAACCCCCTCGTGCGTGATCACAGCTATTAACGGACCGGTTGTTTCACATCTGGGAAGCAATGCCACTTCAGACATCTACTGCAACTTAAATATCTTGCTGGTATATTACCTTCTTAGTAATTCAAGGAACAGGTTCAGTCTAATGAATCTCTTAGCACTTCCTACAGCACTTTTTCCTATTTTTTTTCTTATAGCACTTAACTTCTTTTAAATGGCCCTGCCCTTGCTCTGCAATTTACGATGCACAAAATAGCATCATTTTGCCTGCTGCAAGCACAGACTGATACTCACAGAGTGGCTGACCAGCAGCTGCACAGGACAATCTTGTCCCTGCTGTCCAAACCCTACAGGGATGGGTACAGTTACGCTGCTTGGATAGAAGAGGTTTGAGCTTAAAACCTCTCTTTCATTCCATGACCCACAGCGCACCATGACTACTAAGATGCTTCTCTCCTATTGTCCACTCACATCCTTCAAGAAGTAGATCCGGATCCTGAAGGCTTACTCTTAAGCTCTAAGATTTGGCCAAAAATTTCAGCTGCTTATGAAAACAAGGCTCAGCGGTTCACATACCCGTAACACGTCACCATGTTCAAAGCTAATACACTCAGACTACAAAATTTTGTTTGAAGAAATTGAAGGATAAGCATTTTGTTTCATGTTGTGAAAACTGCTTCTCTCTGGAGCAGGAGCTTTACAAGTTCAGAATTCCGTAAATTTCAGAAGAAAACACAAGATATAGAGACCCTTAAAAAAACAGCAGAACATGTTTTACCACAATTTATCCTGTCTTTGCTTTTAACCAGTTGGTTAAAATAAACGATTAAAAACCAAAACAACAAAACAAAAAAACGAACAAAAAACACAGCCAAAACAAAAAAATTTCCAAACTATTTCCTGACCAGAAAAACCTTCTCACATAGGTGAGTTGATTTAATTATGTCAAATCGCTTGAACAAAATTCCCCTTTCCTGGACCAGTTCTCTTAGAACCTTTCATTCACATCCTTTTTCATGCTGTCTTGATTTAATACAGTGAGGTCTGGATCCAAAGATTACTAAAGTCACCCACTCTTTCCATTGTCCTTAATAAGCCCTAAGCCATGCCTCAGTATATTTGTTTGTTTTCAAACCCTGGCAATCTTAATCTAATGAGAGGAGAATTAAACAAAACAAAACCAAAAGGGGAAAAAAAAAGAAAAAGAAAAAAAAAAAAGAGTTGTATGCTTAATCCAGTGTTTCATTTGCCATTTTTTAGCTTGATACTGTGAAGAAAAGCACAGGACTTTTTTTGGGTTAAGGGGAAAAAAAAAAAAAGAAAGAAAAAAACCCCTGGAACCTTATAGGGGAGATCCAGGTCTGCTATTTAGCTCCTTCTAAGTATATAGATCCCCCTCAGTCATCTAAATAAATATACAATAAGAGAACTGAAATCCAGTAGTTTGGTACTATATTTGAAATGAAACATAATGTCTACATTAAAGAAGAACAGAAACAGCCCAATAACTTGCTGGATTAGCACATTCTCCTCCCTAATTTGCAATAAATACTGCCTGACTGTCTTGTGACAACATGACTTCTTACATAGTCTAAACCAGTCATTCACCAAGGTTCTAAATTAGTGAAACACTCAACACTTGTTTAAACTAGAAGCATATAAGTAAGCCCATTGCTGCCGACTAGGTATGTGATAAGAAGTTTCTTAAATAAAATCTTTACTGTTTAGATATAAACAATGTATTTTAAATTTAGGATTATTGGTCTAGTTTGAAACTCACTGAAGTTAGCAGTCCTAAAGGAGAGTGGTAAAAAAGATTCCACCATAATGCTACTTACATCTCAAGTTTTATATGCTGTTAACATTATTACCATTTTTCTTCCTATTACATTTAAGTACACAATAATCACTTGATAATTCTCAGAGACTTATACGCCAAAGGGCTGTAATCTATTGTTTGGGTACCTGTCATGTCGTACAATAGGCGTAGGCAGGACACAGGTCAGGAGCCATCCAAACTCAGCCAGCGTGTGCAATAAAGGTCCATAATCTGTTTTAATTTCACACCCCTACATTAATAATTATAAAAAGTGGTAAAGAGACTCTGTACAGGTTTTATTGGCATTTCTACACAAATTACAATGACTCTCTTATTTATAATGAGATAATCCTTTGAGACGATATTGAACTGTGTTGTTTGGTGGAGATTCACTATGTCAAACTGAAAACAACTTGAAAAGTTCAAGACTACAGAAGACTAGGAAAACAGAGCGTATTAACTTTAGGTATGAGCCCTGATTCAGCAAGACATTCAAAGCACATCTCGCTTGTTAAACTTGTCATGTTGCTAAATTAATGCCTAAAACTTCTTAAACACCAGAATAGGTGTCTTGATATATTTAGGTTTTTACTTCATATCTGAATAACAAGCATCTCACCTAGCTATATACTTTGGTTTTTGGGGTTTGGTGGTTGGTTTTTTTTGTTTGTTTGTTGTTGTTTGTTTTTTTAAATATACAAGGTCTTAGTTTTATGCTGTTTCTTTTCACATCAGTAAATGTATTTATCATTGAATATTTCAAAAGTAAGCCCTTAGTATCCTCCAACAACGATTACTTTCAGATGTCATTAATTCATACCAATAATCTTATAATCTTATAATATTAAAAACCAAATAATTTTATTGTGTAACCATGCTACAGTAGTACATGTAAATTTATTAGAAAAAAATTGAAGTATTTCATATTTAGCAGTAAAATTTTACTAAGAATATATATCTGAAAACCATACTCAATTCATTCTCTACCAATTTTTTCCCCGTTCTGTTTCTAGTTTTTGCTATTTTCTTACCCTTTTTATTTAAAAATACTTCAGCACATTGTCAGTAGAACTGCACTTGCTGAAATTATGTCTAAATTAGTCTGAAATACATACATTTTGAAACAACACTTTATTTGGTAGTCATGTTTGTTGGTATGAACATTTGTAAATGTCAGGCCAGAATCCCTGCGGCATATTTCTTTTATGCACATTGACCAATAACCACAGGCCTGACTTCATTTTTATGACTCAAAGCTTTAGTTTAGCTTATGCAGGTGGCTTCAAGAAACCATCCTGAAAGTTTATCAAACACTGGTACAGCATTCTAAGGAAAAAACAAAGAAAACTAGAAGTAGGAAATCGCGTTGCTAAATAATCACCAATTTACCTCAATGACTGTCCATTGTTCAACAACTATTGCATCATTTCCTTTCCTGTTAGAACCTGGAACCCCAGCACCTTCTTCTTCGTAGATAAATAATCCTTCTAAAGATTTGGGCAAATAGTCCCCTGTGAACATAAAAACAAATATAAACTGAACTACAAAGTTTTAGGGTGATCCCTTACTGAGATGTACACATAGGCTTGTTTTTTCTCATTGAGCAGTCCTCTAAAATAAAATGAACTGAGACAGCAAATAACTCAAATTTGTGGTTATTTCTGCATCTAGTTACAACTTGATGAAGTATGCCAGTCAACTTATTATTCAAAACCCTTTTTCTACACAAATTGAACTATGAACCATTTCATTTTCTCAAAAGCATTAGCCACTTCCATGCTCGAATCTGAATTCCAGTTTCCTGTATTCAACGTATACCCCGCAGCAGATGGGCACAAACTCTTTATTCAACTTCAATATTGTATGCCTGACAATAAATGTGGCTTTTGGTGTGGTGGAAGAGAGCATAGAGATAAATGAAGCATGAAGTGTAAAGCCTAGCTACTGTTACTGAAATAAATACATAAATGGCCACAGGAAGAGCCTGAAACAGAAGTAATTGTAGGAAGATTCCTGATGGGAAGGAAGTTTCAGAGCACAACTCCCTGACTCACTTGTTGAAGCCTGACAGTATCCGGTTGGCTGTGCATCTAATATTGGTTCATTTTCTGGTTTTGCTTCTCCTAAGAGCCATCGGGAAGCCTTTTGTGCAGATGTACCTTAACAGCTGACTATCTTAAACTTAAACTAAATTCGAACAGTAAAATTAAGTAATCCTCAGAATATCAGATTTAAATCCTCTGCATCTCTTTGTGTGATATTGGAAAGAGATGATTGTTTTTGCCACAGCTTCAGGGAAGGCAGATAAACTTGAAGAAAAAAAAAACACCTAGCAAACAAAGAAAACTTACGGAACACAACTGGTCTGGTTTTAAAAATTGACCAGACTGGCACAGAAGTTGTGCTACGTAAACCAGGAATTCCCGTTTTTTTGAGCATGCTTGTTAATGTACCATAAAATACCAACTATTTATTCATACTATTTTTTACTAGATTGCATGTAGCAAATTTATGTAGTTTGAGTTATGATTATTTAGATACTTGCATGCATATATATCTCTTCCACGCATTTGTAGAGATATTGGACATGTTATTTTATTTTTAGATTATACATAAATATGAGGGTGGTGAGGCACTGGAACAGATTGCCCAGAGAATTTGTGGATGCCCCACCCCTGGAAATGTTCAAGGCCAGGTTGGATGGGGCTTTGAGCAACCTGGTCTAGTGGAAGGTGTCCCTACCCACAGCAGCAGCATTGGAACTAGATGATCTTTAAGAACCCTTCCAACTCAAACCATTCCATGATTCTATGAATGTGATTGTACATGGAACTTAATATATGGCTTCAGGCAGAAACACGTGAATATCTGCACAGCTCCTAATAATTCATAAATACTGAATCTTATAAATTCATGGACTTCGACCTTTCTTCAGTGTTCAGGGAGATACTTAAAATGGGCAGTCCACCTACAGCATGTTAGAATGTTTCTTTTTCTATCACTTTTCAAACACGACAGAATAACTCAATTTTAAACAGTTATTGACACAAGAAACCTCCACTCAGTGGTATTTTGAGACAAACCGATAATTCATTAAATGTACCATGTCAAAAATCACCTCTGTTGAAAAAGCTGCATGTGTGGCTAACTGGTTCACCTCCCCATTCTGTCAATTATAATAGTTTATCTCTGTTAGTATCAGTACGAAAAAAAAAAAGTTAAAAAAAAAAAAGTGCTGCATGAGAGATAACACAAACCAGAAAAAGCAAAAATACTGCCACAGCACTTCTACTAATCTTAGGTACTTCTATGACAATGAGAGCCTCAAAGGCAGCTACCAATGGAGGAAATGCTACAATGATCCAAATGGCTGCCTAAAAGAGAACTTACCTGGATTGTTTTTATGACTGCATCCTCTTTTAGCAGCAGAACACAGAAGTTGGTAATTATTAAGAACTGACCTTTTTTTAAAAAAAATTATTTTTATGTTAAAACTTCCTCCTAACTTAAATTGGGTATTGCATTTTGATCCTGGTAGCAACAGAATTCTGCTGACTCTGCAGAACATCTGTAGAGTCCAAACCAGAGGAGGATTTCTGCAGCTGCCTGACTTGTATCCAGTGTTTTTACTTTTATTAAAACAATAGCTAAAATTTGCTCATTTCACTGAAGTTGTATAAAAGGACAACTATGGCTAAAGACACCTCACAGTCTAAAAGCAAACAAACAGAAGTGAGATGAAGATGACAATTAGATGCACATGCAGAAATACAAGAAGTAATTCTAGTAGTAAGTGCAAGTGCTTGAATACTTTTTCTCCCCTAAAAAGCATTTTAGGTTTCCCTCTGTGGATGCCAAACTTTCATCTGGTTATAAAACTCTTTGATGTTCACCTCAAGAACAAACATTTTAGCTTAAGAACTCAGTAGCTAAATTAATTTCTTACTGTGGTTACAGACACTTGGTCAGCTGCAGAATTCCATCCCCATAGTGAGCTGTGCCTTTGAATACATCCAGTTTAATTCAGCAGCGTCCCACTCGTGAGTCTAACTGAAACACATACCAGTCAAGTGGGGCTGAAGAAGCACCAACTGCTGCAAAGAGGCAGCATGAAATCCCTAAATAAGTCATAACCTGGGTATTAAAGATGGGATAGTTATTCACATAGAGAAGAGCAGACAGCTATAGGGGAATGGGAAGACTGTAAAACTGTTGTTGGACAACAGCTGCAAAGATTAATTTCAACAGCTGCCAAAAACACCCCTCAGTGAATTGTAACATATCTCCAGAGAGTTATTTTCCAGCTCTAAAAAATTTGTATTGAAAACTAGGAGTCTGATTTCTCACCTCTCCTCCCCAAAGGAAACTTTGTTCTTCCACTGACTTCAATAGATGGGAATTATAATTTAAATAGGAAAAAAAGATGACCAATACAAACTGCACCATTAGACTGTTTATATGCACAAAATATGGAGTTTGAGAGGGACTAACTGCCAAATTCAATCTGAGGTAAGTATAGCGATGTTGATGCGCTTGCGTTCCTCTGACAATCACTAAATTTACATTATTGCAGAGCTACAGAAATGCAATGATTCACACTCAAAACTAAACTACTGAGAACAACAAAAACTGAAGAGTTCTCATTATTTTCAGGGTTTGATTTTTGACAAACCCACATCATCTAACTTCCAAAGCTTTTATGTTTTAAACTTTTAATTTAAGCCCTTCACTAATCCAAGCCTTACAAAAGGGATGCTCAAAACATATTATTTTAAATCAGAATATCAGAAAAACACCATGAAATAAGACATATAGTAAATATAAAAACTACTCAAAACCCCAGTAATTCTACCCTCCTTGTATAATTCATGTAAGAAGCAGATGTAAAATGACTTACGAAAGCCACTTTAATACACTATTAAGTAAACTACTGCACTTGATAATCAGCCTGAGTATTGCAAAAATTGTTTAAGGTCTCTGAAACCTTTTCAACAAACTTTTTACAAGACTTTTCTCCACTGCAGCCCTGCGTTTTGGTTGCTTACACTGAACTGCCATAAGCAATTCTAAAGGAACACCAACAACTTCGAACTTTGTACAAGGAAGACATGAACAAATCCAACCAAAGATAAAGTATCACACTAGCGAAGTAAAAATTCCAAGTTTGCTATCAAACAACACTTATCACAATAATGAACAAATTCTGAAACGATTAACTATGTCAGACTCTCTTGGACTGTTCCCCTAACTCTAGGGTACTACCATTTTCTTCACATTATTTTCAAGTAATTGCACAACAGTAGCTACATACTATTTTTTGCAACACTTCTAATTTCTGGCTTTCAGACAAATTCAGTTCAAATGGAAATGAATCTCTTAATTACATATTTTACCAACAACAGTTTTAGAGTTCAAAATACTTCAGCCAATAAAGAACTTCTCCTGTTGTCAGCAGTGGTACAGCACTGTCTCACAGATCTGCCAAAGCCCAGGATTTTGGGCTCAGCAGGGTGTGCAGCGATGGGCCTGGGCCAGCAGCAGCACTGCTGACATTGGGCTTGTGTCTGTTCATCAGGAGGATGAAGGCTAGGAACTCTGAAAGAGCTAGGAGGATCCCTCCAGAATAAAAACTGAGATTGAACTGAAACTGGCAGAATAAAGATGAAAATTTGAAAATCCTGTGGCCTGAAACTCTATCATCGTAACAATTTGAGTGTTAACTGAGCTGGTAGATTCCTGCAGAAGAGCGCAAGAAGCAGGAGGGACCAGGGAAGACCTCTCTCCCAGCTGTGTGAAAAAGTCCTGGAGGATCTGCCTACAGTTGAGGGCAAGGACAAAACCAGATTTCTCTACTCTCTGCATATGTCTGCATCTGACCAAAACAACCTGCAGCAACATCCTGAAACTTCAGGATCAACAGTCGAATTTTAATGCAGTTTGGTGTTTTGGAAAGAATTTTTAAGCCCAGCAAAGAGCTGGAGAAAGCAGGAAGCACCAAAAGTCTGACTTCGATCTAACAGCACAGTAAGCACAATGAGAACTCAAGGTGCTCTTTTGACTCATTAGAAATATTAAACAGAGTGCAGCACAGTATCTACAGTGAGCAGCAGAATATGAACACCAGTGACACATGTATCTAATGATTTTTTTCCCCATTATCTTTTCCTTAAAAAAAAAAAAAAACAACCAAAAAAACCCAAAGACAAAAGAACTAGCACAAAGGATTTATGTCATTATAACACTACACTACTTTCCTGCTTTGGATAGCCTCAATTTGATAAAACAAAGCAGAAATTTCAATTATTCAGAGCTATAACCGCCCAGAAAACAAGTTATTCCCTTTTCAGGTATCAGATTCTATAAATTTACAATGACTATCTGAACATGTTTACATATTTCCCTCCACACCAAGAAGCAAAATATGATCTACTTTTTGCAAATTATGTAGTTCTACATAAACAAGTAAAAGCTTCATGATATTCTGGGACAGTACTCACCTTTAGAAGTTTCCCAGTGTACAAAAGAATCAATTAATGACAATCCTTGTTTATAATAAAATGTGGTTAATTCTAGCCAGTCTGCTTCCAGTGTACTAATAACTGGTCCCTTTCTTGTTACTTTCATAGACAAAACACCTTCATGATAGGTCCAACAGGTAGAATCATCATCAAAAACATTGAAGACTGTATATAGCTTGTCTAAGAGAAGAAAACGGAAGAAGAATGAACCTCTGCAAGACAGTGCTCCAAAATAAAAATATTATTAATCTCTTATTTCAATGTGGTTTTCTAATTCTAAGCAACAGTTCTAAGAATTGTTTCCTGATGTGACTGTACTCCGCTTGAGCCCTAAACACACTCAGGACAAGGTGTGACAGTGGGTACACTCTGGGATATGAGAAAAAATTTGCACATTACAGTTGGGTTGTCACTGGACCTTTTAGGCAGGTGGGTTTTGCATAGAGAAAATATACTACAGAGCTAAGAAAAACCCAGTGCAAACAGGCTTCATTTCTGCTACTCATGGAACTTCTGACTACAAGTATTTGAAATTACTATAACTGAAGATTAAAGACAATTTTCTAAACTTTTAAATATTAGGAATGCCTTGTACAGTATTGATTTTTACCCATTATTTTCTGAAGATTACTGAAGTACCGGTATAATTAGTTGCCTACTGGGGTTTCCCACATAATAACTGATGACTGTGCAAGTTAAGCACACAAAACCTGCATATCCTCAAATGCTTTTTATATCTAGGCATTAATACAGTGCTGTTACAAAACCAGAGTCATAAACAAGCATTCATCAAAAATTAAAATTCACAAATCCATACCATCTTAGGAAACCACTGGTGACAAGTTATGAAGTCCTAGATATATAAATGTATTCTACAAATAGATCCACATGTATGTCACAGAAATAACACAAAGCAGTTGCCAAAAAATGCTCTCAGATTGTCTAATACTTTGACATTTGAGCAGCCTAAATCAATGCGAACAAACCTCTAGAAAGCGGAAGTATTCACATTGCCAAAACAAAGGAATTTGGTTTAGATGACCCCACTTAATATGCTAGTGTGTCTGGGCTCCAGAAATAGAGGGAGATGTCTAAAGTAGGATTTGGACTGAAAGCAGTCTGAATCAATCACTGGTAGAACCCTGCTTTGTTTTGAGAAGTGTTACCACACCCACTGCAAGTGACATCAGGTGCCTGGAGTAAGGTAGAGTAAATTCAGGACAAAATTTTGAACTCTATCAGTAAGAGATGACTCTCCTTTCTAGACAGTTTTATTTTACCACCTCCACAGGTGGTTGTATTAGCATAAATGTGTTTACCTGACAAACCTTCATTTCCTTTCCCATATACTAAAGTGAGATCACTTATATATTTGTTCTTCAGAAAAAAAGAACCAAGTTTCCCAATACAACTATTCAATTGCTCATGTGTATCAGAAATTTGCTTCTGCAAGTGGTATATGCATAAATAGTCAAAATTTGTTAAGTTATGACCCCCACATCTAGAACTCAGACACAGTTTTGCACCTTTTGAGCAGACCTAAATAGAAATGGCATACTGAAGTGGCAGTACATACCTACATGCATGCACGACTTTCTTGGAAAATACATATCGGTATTTTTTAAAATTATGGCTACATACAACAGTTACAAAGAAAGGTGGTTAAGTTCTCATAAACTTTGTCTTAGGAACTCCAAAAGCTTTACTGAGTATTTGACTAGTAGTAGAGAAGCCTGGCATATTCTTGCCCAAAGCTTCTTGAAGAATTTCCTGAGAACACAGCATGCTGGGGATGCACTGGTTGCTAATCTACCTGGTCACACCAGTCACACCACAAACAAAGCTCCTTAACAGAACCAAGAGTTTTCCGCTTTTTGCTTACAGGATTTCTATTCTGCTATATATAGCAAACCCACTATGTCAAGCTGTAAGGAAAGAGTTAAGCTTTAATAGATCATGGTATAAAGGGCTCAGCATGTTGTACAAGAACTACTTTAATTCCAGTGTTAAAAATAAGAGGGACATTGATTATCTCAGTGCTTAGAGTCATTATCCTGACAAGCACCCTCTCCAGTTTGTAGACTAACTCTTAACAGGAAAGTGAAAAAGTTGCTTTTGAGAGCAATTAAAACATGTCTGGCCCATCAGGGAAGAACCTATTATGTCAAAATGCAATCTTGACATGAAAGCTTCACGCTGCCTGCTTTCTACACAGTACTATCTTGCATTAGTTCTCATGCTTTAGATTACTTCTTGCTTTTCACCTTTTCTTCCTAGCAAAGCAGGAGGCATTAGTGCTTCAGTATCAGAAGTCACTGTTTCAGGCAATCTCTCACACAGACTACACTAAGTACCTCTGATTCTTCTACAACTAAATTTTCTACCACAGCACCAACAGTTTTCAGTGATACTTTTCCTTCCTATACAACTTCTTAATGCTTACTTTTCTCTAGTGTAAATTCATTTTGTAACAATTATCCTCTTTCATTTCATGGTCAATGCATTAATTTAAGTGATCTCTTTCAGGACGCTTCTTGAAGGCATGTTAACCAGAAATAATCCATTATGAACGGATTTGTTTGCTGTACATTATGTGAGTTGGCCAGAAGCACGTCAAATTACAGCTCTAGCTGGAAGGGCATCTCTTTGTTGTCAGTTTTGAGTCAGGCAGGAGAACTGGAAACATAACATATTATTGGAAATCCATTACATGTTTATGATTTAATGTTAAGAGTAAGTGAAAACTATACGCATTCACGAAAAGGTTTTAAAACAATTGCATCCTTCTAAAATAAAAGATTTTTACTGCCACATATTTGTTACACACATATCAAGCAAAAAAGCTACCTGTTTGCACCACATTTAAAATGAGAATTACACTATGGGCAATTTTGGGGGTTTTTTTAGGGGTTTCTTCCTTTTTCTCTAAACTACAAACTAGAATTTTGACAGTACATTTACAATATTCTATATGAGAACTGAAATATCATTTTAATATATTACCACAGTTCACACATACATAGAGCAGAAAGTAAATATTTCCTCTGTTTCCTCAACTGGCAACTTTTTTAGAAATACGTATGCATTTAAGGAAGATGCATCTTCCAAACCCAGTATTTGATACAATAGAACATGCTGTTGTGTTACTTTTTTCCAACACCTTTTTAAAACAACAGCTCAATAAAATACCTTATTTCTGCAATAAACAAGTAGCATTTATTACCATCTCCTTTTTGTGATTTAACAGGGCTGTCTTCTTTTCCAAACTGGAAATCTGTATCCTGTAACAGACCGCTTTCTCCTTGCATTTCCTCCTCTATCCCACTCTCAGATGAGTGACCACTCAATGTCCCTTCATTCCAGTTTTTATAGGTTTCATCAGAATTTTTTCTTCTGTGTTCCCTATTTCTTCTGCCCAGCGTTGATTCCAGCTCTGCACTTCCATCGGTGCTTGTTCCATTACAGGCTTTAGTTTGAGGAAAATGTTGCATTACAAATCCCACAAACTTCTTTCCTCTTTTAGCAGCTTCGTTAACCTGTATTTACAACAGAAATTTATCTGCAAAGTGATTTTGCTTGTAACTTTTTGAAAACTTCTATATATATGTTCTGTTTAACTAAACTGCTGATTTTCAAGGACATAAAGACACAACAGTGTACTATATGTAGGGGTGGCTTGTCTTTGTACGCTGCCCATGTTTCAAAGTAAATGGAAGTCTTCCAGCATGTCTTTGGACTCAGGCCAAATAAGGTGGCCAACACTGGTACTGCCTTGAGTGTACACAAAATCCTTCATTTAGAACAAATCCAAAGTATTTTACCTGCTGTGTTGAATGATAAGCAGTATACTGCTGCAATAAATAGTACTGCTTCTCTAAACATGTGATATCAGTCATACTAAAATTACTGACCATTAATACTATAGAAATATCTATTTGTCATGTGACATGATTCATTATCCCCTGGTTCCCTTAGAGGCTACTCAGCTTCACTATTACCGAGAATAGTAAAGACGGAGAGAAAGGAGGGAGCTCAAAGCAAATTAAAATCCTCTTAACTCTGCTTTCAGCCAGTGGTGGGTCTTTTTCGCTGCACTGAAGTCTCAAAATACAACTGTAGAATATGTGCCACCTGTGGGATGTGTCTGTTCTTGGGGGGGAGGTTTGCTGGGATAAGGAGTGCTGCCATTTAGGAAGGTGATTCCACTGCCATCTTGTGCTAAAAAGCTCCCTTGTGCCAGCTCTCCTGTCCTTCCAGGAAAATACAGAAATCCCAGCCCAGAAAGAAGAAATCACCTGGGAAGTACTGGATTAGCAAGGGCACAGAGAGAGGGATCTCTACCCAGTTAACTCTCATAAACTATTAATCAAGAGAGTGAATAACATTCACATAGCTGACGGTACTACAATCCCTTTTTATGTACCATGATAGACTGAAGTGTTACTATCTATACCACTATTATGTATGTACAGCAATTATATGATATGCCAATCACTGTGATTATACAGAGCTGCTGCTTCTAAGACAACCAAAACAATTTCAAATGTGACAAGCAACATGCACGAAAAGAGGTGATAGGACAATCTTTTTTCTGAAATGCCACAAACTCTTATGGGTTCAGATCTTTTTTTTTTTTTTTTAAGGTAATTTTATAGTGTAGTACTGGCTCAGTCTTTTTAAAACACTGGGAGCATTTAAAAATCAAATTATTTTCACTTACTACTTCTGTTCCAGATTTGCTTTCAAGACTGAAGCACTGCTAATTTCAAGTGTATTTTTCCTTTAAATGTTTGTCTGGTACGCTATACAACCAACCTGGCAATACACATACAGTATAAATGTGTAATGGAATTCCATTTTAAATTTGAAACACCTGAAAATTTCAAAACAAGCCATTTAGAAATTTTAAAAACAACTCTGTGATAATTTCAAAGATCATTAAAGATCTCCAGTAGGCTTTTTCCTCTACTTCTTTCCTTGGCAACTAATGTAAAAGATATCCCTCTAACTCTTGTAATAACAATGGTTTCCTGTTTCGGTAAGTCTTCAATTTTGCAGAGGAAGTGAAAGACAAAAAGAACTAGAACTAGAGCTTGCATTCCAGTGGAAGTTCAGTTTTCTCTAACTATACAATATTTTCAAAAGCTGTGCCAAGTAAAGATTTAATACAATTACTGTGCATTTTGTATTTCAGTTAAAGAATGGGAAAAAAAAAAATCTTTCTTAGAAACTGGATATATTAATGTTCATTAGGAATACCTTACTTAACCCAGAACAACATAAAACTACAGATTTTTTTTTTAATATTAATTCCAGAAAAAGCTATCATACAAACACTTTATAAAGACTGGCTGAGAGTTTGGACTTGATTCTGCTTTCAGTGGTGTAAATTGCCAGTCTCCCAAAGCTTTACAGGGCTCAGTACTAAGTCCTAAATTAGAAAAAGCAACTAGTGAAGAAAAATAACTCCTTTCGCATCAAGAAAAGACTTTGTAGCTTCTATAAAATAAACTAAGGTTAAAACTCAAAACTAGAAAAAAAAAATCAATCACTAATAACTTACATGTATAGTAGAAATAAAAATCTCAAGAGAAGTTTGAAAAAACCCTCCATTACCTTTTCTAACAGTTCTTTCACTACCTCATTTGTCAGTGTTTCATACATTAAAGGACATTCCTCAATCACCAGCCTGGGGTGCCTTTGTCCTCTGGGTGCTGCATGCCTCTGGCTAGAACACAGAAAGAAAGCAGTCTTTGTCAGTAGTCTGCTGCTAACTTGGGCAAATGCTTGCATATAGAATTCTTTTCTTTTGGAATAGTTATGAAGGAAATCCTGGCAATGCTTCTTCATACTTCTATTTAGAACTCAGCGGGTTTTGGTATTTTGTTCTGTTTCTTACACAAAGTGGCAGGTACTGTGTATTATAATGTCAGGGTAAGAAGATAAATATTTAACAGGAATTTCATCTAAAGACTTAACAGGCATCTTTTGGAAACTGAGCTTTATTGACAAACAGCCCTGCTTTTGTAATAAATAAACCCCAAAATCTCTGATAATGCAAAAAATACAAATTTAAGCTATACATTTAGCAAGCACAAAACAGATTCAGTTTTGTAGAAAACACACTATGAATAGAAATGGTACTTTTCCACTGTTAACATGCTGCTGTTCCGTTTCTGTAACTAAAGCAGAGTTGCAGCTATTGTATGAAATACAGCGTAGGCAAATACTAAAAATACAATGCAGTAACAATTACTTTGGGTTAGGTAATGTTTAAATCACTCAGATTTGAGAATCCGACAAGCTTTAACTTCCATTTAAAGAACAGTATTCATCATGTTTTATCTGAAGTGAGCTAGGTTATTAGGTTATTATTACTCAGACAACAATATTTGGTGTGTACCAATAATATAATGGGATTTTATTTGACATTTCCTTCACACCATCTTTTGCTTTAGAATGAAACATCAGCGAGACACACTCAAATATAAAAGGTAACTTTCCAGACAGTAGTTGGAGAAGGTGTATTTGCCTATAGGAAAACCAACACAGGTACATATGGCACCTGCACAGGAAATTGGGAACCTACACCCAACAGTTTCAAATGTAGGCTGCAGGGTCTCATCCTTCACCTTGGCAAGAGCCTAAGAGTTCAAACCACAACTTCATAAGGATCCCACACCTACAGGGATAAGGTGAATTGTGCGAGCTGTGCGCTGGCAGTGTCACCTCTTAGAAGCCTCAACTCCAGAGAGCAAGTATCCTGCTTTTCTTACTCAAGCATTTGCCCACATGGACAACATTTACCTTGTTTGCAGATGAATTTATAAAGGTAAGTTGTATGAGCAGCAAATACCATGGACAATGCTTGTTTAAGCAAAGTGTTTGAGAAGCTCCCTCAAATGAACCATGTTCTATAGAAGCATTACTGGAGTGGCAGGGGGTATCTTCCAACTCACACCCTTCCAGTCTTCCAAAAGAAAATGAAAGAACCTTTGTGCACCACACTAGGACTCAGGAGAGAAGGGGAAGCATGACAGCTCTTTATGCAATAAGAAATCCACTTCTCTAGTTATTCATAATAAGAACAAAAGGTTATCTTCTTTGCATTCAAAGGAACTAATGGTAAAATTTCTTTGTATATTTTCTTTATGATCACATGGTGGATACAATGCCATGAAAACAAGAGTAATAAACAAGACTGTGGAGCTGGAACATAAACACAAACTCTTGACTGTCCCTCAGTGTCACAACCAAGCTTTTGTATGTCCCCCAATCACAGAATGATTATTTCCTTCTTAAGAAGGAAAAATAAACTATTTATCTGACAAACTAAGTAATTCACACTTTACAGGTAATTTTCCCTGAGTAATGATCTTACGGGAAAAGTGAAAACACAGAAGTTTTGAAAATGAAGAAGAAAAACCAGACATGAAAGAATTTAAAGCAGCTTATTACTCTCCTACTGTTTTGTTTACTCTTGGATTTGCTGCAGGTTCTAAGACAGATGATACTTTATTATGAAGATGTATTAAAAATAAAGGGGTAAACTAACAATTTATCTTCCCACAAATTATGATAAGAAACTTTGGATTTTTGTTTGGACATTTATTAAGGCAAAGTAAACATTAGCCTATTGTGTGCTTCGTGTTAATTAAAAAAAAATGTTACTAATTTGTTCACCTTTCTAGATAAGGAACAGTTATTTGATTCTCTGAGGCGCTCATTTCAAGTTGATAACAAATTATGCATGTTGAGCAATCCAAGTACAAACGGCTTAAGTAATGGACCAATATATTAAAATTATTTCACTGTTACCTTAATTTTAATCGTGAAAGTACCACTCGATACATGTGACTTGCAGGGAAATTCCTTCTACGTCCAATTGGCAGTATAATAGGATGAACAGCTCCCACAACATATCCTTTGCTGTAATATTCTTCCACCTTAGATGCTATATCCAACACAGAACTGATCTTGATAACTTCTGGATTTGAGGAAGCTAAAAGCATTGAAAGCAGAAGAGAAGCACATTATACTGTGTATGTCCATATATTTTTGGGGTAAGTTCCATTTATATAAACCGCACAAAATCTATCCCAAGGCATTTACTAAAAAACTACAGTTCTATTTATACAAGAAAAAGCAGATTCACAGCTGATTCAACAGTATTCAACTAGTTGAAGTACATATTTTTACAAGTTAATATGATCTATTTTTAATCTATTTGGCAACACTTTGTTGGATCTAGCTTTGCCAAGCTAATTTAAGAGCTGCGTCAACATCTAAACACACAATAGGTCTGAACTTAACAAAGCAACTATTATGTCTAGCCAAAGCCTTAAACATACTGAAGCAGTATCCTTCAACCCTAGTTGTGAGGTAAATTCCTGTACAATGAATTTAAGCCTAGAACAATTGGTTTGTTTGTCTTAAATACTTTTTTTGGATCCCTTAGAAGTGATCTGTGGATTGTAGGTTGAAATTTTAACATAGTCCCAATTCCTTTTTCCAGTAGACTTAAGTACATGCCACCTAATGTAAGCTATGTGGTGTCACTGATTTCTAAGGAGGATCTCTCTGAGTGGGTACAAGCATTTCCAATCAATAGACGACAGCTAGGTACTACATAGCTATTGGGGGAAACATAGATAAATGGAAAACTTTTTGGAGAACCTTTTTTGAATGGTCTTATCCACAGCTTTTGCATAGAGAAAAGGAAGATTCCACACTGGTAACAGATTATATATTCTGCCACAGTAAGTCGGATGGTCAGTTATTTCCTGTTCCCCTCAACCTCAACTGGAACTGTAGATGTTCTCAGAGCCTCCACAAAGCAGGAAATCAATACTCATATACAGACAGTAACTGGAGAGTAATTTTGCCAGCATATATTTGCCGTCATCAAAATTTTCATCCTTTGCAGGCACGAACTCTTAAGACAAGACAGCTTGGCTTCGAATTTGATGGTCTTTATCAGTGACCCTTGCTGCAAGTGACATACTTTTTTGTGTTCCGATGGGTCCCTCTCTTTGCAAGACTTTCAGTGCATTAAGACCAGTGTTCAACTGTATTAAAGGATGCCTCAATTGGAATTAAGTGACCTCACGACACTTTGAGGTACAAACATTTTGACATGCTGCTTTAAACATTCCCTTTCAAACCATACAGTAAAATGAAAACAATTAAATACACTACTTCTCCTTTGATTCTGTAATTTAAAAAAAATAATAGAAAAAAGAACAGATAAATGCAATTACATAAATCTCACTTGCCACTTTGTAAATATATTCTTTAGAGTTAATTTCATGTTCTTACATCCTCTTATCTACCTGCCCTATATTGTAGGTGGTCAACAGCAAGGAATTTAAGGACTTTATAAAAAACACAGCAAGTCACAAAGTCTACCTATCCTACTGGTTTAAAGTATCATAAACCAGATACATGAATCTTTAGTTTGCCTAAATCTTTTATTCTAATGAACCAGCAGAATTCTAATTCAGTTTATTGGTGATGTGTTCTGTAAAACATGAATCTCTATACTGCTTTCCCACTATAAAATGGGAGTAATACTGATATATATACATTACAGAGGGCTTTTTAAAACAAACAAACCCCCCCCCCCCAAAACCCAACCAGAAACTAATGTTCTACAACACTCAAATGCTTTTAAATACCAACTTTTACTAAAGGGAAACAGGAATGGAGGCCTCCTTTGCTTGTCAGTGTAAGAGCCTTAACAGCTCAGAAAACCTATCAAGAGAAACCAGAATAATGTGTACCATGGGAAATGCACACTACCAAAAAGTATCACCAATATATATATTGACAGTTTATTGCTGATAACTAGCAAACTCAACCTATTAATGTAAACTCTGCCATTCTCAGTCATAGGCACAGGGCTGTTGCACCTTCTTGTGCTACCTTGCCTTTTTTTTTTTTTTTTAAGCAGACAGTACATCACAGCCCTCCCTTTCATAGACAGGTGATATTTTGCCCTTAGTAATGCCTCTATCCCATGATTCCACTCATAGTAAATCCAGGACACATTAAATAATATATTGAAGCAATAACTGCTCTACAGCCCACAAGCCAAAAAAGCAGGAATGTACGCAACGTGATCATCACTTTACTGATTTTGCAAATGTCTTAACCATTTTTCATTAAGAAAATTTCCTTCCTGATGAGCTGTCAACAGGTAGCCAAAATACTTTTACAAATAACAGAACTACAGCTAACTTGCTAGCTTTATAGTAAACTTCAGATGCACGATGTTGAAGATAATGACAAAACAGCTACTTCGTATATATTCATACTGTTATTCAGAGTAACAAGAACTTCACAGCATGTCATCTTAGTGAGCCGACGTGAAATACCCTTGCATCAATATTCCTTCTTTTCCCTAATAGGAGAGTTGTGGAAAAGGCATAAGCATTCTGCTTGAGTAGGAGTATTTAAACTCTCCCTACTTTATGGTTAAACTGACCTCAAAAATTAAAAGCTGTTTTTGTAACTTAGATATGCCTCATGATTGAGACTGTAGAATTTACAATCCTTGACAGGCATTTAAAGTTACACTTCAGAGTCCACTGCTCCCTTTCCTTTGTACTATTCAATCCCACCAAAATAAAAGACTGGCTGTAATTTCTTGTTTGGGATCCTCTTGATGCAGAACCACCTCCATGGAACTCAAAGCTTATTTTTACAGTAGGGATGGGAGTATTTTGGGGACCAGGAGGGGAGAAGCCAAGGTACAATACACTGCTGATAACTAGTTAAGATGCGCAGGGACTCCAGCCAGCGAATTTAGACTACAGCATGGTTGACCTGATATGCATCATGGCTTGGGAGAAGATCAGGACTCCTGAAAGTCTCCCCAGCAGGCTCATTTCAACTTCACATAGCATACATCTGATGAAGCAGAGAATAAGGCATATTACACTAATGCATTTATGCTTGCTATGCTTTTATCTTAACGCAGGACATAGCTTACTGTAAAGGATACTAAGTGTAGATTTTCTGTTTTACTTGGTGCCAGATCCAGTGGCAACAAGTCACTCAGGCAAACAGAAATCTCAGATGTTGGGCAAGATCTTGCTTGGGAAACCAGCAGATACAGAGTGCCATGAAGACCTAACACACAACTTGACAGCAGAGTGAAAACTAACTTTGGTCTAAAGTGATAAAAGGCTCTCACTTCGGTTTTATTTAGCCAAAGGATATTCAAGTAGCAACAAGTATATGAGTGAGTTGACTGGGGCGGGGGTGTGTGTGTGTGAATAATAATAATTAAAAAAAAGCCCAACATATTCCCCAGTTCCCCACAGTACTTTAGCCAATCCCATGTTTCATAAACAACAGAATTCAGAAATGCCTCCAAGACAGTATATACACCGTTTTTTTTCTGTATTCATGATCTTAGCTCTAAAGATTAGAGACCTCAAACAAAAAAATATTTTAAGGTCAAACACACACACAGCTAGAACGATTCAACAGAAAGATATCTGTGTTTACAAATCCACTTGCTTACAGTTTGAAACCAAAAAAGTTAAGTAACTATCTAAAACTGATCTCACTTATTTAACATTCATAATTCCACAGTAAATCACTGAAGCTAAACACTGTTGAATATCAGACTAAACAGGAGAATATGAATCTTTACTGCTGTAGTGATAGGGCATTAAAATAAGAGATGCACCTTTATTTGCACTTATTTGATGTGCTTTTTCTTAAAAGTCACAACCACCTTTACAACAAATCCTTTACACAGCACTTCCAGAAACTTGTTATTTTAAAATATAGCAAAACTATTCAGAACACAGACTATTTAAGAACATTAAATGCTCTTCAGTCTCAAAAAAAAGAAAAAAATTAAGTTTTAGTATCCTTCCTATTATCAGTAGATTGGTAGGTAACTCATGTATGCATTACGCAGCCTAAATAAATAGCTTTATTTCCAGTACATCACCGCTACTACTTACTCAACACAAAGTTTAATTTCTTCAAAGTGAACAAGCCAGTGAGAAACTCTATATGTGTAAATAAACAGAACAACAAATACAGCTGGATGTCGAGTACTGTAACTTAATAGAATGTGGCTTCTATTAGTATCTTGCAGTTTTTCAATGGACAGATACATTTTAAATAAAACTATTACTACAGCCCTTTAATTTAGAGTTAAAGCTAAGCAGAGGCCAAGTTTTTATGAAAAAGTTCCTGAAAATGTAACAAGACATGCACTTACACTTTCTCCCTTTATCAAACCCTTCTAGTAATTGCATTTACTTCAAATCCTAGTTATTAAGAATTTCCAGTAGACTGGGTTGTTACAAAATGCAAGTTACTACAAAGTGACTGCAAAACTGAGCTGTGTGTTCTCAGAGGGCAGCCATCTGGGCTTGTTTATGTTTTCAACTTTGTGGAACAGGGAGTTGCTCTGTTAGAGACGGGACACCCTCGGGAAGGAAGTATCCCACAGAGCACTGTCTGCCTCTAGCTACGCATACAAATTTTGTTTCATTTCGGTCACGATTTCAAAAGGCTATTCAACAACTACGTGTAAAGCCTTTGGAAAAAAACAGTAAGATGAAACTAAGATGTTTACTAAAATATCTACCAAGAGACTGGGGTGGGCATAAGAGGGGAAACTACTGCTGGTATACAACTAAGAAACAGACTTACTTCTGCATAAAGTAACAAGGACAATGACAGCCTGTTTTCAGAAGCTGAGCACATTTTAAAAAATTGTTATTCAATTAATGCCCAGGCACAGTGTATTTTCGGAACCGTCACACTGAATGCAGACAACCAGTATTCAAAGTGAGTACGGATGGCAGTATCTGACTCACAGGAAACTAGGAAAATCTCTAACAGTTTTTAGCCAGCTTCCTTAACAAGGACAGTTGTGTAATTTGGAGGGTTTGGTTGTTAAAAATACTTCAGTAGTTTCCATTGTAATTTTATCTAAGTGAGGACCTTCGTCATGATTTGTGTTTCAAAATAAAAGTCTTACATTTTGGCTAGGTTTGATAAAAGTATCTAAGATTTACTGTAAGTCAAACAACACAGAACTAAGTTAAATCCTATTCCTTGCTTTCTCAGAATAGTAAAGATATAATATAAAAAGATACCTTCTAAAGTAAAATCCAGCAATACATATTCATAAGCAGAATCCGTCTTTGTTTCAACTTGTGGTCTCTTCAATGTAGAAAAGATTTTTCCAGGGCTGCTATCATCTGGGTCTTCCAGCTTTCTCAGTCCGCACCCCATGGCAAGATCTGCAAATGATTAAATCGCAGGAAGAGGTGGGGGGGAGCAGCAAGATCTGTCGCTCTCACTACGGGGGGGGGGGGGACGGGACGGGACACACCAAATAATTCCCTTAGATTTTGTTTTCTATTAGCCGTAAATCCAAATACAGAAAAAGTACGGTTCCCAAATCAAAAAGCGAAGGTACTTTCCATTCATCTTCTATATAGAAACAGTAAGCCCGTGATAATTTCAAGCTACAAACTTGGTAAGAGTGGGCTTGATTTCGCAGCAATGTTAGAGCTGCTACAAACTAGCAGAGATTTTCCATGCCACGTCAATTTACAGCCAGCCCCCTATCAGTGCTCTCTTGCAGAGGACACCAAGAGTGCTTTGTTTGTCCTTCTAGACTGACTGGGTAAGGGGGGGCAGCAGGGGGGAGAAGAACTGAAAAAGAAAGTTAGAGAGAAACTTGTCTGTAATTACTTACGTCCAGAAGTTCTACTCAACTGCAGTAGCAAGTCAGAGGGAAACAAGCAAGTTAGTCAGAATGAAAGAATGAGAAAAGAGCCTCAACATGGTTGGAGACAAAAATCATTTCCAGAAAGGAAGTCAGCTTCAAGAGGAAATTGCTTCTGGCATCTCAAAGGGTAGAAAAGTAAATTAAAAGCAGTTTAGTCCTTATTTTAGGTTTCAAAGTTTGGTTCCTATTTCCTTTCCACAGGAACTTTCTTCCAGAGGAAAAAAACCCATGAACATAGTGTAATATATTGTAATAATGTAAAAATATGTAGTAGAGAAATTTTTCAAGAAAATCAGTAAGAATCTACATCGCTAGAATCAATTTACTTAATTAGTTTTGATAAACACTTAAAAATTACACTGAAATATTCCTCATTTCAAATCAGAAAGACTTTTCCAGTGTTATATATGAATATAGTTACAAGACTTTGTTCCCCATTTTTAATGGGTATTGAACAACTGAAATCCTCTTCTCCTCTGTCAGGCTGACCTCACTACAGCCACAGACTTTCAACACTGTTTCCTAAGTATATTTTCCTTTAAGTCCTGAAAATTTAGTATAATTTTAAGGGCTCTCATTACTCTTACATTTACTACTGCAAGTCACTTGTAACTGTATTACACCTGATGCAGACCATGATAATGCATGGGAAAACAAAAGAACAGTGACTGATTTTCTAAGACTCTGTTACTGCCAGGGTGGGCAGTTAAAAAATTTACCCTTCTATTTTTAGACTGCATCTAGAGAAATTAAGAGTCATCTAGAAAAAAAATCAGGGAGTCATAATACCGTTTTGGATTAAAGGAACCGCACATTTGGATTTCAAAAGCTTTTTACTTTTTTTCACTGAAAAACATTAATCTTATTTAAAAATGCCCACATTTTCTACAATCAATCACTGCAAGTTAGGCATTAACCATTTGTGGATTTCTTCCTGTTCTACTACAAGCAAAGTGATCTAACTTTTATTTAAGTAGCTTACCAGGAATGGTAAGTCTGCAGACAATATCTTCTTTGAAATCCACATTATAGTTTAAAGTTACTTAACTTTGGAAGAATTTAAAAATCACTGAGTGCAGAGCCTATGCAATAATTACAACTTCAAGCTCCCAGGTGCTGAAACCAAGAGGAAACCCTCAGTGTTGTCGTCTTGATTAAAACCTAGGAAAACGTACCAAATAAGCAGAATTCTTCAGCTTCCTGCATTTTTGCTTACACAGCAATTGCTCCCAAACACTATTTTTTTTTCAGTAAAGGTCATCCCTGAATTGTTGCTATACCAGACATACATGTAAACTGTCCACTCAACCTTGCGAATCCTGCTGCTTCATTCCACACAGTCCTTAAGATCCACTGTAACCACTTGTATAAAACCATAGCATGACTAAGATAGCTGCAAGTAAAACAACTTCTTGCAGCACTAGTCCAGTTGCCAGCTGGTTGCCTTATTTATTTATTTATTTAGCTAGATACCTTTTTAACAAGGCCAGAATATTGTATTTTGAACTCTTCATGACAAGGCTTAAACTGTATTTCAACTCTCTCATCAACATAGGATTTTTCATAGTATAAACAAACTCTTATGACACCAACACAGAAACACTGTTATGGATAAAAACAACGGTCCTTATTTTGGGTAACCTCAGATTAGTTGTTATAATCTTCCAAGTTGGAGGTCAATCAACAGTTGCCATTGCAGACTTGACTCAAAACTCACTAGACTGAACCAGTGAAACCAAAGATCCCACATGTCAGAATAAAGAAAACAAAACAAAACCAATCAAGAACTAGCAGAATCCCTCCCAGGAGTTCAAAACTGCATCAAAGCACCTGAATGACTCAGGAAAGGAACAGGATCGTAAGATTCCTGGATTCAAGAGCTGCTTAAGGAACTGCCTGAATAGCTACAGTATCCTGTTGCAAAGTGGATATAAACTACAAAACAGTCCATTTCCTGTAACCCAAAAAGCAAAGGCTCTGGGAATTGGTATCAGAGAAGAACAGATCCCTAAAACTATACTGTGATTCACTGAGGGGTGGTAGTGACAGCAACCCCCCACTGAAAGAGCACGTGACTCATTCATTGAAGCTTGGTATCATTTTTAGACTTTTTAGAAGGCAAACAAAGATAGCCAAACAATGGACTAATTAATCCAAATGAACTATGTTTCTGTGGAAGGCTTCCAGGATCCCCCTACGGTTTTTATTCTGATGAGATGGAAAAATGATACAAAGATGGCAAAAGAATAGCACACCAACAGCAGCGTGGGTCCAGTGCTGGGTTATCAACTGTCTTCTAGCAGTGTAGGATGAAAGGCAGCAGCAGTTCTGCACAATAGTTTTGACCAGAAAGTGAGACAACAAGCTTTGCTGTCTACCCACACCCCAGGGCTGCTCCTGTCCCTTGCTCATGATGTACTTTGTTCCCTGTTGTCACTGTCATGGGAGGTTCGAAAACATTTGTGTGGGAGGCATTTCTGTCTTTCTTGTTACATTACTTGAACTTACTGAACGTAAGGACATCATCTGATGCTTGAAACTGATGTTTTGAAATAGATGTCCCTCTGTTCTTGACTCCACGCTGATCTGCTCACTATTAACATTACTGATGTCCAAGGCAGGCTCTCTGCCTACGGCATTGATACCAAATACAAGTGGTGTTGGCACCCCTTTTTGACGAAATTTCTCTTGCTAGAATTAGAAAGATGACAGTTAGTTTTTGGAACATCTGCGATAAACCAACTTGAATACAAAGCCTATTTACAAGAATGCCTTCTCTTCTCCAAAACCAAATGTGACCTGCATAAACCATTTAATAAAATAATACAGTTTAAACTTTGCCTCAATCAAGAACAGGAGACAGTACTTGCCAGTAGTGGTATGTTCTTTTTTCAAGTCATCTGAGCTTCCTGTTGATTAAAATCATAAAACATAAGGAAAATTAAGAAAACAGTGCATGTACACAGAAGATTTTCTTTGTCTGTGCATACACAATATCAAAATAAAAGCTAAAAATAATAAATAAAAAAAATCAGGGAAATAGACTTATAAGCATTTAATTTTTAATGGATACCGAAACTCAGGAAAGATCGTAAGCTACTAAATCTGCAATTCAGAGAGTCAGCTATACCAGGATACGGGCTAGTACGTTAAAAGCAAAAGGAATCATACTGCTTTAATGCTATGTTAACTTCAAAAAGCTTCAAAAGAAGCAGTATTTTATTTTAAATTTTAAAATATATCAAGGACTTCGTAAGAAGGGTTATAAAATTTTTCAGCAGTATTGCAATCATGACAAATGACTCCTGCTCAATCACATGATTTAGAACTGGCTGAAGCTTCTGAGAGGAGAACATCTCACACTTTCCAGCCCACCTCTAGGACAAAACCACCACTGGTGGTACATCTGTGAGAAGGTTATTCACTCAAAACATTTTAACCAATGAGCTTACCTGGAATAAATTCACTATTATAAGCTGCACAGGCTTTAAAGATCCAGTCCTATACTCGAGGTTAAAGCGTAGTGAGCATCAGAAATACAAATACCTTACAACTGTACCAATTACCTAAAGAATAAATTATTGCTATTTATAAAGATTTCACTAGGACCAAAACTGACTCAACAAACAAGAAACAGAAGGGATAACTCTTAGTTCGCCTGACAAAGTCAAAATGTAAAATAATATTTGGACCAAACATGTTTCCCATTTGGGGTCATAACCACCCATGTTTGCAGCTTAAAGGCATATAAGAGCACCACTTTAAAAAAAAAAAAAAATCAGCATTATCATCAGCTATAGATCAGTCATCACTGACACAGAACATTTTTAACAGCGGTAATACAAAACACGAGGGCAAATTACAAACACAAGCTAAATTAGTCAGATTTCTCCAGAACCTGAGGCTATCTGAACAGCTACAGGACTCAAAAATGATGCATTAAAACCCCCCCCCTAAATATTAATCATCTTAAATTGCAACACTTTTGAACTTTGCAGTTCCTCTCTGAACTTCTTTTTAGGCTTACTTCCTTTGTTTTATGACTCAAGGCACATGTAAAGTTTTTGCTTGGGACAGGATAATGACAGAAAAAGCAAAAAAAATTCCCTCAGAAAAATTCTGCAATTCAATTGTCAAATATTTTTCACATCCCCATCCCCAAGAACTATTACTTTAACTACAACAAAACACTGACATTTAGTTCTTTTTTATGTAGAATTATTTGATTAAAACTGTTTTGTCCATAATTTATTTAAAGTTGTTAAGAAAGTAGCAGTGTTCCATTCTGAAGGCTCCTTGGTTTGGCAACTTTTTAATTTTTTTTTCTTTCTTCACCCAAATTCCCCCCCAAAGGAATAATTTTGTGAATGTAACAGGAACAGTCTTGTTAAACATGTTAACTTGAGCAGAAAAGCCAGCTTTTCTGCAATATTTAACTTAACATTCAAAAAATAATTAACAGAGAGATGACACCAATAGTTTCTTTTAATGACTGCAAAAGCATAGTTTAATGATAGAAGTTCATCAATTCCATTTTTCATATTTTTCTAAACCCGTATTTAAACTACTCATCGACACTACAATTAAACAAAAGTTACAATCCAAGCAGCAGATAGGGACCAATTTGAATTAATCTTTTAGTTACCAACCCAGAACTTTACTAGAAGTTACAAACTACAGAAACTTTTTATTATTGCTGTATTACAAGCAGTTTTAACAGAAAGGCTTTTGATTTATAAAATTGGTAACAGTTCTCTAAAATGAGATCTACAAATTTATTAAGCTTTTATCTATGCACATCCACAGTATCTCACTTACCAAGGCTGCAGTAACTAGATCATCTGTATCTGCAATAGAGTATCAAATCACACAGCCATGTGATCAACTAAAATCACGCATTCTAGAATGAAACTGGATGTTCTAGTTTATCTGATTAAAACCAACTGGAAATATGAACAGTATTCTGTTTACCTTTAACGTACACACTCATGTAGACTGCAGCTCCACTGACTGACAGGTACAAAACAACCATGTGAGGCCCTCAAAATTACAGTTTCAATACTTCTTTAAATAATTTGTGACTCAAAAAGTCTAAGGCAGCCTTACAAGACCTACACTTTCCCATTACATCTTAGCTACATTATTAAACATTGTTAAAATGAGAGCTAGATATTACTGTTCAGCTTTCCGTATTTCTATTTGGATTTCCTGCATAACAGCTTATAAGGATTTGTGTACAGGATTGCACACATGTATCAAGACATGGGCATTATATTTTGGATCTTTAAAATACTGATTTAAACTGTGTACTTTTAACTTTAAATAGGAAACGTAAGAAATTTTTACATGAGGTGAATTGAAACTACCGTACTACTTCAACATTACAAAGCCACAAACTTATTTTACTGTAATTTTTACTGTAAAAAACTACTTTACAACCATACAACATCTCACATTTTAGAACCATGTTAAACAGAGAAAAACAATTCAACAGAGCCAAGTGTTCTGCTAGTTTTTGCTCAGTTATTATTAGAATGCAGTTTACTCACTGAATTAATACTAGCTATTTTGAAAAATGAATTTCAGAATACAAAGAATTGCCAATGTAATATGAAAAATGTAAACAGTTTTTCAGGGATGATGAATGGATTTCTGATGCTTAAGATTAGAAGTAGCAGGAACCAAAATTGTTAGTGAACTAGAGAATTCTATTTAATACAAGAAAATAGTCCTTGATCAAACGTATAAAAATACAGCAGAGAGGTAACTTTGGTAACTTTTCTGACTGTCTACAGGTTTTTATCGAGTGTTATCTAATAGAGAATGTTAAAACTAACATTTTGCCATGTAAATATAACATTAAATAGACAACAGTTGCTAGAAGTACTGTAACAGCTAGCTCAGTAGAAAACAAAAGATAACAGCAGGGTCTCTAAATTCTAGGGGGTGGAAGCCAGAAAATTAATTTTGTTTGCTAATACATGAATGTGACTAGCAGTGCACAAAGACAAAGATTATTATTTGCCGTTAGCTACTGAATGTCCATAGGGCACAGTCCTAATCTGTTGTGTTCCCTCCTAGCATGTGTGTAAAGCCTTATAACTATCAATGGGAAACTGCAGAAGACCAAAGAGAATGTTACCCTTCTCCAACCCCCCAAATTAGTGAAGGATCAGGATGTTAATATCTGCAGTTAACTGACTTCTGTGTAAAAGCACAGGAATTTCCATATTACGGAAATTTTAAGTGGCAGGAGAATAACACTGTGTAGTGTAAAAGATTTAAAAAGCCATGAATGGTAGAATGTCAAGATGACACAATTTTAGGCACTACCTGAGGAAACGATGTAGTTCTTTCTCAGTGCATATTGTTTGTGTATGCCTGTAACGAAATTACAGAAGTCAGTTATTGTGCTTTAATTGTGTCTATGGAAGGATTCAACTACTGGAAGGATTCAACTAACTGAACTAAAGGTTCAGTTACTACTGATTGAAGTTATGCCATCATTCTTGGCAAGCATTTTGAAGAAAGATAAGCTACAATATCAATGGAGAGCCCTCAGTATTTCAACAGTGACCTGTGCTTCCTGGAGGAAAGCCAACATTCAGAGCTTTGTCTTGGTCTATTCTAGGTCTCTCAAATAAAAGCACTGTTAAGACCTGGTGATACAATCCTAACCAACAGTACCTCCAGACTGATGTTACAGGCCCCACAGTAGAACACTGTAGGTATACTTCTGTGCCTAATACTAAATATCCGTCCAAATGATCAAGTTCACATGCAAGTAAAAACAGAGTAAATGTTCTCTTAAACAAAGGCCATGGGATCAACTCATTATCAACAATCTAACATCTGTACCAATTAATGGAAAATAAACTACATTTTGTGAGTATCTGGACTAAAGCCACAATCTGGTGACATATGAATGACTGCACAGTATTTGTACACTTTCAAGCAATTAATTCAAAAGACTTCCCTGTAAGCACATTGTTTTTAACATAGTACTCACTGTAAAATTTACTTCTTGGATCTCTAAAGCATTTTAAAAACAGGGAAGTCATGTTTGGTAAACAAATTGTGAATTCCAAAAATAAGGAATTGGGACTATATCTTCTGAATGCTGGGTCAAATGCGTATTTGTTTCATGATACAAGAAATAAGGCTCTAACAGAACACACCACCTTTCTCTGGCACCTCCAGAGATGGCACTTCATTAAAAAGAATTTACTACATAAAAATTCTTCCATGGAGATGAATTACTGTTACGATGTTCCAAGATTTCTGTAATATATTTCTATTGATAAATTCTAAAATCTAAAAATAAAACAAAAGAACAACTGGACAGATGTTTTTAGTGGTATAGACTGGCTTAGAAACATGCCAATCTACAGCAGATGAGTATTTCCTCCCTCAAAAATAGGCTGAGATCCCCATGTATCCAACAAATTGTATATCTTTATATTTGTGTATTTTTTTTCTACCTATCAAAAGGTGGAAAGTCACTTGAGGAAACTTGCAACCAAGGCATAGTACATGGCAACTCCTTTCACAACAATTTCAAAAAAGCATAAGAACAGAACCAGACTCCACCTCTCTTCCTGCACAATATGAACGAATGCTATTAACTGCTAGAATAATCTTTAAATATATTTACATATTATGCATGGATTATTTACTGACTATAATGCCCACTCTAAGACCCCTGAATCATTAAAAGAAAAAATAAATAAAACAACCCCACAAAAAGAAAACCCCCAAATTACTACAGAGCAGATAAAAAATCTGAAAAGCTCAAGGATATTTTACATACATAAAATAAAGTGCTACATAAGCAATAAGCCATAGCTTGCACTCCTATTAACTACAGAGGCTGTATTTTAACCTTTGAGGAATCTGACTTTTACAAAAAATAGAAGGAATCCTAGGGGGGTGAAAGTAGAAGCAAGGGGAAAAAAAAGAAAGTTATCTTCTTGCAGCTGAGGAGAAAGTAGTATTCCATCTCAGCTTGTGATACTGCCAGGGAGTTAAGTTTTGCACAGACAACAGAGAAAGTCAAAGAAGCAAGGAGAAGTCTTCAATGGTCTTGTAATGTAAGAAGTCAATTCTTGCCTTTTTCTATAGCTAAAAATATACCATAAAACCAAATTTATTGCTTACCATATGCAAGAAAAATGTCAGCCTCATATGAGGATAACTAATTACTAAACTAGTGGGCCAAATTTTATTTTTAAAAAGTTATTGTTCCCAAGCACTAAAATGACACATAAGTAAAACACTTTATAAGAGCAGAGAATACTGATTAAAAAAAAAACAAAAAAAACCCAAAATAGACAAACTCTATTGAAATTGAAACAAAATGCATATAGATTTAAGTAACTAGATTTTAATCCGCAGCACATAAATGCTGTCAGTATGCAGGAAAATGGCTTTTACTTTGTAACTAATGGATCTTTCAAGTTTATGTAATCCAGAAATTAAATGTTAAATTTTCCCTTTAATAAAAGTATGCTGGTTTTCAATCTATGTTAGTAACCAAAGTTTATACAGTAGGCTGTGTATCAGAAATCACCATTTTGTCCTGTAACAGTATTTTTATTAAGAAAGGAAATGCAGGATAAAATCATGGTTTCATATGTTTTCACCTGTCCAAACTACAAAATTTCATTTTATTACTTTACAAAAAGGAGTGGTATTTTAACTTAGGCATTTCCAGGCAAATATTAGAAGTTAGGAAGAACACATCCTCCACGTGATAGGTACGTTAGCAAAGGAGATAGCTAAAAATCTGTTTTACAGAATCTGTAGAAGGCGGTATAAGAATTTTATCTTCATTCTGTAATCTTTTCTAGGATGAAAATGGGGACTTCATGTGTATCGAGGTTTCGGACTCACAGACGAATGATGTGAAAAACTTCTTCCCACAGAATGCGACCTCGATTCCTAAAGAGACGGAAAAATGTTGTGTTGTTTCCTCTATTTCAAAGTGTGTCCCATTTACTACATTAATAATGTTTCAATGAAAAGTTACAGTCCATTTTGATATTGCATCAGCTAGACAGATTTAGTTCAAAAAGGAGAATCAGATTTCCATTACGTACAGAGGTGAAGTCAACAGTCGCAAGATATATCTTCCTTTATTTCCAAGTATGGAATCTTAGAATGAGGTCAAAATTAATGTACTTAAAAAAATAATCAAGTTTTGTTCATTGATCACATAGCCTTAGTAAAGTATGTCAAGTTATTTAAGCAATTGTATCCTCTTTCTAATTGGACAGGGAAAATTTATTTTTATAATGTTACAGTGCAAAACTATGTTTTTTACTTTTGCATTCTCTGCAATGTAGATCAGAGCAATGCATTACTATGGGAATTTATAATAATGCTTACATTTTTTTTTCAGTAGCTAAAACTCAGATTTATAAAACTTGAGCTGAATAACTGATAGCTGTCCTATTTGTACACTAACAAATAGGCAATAGACTGTAATTAAGTAACTTGTCAGTGGATGCCACTACCTGCTGACAAAAGGATAGCAAGATGCAGAAAACAGGGCTACCATTTTAGGTGCTGGCAAGAACAGCTTTTACAATACTTGTACTATTCTGTTTATTCTTCCTAAGATGAAATTCTCTTAGTCTCCCTTTGTATCTCAGCTGGTCTGTATCCAATTTATGGAACTCCTATCTGGTTTATTCTCTTTACTTAATCAGTCTGAGTCCTTTCTTCCATTCCTACTATGCCATATGACAGACTCAAACTATCTTTGTTTTCTAACCTTATCTTCTTAGCTCAAGCCTTTTCAGCACTCTAACTGTTTTTGTTTGTTTTGTTAAACTTACTCATCTTTTTACCCTCCCCTCTTTCTTAATATAACCAGCTGTAGTTCCTACATACCTATCAGAATATTCAACCCACTTTAATCTCAAGATTTCAGTTTCTTTCTGTCATCTACTAGCTCCACATCATGTTGTGCATTGCCTTCCTAAACCTCTAGGTTTCATGGCCATCTAGTGCCAGTCTCCCTGCCCACTTTTAGCTTTCCTTACATCAGCCTTACAGGGCTTCAGTCCCAATCTATTTCTCTTACTCTTTCTTCAGTTTTGACTCCTATTAGAATATGGAGGACACAAACACATTTTCTCCACTCCTCTCTGTTGGCTGGTCCCAACAAAAAAGAACTATGCTCAGTTTCACACTGGCAAACTTCTAGTATTTTTTTAAAAGGCACATTTGAGGATAAATCACACAGACACATACACAGACAAGAAGTCACCCTAACAAATAGCAAGCCCCTGCTACAAATCACTGCACTGTTTAAAGGCTATCAAATAAGAAATGGACACAAATTTTAACATGTGCAAAACATGTATTCTTCCCTAGCTTAATTTTATTAAAATACTAATTTTTTAAAGAAGCGTAAGCAACTACAAGCAGCACCTTTTTCACAACAAACAGCATGGTTAAGCACCTGTCAGAGTATAACTCCATGAATATAAACCACTGTAAATCACACAAAATAGGGAGAAAAGGGGAGAAAGTTGAGTTGTCAATAAAGGAATTAAAACAGTTTCAGGAACAAAAATCATACATTAAAGTGCTGAAAATTTCCCTCCCTGTTGAAGGAAAATAATCCAAACACACACAGAATTTGGGAAGCTGAACTAGAAAGAAAATAATGATGGAATTAATACATACATGGTTATCCCATCCCAGGAATGAATGACATAGATTATATACATTTTGTTTTACATAAAAGAATTATTAGGAAATTTACAAACACGCAGGAAGCAGCTAAGTAATACTGCAGACTATGCTAAATTCTATCAGAGCACGTTTTATTATTTACCAATTTGTAAATAGCAAGCATTGCAATGAAACAACTGACCCCAAGTTTCAAAACAGGCAGCTGCTAGCTGGTATGTCGATGATGGATCTCAGCCACATGGGAAGGACTGGACAAGAAAGATCAGTACGGGTAGACTAGAGCTGCCCAAATGGCTTAATAATGAATGCTCCATAGCGTCTGTCAAGCAAAGAGAGAGAGAACATACACATCAGAGAAAGCAAAAGAAAAACAAACCCCACTGAAGTAGAATGCAAACAAATTATTGAATAGAAAAAGAGAAGATTGTAAAGAGAACACAGAAGGAAACATTGTAAGAAAAAGCATGCCAGCTACACCTTTCTATGTTAATATAAAATTAACAAATATATTTTTGGTGGAGTTTAGAAAATCCCTTTTACAGGCAATAGACCTTGCTACACCTAGTGAGAAGCCTCGTTAATCATATATTATGACAACTAGAAGTTTAGATTCCTGTTTCTGAGACCAAGGTAACTTTAAACAAAAGGTTTATTCTCTCTCTCAATTTCACTGCATGCATAAATGAAAAAAATACTTACCTATAGATAAAACATGCTGTCAGGTTTAATTTTTTTGTTCCAGATGGAATATCATACAATAACACACAGTACTAGTATAAAATTACTATCCTTCTCCCAAAATGATTACATCAAGACTTCCCCTTATAAAAACCACAATTTATGTATATATACATGCATGTGTATATACGTAAACATGTATAAACACATGTATATTTATGTGTATTATACACACACAGAACACAAATTTTAGCTTATTACTCCTAACTGCAGAGAAAAATGGAGTGCTCTAAGTTCAGTTAAATTTACAGAACATTCACTACCAAAAGGCCAAGGTGTTAGCATCACATGCCATTACAGTCTGAATGCATACATACATGAACTATATTACAAATGAATACCCTAAATTCTGTTTTGACATAGGAAGATCCTCCTCTGCCTCTTCAGTTAGAGGCAATATAATTATTGCCAATATACTGTAGACTAGAAATGCTCAAGCAAAGAATCTTTGACCTTTCTAAGAAGTATTTTCTTACAGTAAGTAGAAAATTCAATTTTAAAGCTATCAAAAAAGATTGTGGGGAATAGAGAACGAAGTAGTGACAAAAACCAAACACACAGACAAATCTGAAAACCAGGATATATTTCTATCATTGATAGGTTCTTGTTGTTAGAGTTAATTGGGCTTTCAGGAAAAAAACCCCAACCAACCAACCAACCAAATGTAAAAACACTTACTACCCTTGTACTCTTCTGTGCCTTTCCAGAACATTTTCTAAAGAAAAGGGTAAGCTTAAAAGAAGTACTATGCTCTGCACTCCAATCCAGTATATAGCACTTTTAGGTTCCAAGAATTGGATCAAGGAAGACTGTCAGACTTTGTCAGCTAAAACTAGTCTATTGTGGGGACAGGAGTGAAGAGTTTAGATCCACTCCCCCCACCCCTGCTAAATGTCCAAGCTCAAATAAAAGAGAACACTTCCTCCCCTCCCCCAAGGACCTAAAAAGTCCCCTATAGGAAAAGACACTGTATGATCCCGTACTGTTAATGTTGGCCAGAATATTCTGGTGGATACAGAGCATGGGAATAGCAAAAATTCTGACTGACTAGAACCATGCCTGCCTCCTGACAGGTATACGGCAGCTGGAAAAGATGACTGAGAAGGAAAAAAAACCAAACACAACCAAACAAAAACCCAAACAAAAGCATGAAACAAAACAAACTCCACCCACCTACCCACCTCCATGTACCAGAACCTTTTACACCTTTGCTCAGTTTACGTAGACTGCAACTGTGTTGCTCAGCTCCCCAGGCCTCATGGGTCTCCCTCATACACACACAATATCCAATAAACAATTACCAGGCCAGTGCCTCAGAACTCAAGATAACCATCCAGCAAAACAAAAGTTTAACTCACAGGTATTTCTCCCAGGTCTGAAACCAGAGAACGCAAATTTCAATCTTCCCTCAAGTTTCTGCTGTTACTGTAGACTACACAGATCTTACTACCAAACACAATCTCATACATGTCATCTAGGAGCATTCAAACATGAATCTCCCTATTAGAGGACGATTTAAGATCTGAAACACTGCACAAGATCCAGTACAGATTAAAGAAAATTCATGCTTCCTAAAAAAACAAGTGTCACCTAGCAGCCTTTGAGAATGAATGTCAACCTTATCCATTTGTATATAGATGTGAAGATTAAATCAATTCCACGTACTCATGAACAAAAACCTGCCAAAATCCCCAAAAGAAAACACCTTCAAGTAAATACAAAGGATCATTAGCAAACACATGATCAAGGAGGGGGATTAGTATTTTTGATTCAGACCTAATCTCAAATACCAAATCTGGATCTAAAAAATAAATTATAGTTGGAAATTGGGGAATGTTTTCTTCTAATTTTTATTTAAGACTATTACAAATTTTGTACTAAAAGTTACATCAACAAAATGCTATTTAAGTGGTAGAATAGAGAGAATGAAAAATAAGTTAGAGAACTGCCAAAACTGAAGCTTCCTTTGTTAACTACCAAATAGTTTACACGATGAATGAACTGAGTTCTCTTTTTATACATCCACAACAGCAATGGAAACACTGGCTCAGAAATTTGTGATTTTCTTCTTCAATAAAGATTTAATCCATTTTGTTTGCTCACCCTTGTGACCTCATTAAAATATGACTGCAATGCATGCTCTGTTTTGAGCTGCATTTGAAAGCTGTAAGAAGACTACAACTGCCAGAAATATCTGGATACTGGCTGTGCCCATCCTACTCCCACCATGACTTACAGCTCCTAGTATAAAGCATATGTTTATTCCTAATGCAATTCCTAATGCAGTGGAGGCAATTAGCAAAGTAAGGTTAGGTAAGGTAAGGTCCTTATTTTAGGCATCTGGTCTCTCTTCCATGGCCACTACTTGGCAATTTTCAAGTAGCAGATTCATTTGTTGGGATATTTTAACAAGACTATAGCCAGCAGGCAGTATTTTTATGCAGCTGGGGAGTAGGTGGTAATGACACAACCATAGCAGTCTGCTGTCAACATTTGCTCTTTTTTTTTTAATCATTGTTGAGTGTTCAGCCACAGTGGTAGACACAATACAAGCTGATCATATTCATTACACTTGGAATATATTAAAAAACTTGAGTGGGTACATGAAAAGGTAAGGTGAAACGTGAAAAGAAGAATTCTATTCCAGAACTACTAGTTACTACTAAACAAAGCTAACTAACAAAATAAAAATTAAAACCTGTTGAAAATTATTTGGCATCATAGAACCATTTAGGTTGGAAAAGACCTTTAAGATCATCAAGTCCAACCATTAACCTAACACTGCCAAGTCCACCACTACACCATGTCCCTAAGCACCACAACTATATGAGTTTTAAATACCTCCAGGGATGGCAACTCAACCACTTCCCTGCGCAGCCTGTTTCAATGCTTGACAACCCTTTCGGTGAAGAATTTTTTCCTAATATCCAATCTAAACCTCCCCTGGCGCAACTTGAGGCCATTTCCTCTTGTCCTATCATTTGTTACCTGGGAGGAGAGACCAACCCCCACCTCTCTACACCCTCCTTTCAGGTAGTTGTAGAGAGCAATAAGGTCTCCCTTCAGCCTCCTCTTCTCCAGGCTAAACAACCCCAGTTCCCTCAGCTGCTCCTCATAAGACTTGAGACCCCCAGACCCTTCACCAGCTTCATTGCCCTTCTCTGGACACGCTCCAGCACCTCAATGTCCTTCTTTGTACTGAGAGGCCCAAAACTGAACACAGTATTCAAGGTGCAGTCTCACCAGTGCCGAGTACAGGGGGACCATCACTTCCGTATTCCTGCTGGTCACACTATTTCCCATACAAGCCAAGATGCCATTTGCCTTCCTGGCCACCTGGGCACACTGCTGGCTCATATGCAGGCGGCTGTCAACCAACACCCCCAGGTCCTTCTCTGCTGGGCAGCTTTCCAGCCACTCTTCCCCAAGCCTGTAGCGCTGCATGGGGTTGTTGTCACCCAAGTGCAGGACCTGGCACTTAGTCTTGTTGAACCTCATACAATTGGCCTCGGCCCATCGATCCAGCCTGTCCAGGTCCCTCTGCAGAGCCTTCCTGCCCTCAAGCAGATCAACACTCCCGCACAACTTGGTGTCATCTGCAAACTTACTGAGGGAGCACTCAATCCCCTCATCCAGATCATTGATAAAGATATTAAACAGAACTGGCCCCAACACAGAGCCCTGGGGGACACCACTTGTGACCGGCCGCCCACTGGAGTAAACTCCATTCACCACCGCTCTTTGGGCCCGGCCATTCAGCCAGTTCTTTACCCAGCAAAGCGTACACCCATCCAAGCCATAAGCAGCCAGTTTCTCCAGAGAATGCTGTGGGAAACGGTGTCAAAGGCTTTACTCAAGTCTAGGCAGACAACATCCACAGCCTTTCCTTCATCCACTAAGTGGGTCACCTTGTCATAGAAGGAGATCAGGTTGGTCAAGCAGGACCTGCCTTTCCTAAACCCATGCTGACTGGGCCTGATCGCCTGGTTGTCCTGTATGTGCTGTGTGATGGCACTCAAGATGATCTGCTCCATAACCCTCCCCACCACCGAGGTCAGGTTGACAGGCCTGTAGTTCCTCAGATTCTCTTTCCAGCCCTTCTTGTAGATGGGTGTCACATTTGCTAACCTTCAGTCAACTGGGACCTCCCTGCTTAGCCGGGGGGGGATAAAGGATTGAAAGCGGCTTGGTGAGCACTTGTGCCAGCTCCCTCAGTACTCTTGGGTGGATTCCACCCGGCCCCATGGATTTGTGTGTGTCTAAGTGGTGTAGCAGGTCGCTAACCATTTCCCCTTGGATTATGGGGGCTTCATTCTGCTCCCTGTCCCTGTCTTCCAGCTCGGGGGGCTGGGTACCTGTAGAACAACTGGTGTTACTATTAAAGACCGAGGCAAAGAAGGCATTAAGTATCTCAGCCTTTTCCTCACCCTTTGTCACTGTTTCCCCCCACATCCAATAAAGGATAGAGATTCTCCTTAGCCTTTGTAATTAATAAAATTATCAGAATTCAGCAAGTCTTTGTAAGGGTTTAACTATATCTGTGAATCTACTTGAGACCCGAACAGAGCAGAGTTTCAATTATGGGTAGCAGAAGACTTCTGAAAAAACAGGTAAGAATGAGCAAGAAATACAGTGAAGGAATGGACAGGATTAGCAATTTCACGCTCAGTTTCATCAAGTTTAAATCTGCACTGCTAACACAAGCCTTACTTCCTCTATCCTGTCCCAAACTTCTTGTATAGGTACAAGAGTTTGTGCAGTTACTTGACAAACTGGTCTGAGAAACTGATCCAAATCTAAGTTAGCTCTTTTTGGGTCGTGGGAGTGGGGCTTAATCTTTAACTACATCAGTTCCCTGACTTGATTTACCATACTGCCTCACAAAAACCTCTACCAGCACAGGAAATGGGTGGTGTGGAAAATGGAATGAATTGCTGGGTTATGCCAGCTTTGGCTGTGTGAAATCACTTCTAAAGCTATGGATAAACATAGAAAATATTATATCAGGAGATAAATAAGGAGTCTGAATTTGCAGCTCATTTCCTATACCACAGTAACCAAACATGGTTTTACCATGCATGCACATATTCTAATGTAAATTAACACATTATCACTTATCAGAGAGTAAATTACTTCGCCTTTGCTATAAGCTAAAGCATGGTACTGTGGCAATTACTGTAGAAGACGAAGAGCTATTGTGCTCTAGATCTACCTTGTAACTTACTTCACACTATCTTGTTCGTATAGCCTTGGCCCTAGGAAAGATAATAAAAGTAAAGTTTCAAGGTGAAAAAGCTTGTTTCTCTATTTGATACTGTAAGTATGCACTTGTTTTTGATTCTGAGACTACTATTACCATTTTTTAAAAGTGTTTTCATACACTGTAAGAAAATTGAATATAAACTGGATATTGTGATCACTGTGCTACACCAACTCCCTTTTAAGTATTTCTTAAAAATACAAATCACTCAGGATTACTATTCTCAAATTCATATTCAGCTTCTACTTTTTTAATTGGAGTATTTGCATTTTATTCCAAGATAACACTTAATGTTACAGCCCCCTCTACTGGAAATATTTAGTAGATATGGTTACACAATAGCCTGGAAAAAAGATTCTTCTCTTAAAAGAAATGTAAAATAAATGAAAAAAATACATATAAAAGCCTGTAACATGCCGTTGATTCATTCATATTTAGTCTATCATTTGTAGTTGAGTAAGCATCTTTCACAGAACAGTAAGTGCTGTAGTATCAGGTAAAACTACTGATACCTTTAGTCCTTTGTTATCAGGCAAATCTAGGCTAAATCTAGTTTAGACATTATTTAATATGTTGTGTTAACAACCTTATTAATTTAGGCAAAAGGACCTTAAACTGGGAACCAAAAAACCTGAACAACTTGTGCCAGGTTGACATGGAAGAATCACATTTTCGAATGGCCATTCAAAATCAGAGCTGCGCAGAAAAACACCCACAGGTGGCCAACTGGGACAGTTTTTCATACTCCATGTTCCAAAACCCCACCTCGCCACAACATGATACGGTTATCTAAGGTTGCAAGTAATAAATTCAACTTCTCAAGATCCAGAGACAGAGAGACAAGGATTTGTAACCATCATTTCAAAGAACTGAATAAGGTTCACTGTTTTCTCTCAAAAAACGTTTTTCATTTGCAGTTTTCTTTGTATCTCAAGTTGTAAAATAACAAGTCGTTTATTTTTTTTTAGTTTCCCCAAATAGTTCCAAAGCAAGTAATACTTAGGTCCTCTGTAACAAAGCCTCAAGTGAAGAAAATAATCTCAGTTTCTCTGCAACATTTCTGTTTTCCTTATTTATTAATTCATTAATAAAAGACTTTTTAATCCCTGCCCCTCTTCTCTTACTGTCCCCCTTCAAGAAACGGGACAGTAAGACTACAGTGCTTACTTTAACTATCTTAGTTTGAATACTCACAGGTGCAGGCATGGCTATGGCACTCTGGGCATAAGGCTGATGATGTGGTGCTTGAACTCCATGATCAGAATACAGCTAGTATAAAAAAATAAATACAAAAAATTAGCCCAAAAGCTTGTTTCACAATTTTATCTTTTTGCAAACCTTTCACATGAATTTAAGGAATCACATGAAGATTCCTTAAAACTTCAAACTGTGGGCTATGTTTAATCTAAACTACTGACTTTTTAAAAACAAAAATTTCAATATTTAAATCTATGTTTTCCCCACTGTACCAAAGTTTGGTAAATTTAGTTTATCTAGATCAGTGTCAAAAAGCACTTTCCCTGACATAAGCAGCACGCTTCTCTACTACAAATCCATTTCACTCGGCTCTAATTGGAACAGTGTTGTGCTGGTTTTGGCTGGGATAGTTCATTTTCTTCATAGTAGCTAGTATGGGGCTATGTGTTGGATTTGTGCTGGAAACAGTGTTGATAACACAGGGATGTTTTAGTTGTTGCTGCACTAGTCAAGGACTTTTCAGCTTCCCATGCTCTGCCAGGTACACAAGAAGCTGGGAGGGGACAGAGCCAAGATAGCTGACCCCAACTGACCAAAGGGCTATTCCATACCATATGATGTCATGCTCAGTATATAAACCTGGGGGAAGAAGAAGGAAGGGGGGGATGTTCGGAGTGACGGCATTTGTCATCCCAAGTAACCATTACACATGATGGAGCCCTGCTTTCCTGGAGATGGCTGAACACCTGCCTGCCCATGGGAAGGAGTGAATGAATTCCTTGCTTTGCTTTGCTTGCCTGCGCGGCTTTTGCTTTCCCTATTAAATGGTCTTTATCTCAACCCACGAGTTTTCTCCCTTTTACTCTTCTGATTCTCTCACTCATCCCACTGCGGGGGGAGTGAGCGAGCGGCTGTGTAGGGCTTAGTTGCCGGCTGGGGTTAAACCACAACAGTCCTTTTTGGTGCCCAACATGGGGCTCAAACGGTTCGAGATAATGACACATTTGATTGGAATGTGCTAGATCAAATTTATAGCTGTTATTGCTGTTTAGCTATTAATGGGCAGGCTTCTGTGCTTGCCATAGGGCTTGCTTGCCTTACTGTATATTAGAGTCTAGTGCTCATTAGTGGCTGCTTTTTTGCTTTTGCTGCTTGCCATGCTGCTGTACTGCAGATCATCTTACTCTGTTGTGCGTGGGAACATTTCAATAACAGCAATGGCGATGTGCCTGGACTGCAAGTGGCCAGGGCATCGCTGCTGTTTCTGTGCTGCTGTACTGGACAGGCTGGAACTCCAGTGTGAACTCGAGTCGAAGAGACTGTGACCTGTGGATGAATCCACATGGGAGCAGGACACCCCGAAGCATCTGTGCCCATGGATAAGCCCATGCCAGAGCAGGTATATCTTGAAACGTCTGTGGCCATGGTTATGTCTGTGCCACAGCAGGTATACCTCAACATCTGAAGGGATTGTGGCCCAAGGATAAGTCCATGCTGGATAAGGTGTACCTCGAAGCATCTGTGGCTGTGGATGAAGTCCATGCTGCAGCAGGTACACCTTGAAGCATCAGTGGCTGTGCATGAGGCCATGCTGGAGCAAGTTTACTTCTGAAGGGACTACAGTCTGCGGATAAGTCCAAGCTGGAGCAGGGCAAGGGGAGGAGTTCATTGCAATGTTAAACCTGATGGTCTGGTCCAAAGGGACCAGGGGTGGAGACTGTAATGGAAATACCTTTAAATTGTTGTAACCTGGGATTTGAGTTGCATGTTGTTATGGGAATTACTATAGCAGGAACCCCTTGTTACTAGCCAGGCTAGGAGCAAGGGGAGGAGTTCATTGCAATGTTAAACACTATATCCTGGCACAAAGGGACCAGAGGTGGAGATTGTAATGGATATACCTTTAAATTGTTGTAACTCATGATCTGAGTTGCATATTACAGGAATTAGTATAGCCAGAACCACCTGAACCAATGGAGGACAAGCCTTACAAGTGCAGGAGTGACCCTACCTGAGCTGGCTTTGGTGCCCAGTAACTCCAAGAAACACACCACCTCTCCTGTTCTGAGTGACTACCATAAGAGATGGAGCCCAAAGTCACGGACTAAATGAACTCACTGGACATTTTGTGGACATTTATGAACATTTTACAGGGGTGGTCCATAGACTAAGGGAATGACGGGAAGGGTGATGGTGGGTAATGAGAATGTATTGGATAGTGTGAGACTGAGCATGACATAAATGGCATGGAATAAGGGGTCGAGAATGTGTTGGTTTTGGCTGGGATAGAGTTAATTTTCTTTATAGTAGCTAGTATGGGGCTATGTGTTGGATTTGTGCTGAAAACAGTGTTGATAACACAGGGATGTTTTAGTTGTTGCTGCACTAGTCAAGGACTTTTCAGCTTCCCATGCTCTGCCAGGTACACAAGAAGCTGGGAGGGGACAGAGCCAAGATAGCTGACCCCAACTGACCAAAGGGCTATTCCATACCATATGATGTCATGCTCAGTACGTAAAGCTGGGGGAAGAAGAAGGAAGGGGGGGATGTTCGGAGTGATGGCGTTTGTCTTCCCAAGTAACCATTACACATGATGGAGCCCTGCCTTCCTGGAGATGGCTGAACACCTGCCTGCCCACGGGAAGGAGTGAATGAATTCCTTGCTTTGCCTTGCTTGCCTGCGCAGCTTTTGCTTTCCCTATTAAACTGTCTTTATTTCAACCCACGCGTTTTCTCACTTTTACTCTTCTGATTCTCTCCCCCATCCCACTGGGGGGAGTGAGCGAGAGGCTGTGTGGGCTTAGTTGCTGGCTGGGGTTAAACCACAAGTGTTTAAAGGTGTAGATTACAATATTGAAACGTAATTCCCAGCATTATCGCACTTACAAGATATTTACATACAAATAATACACAGGCTTTTCTTTGAATTTTACACCATCTTCCGAATTTCCACATACCGCTTCCTTTAACATCAACAAATTATGTACCTGTGAACTGAGAGCATGTTACATCCAAATATTCCTTAACTAATTTTGCATTTTTCCTTAATGCTCACAGATTTCAAATTTATCTGTATAAGCTGATATCTGATTTATTAAATACAAAACGTAAAAACAACATTGATAATAAGATTTATGATTATACGATAAATAAATACTGAGATTTATGCACTTGAAAAAAAGAAGGAAAACCCCAACAACCAAAGTCTTGTATTATTCAAGACCTTTGTAGGTAAAGTAAATTACTTAAGTGGGAAATCCTGACATACCTAAGATGTTTGAAATACCAGTTTTGGAACTCCTCTTGTAGCAATAAAATACTCTTCAACTTTTGTAAAAATACTTGATTACTGTCCTAATTTACCATTTATTTTGGCATCCCTGTTAATTAGGAATGAATCATCAAAGAGGAAAAGTACCAATTAATCATAATACATTTTCAATTTCATAGTAAGTTTTTCCGTAGCCAATTATTTACTGTCATTTTTAATATCCATTTATAAAGAAATGGCCTTATTGTACATTAAGAATCTCTTAAGAAACATTAGAAATGCTATTGTTATAGAAGCAAAAAAAATCATAAACAAAGAAGAAATTACTTAGTCGTTCAACTACTCTTAATTCATTCTGATCTTCAGAATATTTAGAAATGAGCTTCTACTCACACAGAAGAATTACTTCAGGAAATTGTTATGGCTTGGGTAGACTACTCCAGCATTCTGAAGAGTCTGACTCCCATTTTATTTAAGTGTTGTTTTCAAACAAAACAAATTGACTAGTCTTCATACTGCTGTCAGTCATACACTTGTGACCCTCAAATATTTCAGAATCAAAGCATCCTCCTAGAAAACTGGAAGAGATACTCTAACCTGCGGACAACTGAAATGATTTAACAGCAGCAGCATGGGTGTGGGGGTAAGTACACGGAACAGTTGACATAAGTGCTCTGAACTGCCTGTGCTTAAACTAAAATATTATGTTTTTCAATTGCAGATAAATGGTTCAATTGTAAGTAAAAATTTTTATAAGAGTACCTCAGGAACTGCAGCTTCCACTAGGAGAGGAGGAGGTATACATCCACTTTCCTGGGTAATCCCTATTGGCTGATAAATGACTTCAGATGGTTGCAGATACAAGAATGAAGGTGAAGAGGCAGGAGACTGAAAGAAAACACATTGTTTGCATAAATTGTATGATTTATGCACTATAAATACCAAAGTGTATTTTACAGTCTTCTTTGCTACATACAAACGAAGGTAAAACTTTAAAAGAAAGTGTCAAATTCATCTTTGATAACCTAAAGAAACTAAGGGAGGGGGAAGTGGGTAGAAAGGTCAGGTAGAATAAAACAAAGATGTCCTTTAATCACTTTCACAGTTTTCAGATTTTACTTACATTTTGGAGAGCATTGTTAGAGAAATCTTAAACTTTAAAAAATTGACACTTACTCTCAAGATCACAGAAACATAATACCTTTAATTTTCTCTTGCAAAAATGTTACGTTAAAAAACCTGAAAATTTTAGTTTTAAAATAAAACGGACAATATTTCTGTAATTCAGCACCCAGATTTCAAAGCAGCAGACTGACATCTATTAATAGAGCAAAACTAACCATAACTGGACAAGGCTGGCTGCTACTAAAGTAATGAGGACACACTGTAATGTTCAAGCTTCAGGGACTTGGTCCCCTGAGCTTCAAACTGTTCAAGTTCCTTGAGTGGCAAGATTTCCATAATAAGCACATCTGCTACAGAGATCACAAAACCAATAAAGTCTCCCTCCAGAATTACCAAGTTAGCAATTTCAAGTTTTTCCTCCTATTTCAAGGGTCTGGGTCTAATTTCACCATACTTCTGTGTCTACATGCCTCTGCTAGCAATACTCCAATGAAACATGACAGTTAGTACCAGTTAATGAGCTAGTTAATACTAATTTCTCCTTTCAGGCAAAATACGGCAGTTTTTACCTGCTTCTGAGAACTTACTAGATAATTTAATACAAACTTTTTGCCAGAGGGAGAGGGGAGAGGAAGATGCTTTCTTTCCATCAGAGTTGTATTTGATGTTTCAAAACCCGCTATTTTATGCCTTCTATTGTATCAGAAAGTGTTGCAGATGCATTGCTAAAATATAGCAATTAATATTTATTTCAAGTGCTGTGAATAGTGGGAAATTTCACTGTTAGGTAAGTGCACCATACCTTTACCTAGATGCAAACTAATGGTAAAATGCTGCAACTATGAACAGTATTTACCTGTGGAACAGACCACTGCCACTGACTTGGAAGACACTGTGTTGGCGCCTAAATTCAAACAAAAAAAAAGGTATTACTTACGTGATTAAGAACATATGCATACACATACTAGAATTCCCGACATACTAGAATCAAAACTATCTCAAATCTATAACGTTCTTAATTAAAAAGAAGAAATATGATTTTTCATAAGCCCCCAAATAATTCAGGAACATAGTTTTGTCTACTTTCACTCAGCCTCTGACTTGGGCATTTCATAAGCTTCTAAAATAATGAAGCATCTAAGGAGCATGCCTAATTAGGAAAACAGAAGATACAAAATGCAGTTAACTTTCCAATACACATTAAAAACACAGACATACTGCACAAATCCACTAGTGGGCCACCATGATGGTTAGGGGACTGGAGAACAGACACATCAGGATGCTGAGAGAATTGGGTTTATTCAGCCTTGAGAAGGATAAAGGTGGGAGGGGATAATTATTGCTGACTACAACTACCTAAGGGGGGGGTGTGGGGGTGGAGCATAAATATGACCGAGCCAGATTCTCATCAGAGGTGTTCAGAGCACAACAGTCAATGGACACAGGCTGGAACATTGAAAACTACCTAGTTACAAGGAAAAAAGTCTTTTACCATGAGAAGGGTCAAATATTGGAAGAGGCTGCCCAGAAAGGTTGTGGAAGATATTTAAAATTCAGCTGGACAAGTTCTGAGAAACCTGATCCAGCCCTGCTTTGAGCAGGAGTTTGGCTTAGATGATAAAAGTTAAGGATGGTACTCAGCCAATTGTCTAGCAACACCAAATAAAATTTTAATTCATTGCATTTCCATGTAGTTACATAGGCAGAATAAATTGTATTCTAGTGAAAAGAAAGCCTTCGATGAAGTGAAAATCTGTTTTATATGACTATTTTGAACAGTCTTTTTATTTCCTATGAATAAACAGACCTGAGAGAGTGCTGCACATAAGACTGCATGGCTGGAAGGAATACTGATGGTCTGAAACCCATTTTCAAACAGATACCTGATAATGGTATGTAGGAGACTGATAAACCGGTTGAGCTACCATCATAGGTGAACTGGAAACAGAGCGTGACTTAAAAAGAAAAAAAGTTACAAGTCTTAATGCAGCAATTTCATAAATTGTCACTCCTATTAAGAACAGTTCTGAAGTACTATAATGTTGAACCACCTCCCCTCCCTTTTTGAAAATGGATTTACCAAGTTTTAATTTACACTCAGATTCTTCAAAACCACTGTTTCTAAGGGCCTACATTAGAGATGAAACAAAAATCTTTGGAATATTTAGTTCTTTTCAGAAAGCACTAGGCCATCACTATCTAGAGATGTTACGGCGATCCACAATCCTGACCATAGGTACATTTTTATAAACACTTAAGGCAACCTAAGTTGTCATGGATGTATTCCTATCCTCTCCACAGCCTCAACTCAATCTTCCCTTTTCCGTTCCCTTCCCTCACACCAGCCCCAGCATCCATCTCATTTGGCAGTGAGGCAGTTCAGGGAGCTAAACCAGCCAGAAACCTGCCTGGGTTTCTTGGGGGCCCAGTTTAGCGTCAGAGAAACACCAGTGAAAGAAAGGGGGGCAGAAATATATGGCCATGTTAGAGGACAACATAGGACTGTGAACCTCTAGTTCTGACTAGTTAAAGCTAGTGTGTGCAATTCCCATGTCATTAAATTCCTTCATTCCTGCAAATATTTAGGAAGGAACTGCTCCACAACTACTTTAATTAATTCTACACTATATGAAAATGTAGAATGCAAAATGGAAACAAAAAGACCCAATCTGCACTGTTATACATGCACAATACACACCAAAAAGTATTAATATCTTTAATTTGATTAATGTTTTCTGTAACATCAAATTTTCAGGTTTTTTCCTTAACTTCTTTATATAGGTACTTTCCTAATGATGAAAATTCAGAATATGTAAATAACTGAAACCAAAAGCACTATTTCTAATTGGAAATATTAAGTGCTTTTTCGCTGAAACACAGTGGATATGAGGCAGGGCACCAGAACCGAAGTTCAGTACTAAAACACAAAAAGTATTTTTTCCAACAGGTAGGATTTGAGCAAGTTCTAGAGAACTATAGAGCATGAACTTCAAAAAGGCTTTCTAAAATACATGAACAGGTGTTTATGCTTATCCTCCAAAGTTGAGAAGGCACTACATCGTGCCTCTGTTAGGACAGCAAACATCATTGAAGTTAAGAGAAGTGATTAGAACAGAGGTTAAATACTGAGAAAAAGATTCTACAGTGCCAAAATAAACAACATAAAAGAACCTATTACTGATCTCATGTCTGTTTTGGGAAAGTTTGGTTTTATTTATTAATAATTCTTCTATTGAGTTTTTCCCCCAGTACGTGAAGGGATTTTCCATTCATTTATAGAGATGGCACGTACAGCCTCTGTGAATGCTGCTTTTACAGAAATTAGTAAGGATGCATCCTCTATGCAGGTCCTGTGCCTTATGCAGATCCCATCAGTCTTGCAATCCTTCCCTCTTGTTAAAAAAAAAACAACAAAACCAAAACCCAACCAAGAACCAAAACCACAAACTGAAGTGATTGACAACTCCTTCCTGTACTTCCCAATAAATTCTGTCCAAGTTCCCCAAGCCTACTAAAGCCAAACAATTGATCTACTGAATTATCTTTCTCCTAAAACAAGCAGTATTTGTGAAAGAGTATGTGAAGGACCATAAAGTTACCCAATTTCACTTTTCCTTTGTTTATCTAGTATTATGTTCTCTTTTCATCCTCAGCGTAATATTTTGCAGCCAAGAACACATCACTCATGGAGGAGTAACAAATGGAGCCAATCAAGGCTCATAAGCACCAACAACTCCTTAGTAAAAAACAACTTCTCCTGGGGTAGGGCCCACACTGATTCTGAACTACCCTGTCCAGTAGGTCACATCAAAGCAAAGTTCCCTGCAGAAGAACAAGAAACTTAAGTAATATTTAAAAACCACCAAAACAAACGGACTAATATAAAGGAAGCCATTTAAACATCGAACATGAGGCACAGCTGAAGAAACTGGAAGCAGGAGGGACTTGAAAACACTGCACTCAGCCTGGTCCACAGAAAAGCACATATACAAAACTAAATTACTTACTGGCCATGGCTGTGGAACAGAAGCAACTTCAGATGTATGAAAATAAGCCACTCCATTATGGTAAATGTAAGGATATCCACTTGAAGTAGTTAAGTACATTGTACCAGCTTCTGGTATTACAGTAGAACCTGGAATTAATATTTTAAAAGTTTACTTACCAGTAAATTTTTTTTTTTAGACGTGCAGGTCATATAAAAAAGAAGAAAAGATCATTTCTGATCTTCAGAGAAGCAAAACACTCAAAGGAGAGAACATGGGGCACTGTGCCTAGTGCCATCTCAATTCCCTCTCAAACACAAAACCATGAAAGCAGATGGTCCACAGGATATCTCCAGAGGTAGATGGGAAGGTGTGCAGAAGATGACATGTATATAAATTAATAGACACAGATAACTCCAATTACCAAATAAAAATAATGTATTTTTTAATCTTCAAATATGCAAAGGTAACTTCACATTGTAGGAGATTTTCTTTGGTAACCTCCACATAGTCATATTTAGCTGAAACAGGATCCAAGCACTATAAACAACAGAATTATTTCATTACAAGGTGCAGCCTGGTTTCTCAACACACACAGACTGTCTTTCTGTGATGGCACATTGCCTGGCAAAAGTAAAAACTGTCCAGATGTCAGCAACAGGGACACTTCTCAGCAATGCTGCCGCTACGATGGAGGTTATAAATGAGCATGGTGTGACCCCAGAGCAGAATTCCATCTACATAGCCCTCTAACAGGTACTGAAAGCAAGCACTATTCAAATAAAGGGATACCTATCCCTATGCAGAGATTGTTTAACTTTTTCTAACACTGCCTTTAAGAACACCTAGGCTCTCTTTCTGTCTGCATTTTGGGGGGCATGGGACAGGACTTCGTGTTTCTCTAAAACTTTATGTCAAACTTGAAGACAAGTTTCAGTTTCAAATATAGAGACTTCTGTAAAAAAAAGGAATATTAATTCTGTAACTGAAATCGAAATCTTGGAATCACATTAAGTAGTAACATAGCATGGAAAAAACTCAGGAAGAACACAATATGAAGATCACTGAGCAAGTTTTAGTTTTTCATCTCCCTTGCAAAGGTTAAGTGCCATGAGGAAGTGCCATTTTATGGACAGACATAACACTAAAGAGATTACTAGAATGCTAAGTGGAGGACCAAGAAGGGTCCCACAATGATTCAAAGGCCTTTATTGATGGTAAAGAGTTTGACTAATTCCTAGAAAAGCCTGAAGACGCTCAGATACAATAAAGCTGAAATACAATCCACAGACAGGTCAGGCTAAGATAGTCGTTAGGATAGTGTTAAACAGACCTTAGAAAAATTAGAGGCTACTTTACCTCCAGTAAGCAATCTAGAATAGTAGTTACTGATATCTCAAATGAGGAGACCAACAGGATCCCATGGCCAACAACCTGTCCACTTCGTTAACTACCAAGTAAATTGCACAGAACTTTCTGCTACTGTTGGATAAGTCTCTTACAAAGGAAAAGGAAATATTCTCCATCAAATCTGGCAAACTCACTGTGACAGGAAAAAAAAACAAAACAAGCAACTTGGGGAGGTATAGCTATCTGAAATTCTTCCAGCCCACAATTCATCATTCTTCTTCCAGTTGTTCATGTTTGGTTTCTACTTTTCAGCTTTTAGAATGCCCATTTTCACAATATTTGGTGCTGGGGAAAAGCAAACTGAGTGGTCCTCCCACTCAGTATGTTCAAAGTGCTTAGCAAAAAAGGTCCTATGATGACAGAAGAGCTAAAAACTGTTTTGCTTAATATTAGGGAAGACAGGTACTAGATTATAGGTGGGCTGGAGAGGACAGCGATAAATGGGCTATCTCTTCAATTCTACTAAATATAATAGAACCACAGCCTTACAGTGATACTGCAAGTCTAAGTTTTTTGGCTTCATGAACCTCAAGATGAGCTGCAGTAGGACAAAGTATCCTAGTGACTAAGGTTGGCAGGCTGAGCATGAGAGTAGACACATCAAAATCAGATCCTAGGATATGTCCCCAGGTGTCAATATGATCTTGTGTCACAGATCTATCCTAGGCCTGAGGAAGAAGTGGCAGAGTCAAACAAGGCCACAAACAGAGATCTCAAAAGGACACAGCAGCTTTCTTCAAAATATGTTTTTGAGGTTCTTTTTTCCCCTCTGTTCTCCCAGTTCTCAAAACTGAAGAAATATGCCCCTCTTCTATCAGTACACACATTCAGCACAAGAGTCAGAGGAAGCATGCACCACAAGTCAGGCAGTGCAACTGAGAAAGTCCAAGTCACAGGTGGAAAGGGAAATAAAGCACAGCAAAAAAAAAAGCATATAACTCCTTGATGATGACTGAGCAAAGATCACGCTGATTAATTTCTAAAGCAAAGAAACTATAGAGTTGGAACGAACTGGAAATGGAATACTATTCAGGAATAGTATTGGAATACTATTCCAGGGGAATACTATTTTCCCCTGGAAATGGAATACTACATACTCACAAGGGAGAAGGGCATACCTATGCATGAGGGGAGGAAGAGAGAGGGAAGTTTCCTGTCTGCACCAACAGTGGTAGTGTACATATGAGCTACTTCTAATAGATAATGTGACAACTAAAGAAAGCTTTAGAATTAAACTAAAATTCTCTGTATTGTCCTCAGACAGAAGATGAGCAAAAGTTTATTTTTCTTCTTCCAAAAGGTAGTATAGGACAAACACTGAAGGAAAGTTACAGAAGTACACTTCATTCCCTCCGGCACTTATAAAGGGAATGTATTTTACACCTGACAGGTAGCCCTTACTGAGGAATAACAAAACAGCATGCCCTGCTATGCCAAAACCTGACAGATCTTGTCTTAAAAGTTGGCGATTTATATCCTACATTTTCAGTAGCGTATTATAGAAATAAAACAGCCCCTGGCAGAAGGGGAAGGCGTCTTCTCTAGAAGAAAAGCTGTCTTCTGTCTCCTCCAAAAGAACATCATAACAGCATACTTGCTCAAGATAAAGAAGTCATCTGACAAAAACCCCAAACTTACCAATACTCCCTTTACGTAGGTGTTCAGTCTAAATAGTTCTTTGCCAGAGAAGGAACATACAGCATCCATTCCGTTATCTTACAGCAAAGAACTCTTAAGTAGTGAATGGTGACTGCAACCACCCATTCCTTATGGTTTCGACCAAAGAAGGCAAGATGCAACAGTCCTGATGGATTTTGCTAATACAAATAAATAAATCTGTAACAACCCAATCAACCAGCATAGCCTGCTTTATCCTGTAGAATCTGTGAGGACAGTCTAAGTGTTTAGACTTGAGGTTCTGCTTGGCAACTAAATTTCCAACTGAGAAGACTTTCCATTCAGTTTGTTCCTAGATAATCTTTTCCAAGAAAGAAAATAAACAACATATTAAGGGAGAAAAGAACCAGAGATCGTCAATCTGTTTATTTGGACATTTCCACTGGCATGCATTTACTTCCATGCAAACCATTCTGAGCATATTCCACGCACAGCATTAATACAGTGCATGACAGGCACATCTTGGTTAAAAACTTACATTCATAGTGTAGACACTTACATAAAACACAAATGTAAATAAAAATACATACGAGGACTCCGTATTTGCTGTTTTCTTATTGCTGGACCAATATTCAATTTCTTATCCTTATAATTAAGTTTTTTAGCCTAGAATTAAAGAAAAAAAGACAATCAGTATGTGTATTTTCTACTCATATCTAGGAATCCAAGAAACAAAAATGAGAAGTAGACAAGGCACTTCACAGGTTTCACCCTCCCCTGCTTTTTGTTTACAGTGCATCTCAGAAAAACCAAAAGCTATACAAATTCCTTTTCAATCTAACCATAGACTTCACATAGACAAAATTAAGCATTAGTAATTTGAAGTATTACTTACTCCTCATGGAGCCTCTTGACTAACAACTGATACCTATAATTGTCAGCAAATTTTTTTAGTTTTACCTTCCTCATATATTTACTGCTTTTATAAAAGCATATTTGTACACAAACTGACAATTTCAAGTATAAAGATTAGATTTATTTTTTTCATTATCATGACATTATTTTACAAAAGATGACAGGAACAAGTAAGTCTATGAAAATGGCCAGATTATAAGGGTTGAATGTAAAAAACCCCCATATTCACTCAGGACTGCCCTAAAACTTCCTTACATCCAGGCAACAAAACATAAAAGCACACAAAACAGATATCCTACTAAGGCTAAACTATTGCAGAAGAATTTTTTAATTAAAAAAAAAAAAGTGCTACATACAGACAAGTAAAGCTACATTCTCTTCCAACTGTTTCGCTTACAACAGAAAGTGAACATCAGGTCCATCAGGTAAATTAAAACCTTGCCTTTGTTTTTAAGTTGACACTGAACTCCCTACTTGTTAATATAATGGAAAGGCATAGGGTAAATCAACCATTTTTTTTTTTAGTTGTCAGCATCTATTTAATGCTGCTTTGCAAAAGCTGAAAGGGTTCTGAAGGCCTGCTTCCCTGAACAGTTACGTAAGGGAGAATGCGCCATGAATGCTACCACATTACACCATGAAGTCTTCAGTTTTCAGAGCTGTAACTTCTCCAGTAAGGAGATAATTACTTCTTAAAGAGGAACATATAAAGAAATACAGTTCTAAATCACATTCAACAGAAGGACAATAGTTAGGCAACCAATACATTTTTTTCTTCATTTGAGCCCAATTTAGCAAAATACTTGAACACCTGTACATAATGCAAAGTCCCACCCATCAGATTTAAAGTTAGGAAGAGGCTAAACTATTTCGTTGCATCTGGGACTTCACAAACAAGTATTAATTATGGCAAACATACCTACCTAGCCTATTAAACACAGACCAACTCCTAGAAAACAGATGCACATTTCAGTCAAACAGCATTCCAACACAGAAAATAGGAAGATGATTCTCCCAATTTCATTTGTGTGATCCATCAGAATTTAGACTTTTTTATACAGAGCTTTCACAGTTAAGAGAAGTATCTAATCTGTATGGACTTCTTCAAAGCATTTAATACAGCACTGCATGAAAAATTACACGCGATGCTACAGAAAGTGAAGAATAATAGGAAAAACTGTGGTGGTGAATAAAAAATTACTTCAGAAAGATGGGAAGAGGTAGCATTAGTAGTAATAGCATATGACCAGAAAGAGGATCCTGGTGAAACTCCTCAAGGTCTGTTCTTGATACTAACGCAATGTAATGCTTTCGAAGACTGCAACATAGAAAAAGAAATTTCTGGAGACATTACTGATGATAGAAAAGTATGATGGGGAAAAAAGAAATCAGTGCAAAGGATGATCAGAATATCATATAAAGGGAGAAGACATACAAAGGGAGAATACAAAGAAGTATTAGTATCATTGAATGAGACACCAGTAAGGCTTCACATGGAGCAGCCTTTCATTTACAACAGAGGCAAAAATCCTAAGCCATTTTCTCAATGGTACTCAGTACCACTGGCATTCTTCTAGTTCACAGAAATAAAACAATAAAAAAACAGGGGAAGAAAAGCAGCTGACTCGAAGTTCCTGTCTGCATACTCTTTTGGATCCACATAACCGTATTTTTTGAGAACACTCTGAAAGTTTCTTTGAAAGTGTCCCAGCTCTTATTTTGAATTTTAATACATGAAATTCCAACAAAGGCTCAGTATTTCAACATTTTAACCAGCTTTATATTTGGGAGAAGGCGATTTGCAAGCCTTGGATACTATTTTCTGGGGGATTTTTGGTTGTTTTTCTCTCACACCTGGATACCTTCACGTGTATGAATAGATCCTGACCGACAGATCTCTCCAGTACATTCCAACCAGAACATGAAGCACACATGTAAAACCAAAACAAACGTAAGAACTAACATACAGCTGAAGATCTAACCATGTCTCAAAGGAGGTTCTACAAGGAGTGTCAAGACAGCAATGTAGCTAAGAGGAGAAGCAACAGTTACATGACATAAAATAAGCCTCATTGTTTAAGATTTCAAGTGAATCTAATTATTCATTAACAGAATTATGTCAGCTCTGACAATCAAACATGTCAGAATAAAAGACAGCAGTTATCTTTCCCAACTCCCTACAAAATCTTTACAGCAATAGATTTTCTAGTAAAGCAAATGAAAGCAATTGTGAAGGCTAGAGTCTTTATAGCTCTATATATACTGTAGACCACATATAGACTAAGAAAGTAAAGACTGTATGTCAAAGTCAAGAGCTCTACTATGAACTGGCAACTCCCTTCGCTAGTTCCAGAAGGTATCAGTATAAATCTTATCTTAGATCTAAGCCATGTTCTTAACTACGCAGACCAAACTTAACAGATCTTCAAATGCAACTTGGCAAACAGAAGAGGACCAGACAACCAGGGCTACTTAGTGTCTAATACAAAATGAAGTATTTCATTTAAGAGATAATCATAATGGGGACTATCACTTACCTCTTGTAAAATCTTCTGTGCATCTTCTTGGGTTTCAAAAGTAATGAAACCATACCTAAATAAAAATTACAGAAGCTAAGTCTCTGAAGTTCATATTTACATACATTGCACATTATTACTTCATATATAGTAAAAATGACATTCAAAGGTAAACTAATGGGGAAAAAAAAAATCAATCATAGAAATAAATATTGCAGTAACAACTGTAATCTTAATTTAACATCCTTGTTATGTTATAGTCTCCTTACTAAAATATTAAGTATGTCATCATATATTACTGTTTCTATGGAGTGAATGAGTAGCCCTCATAGAAATCTATGCAAAACTCTCTGTATTGTCCTTGTTACCCAGTGTATGTCTTCAGTTCCTTCATTTCTATTAAACAAAGAGATTTTGATCTGAAGCTCTCACTCATTATGGGTGCCCAAGATGAGACACTTGGGATGTTATTTTTTTTTTTTTTAAATATTGTACTTCATAGCACAGCTCCCACCTACTTCAGCAACAACTGCGAATGCTCTACACTTCCACAAGCACTATCCAGTGTATCAAACGGAGTTCTCAGAAAAAGCAGCAATGCAGAGATAGTGTTTCTCTGCGAATTACTCGTCATTCTTGACATGACTAGTATTAAACAGTTCTGTGGTGATCAAGGATGAAGTTTCTCGTACTTCATGATACAGTATGTCTCTTTCACCATATATCTTCTAACTGCTGCAACAAATCAACGGGCTTTCTACACAGAACTCCTGCTGTACCAAAACTCCTCAATTCATTCTCAGAGAAGTCTAGGCCACTGAATGTAGCACTGCCTGTGCAAAAGTAAGTATATGATCTTATAATTAAAGTCTGTACCACAACACATACATACAAAAAAATGGATTATTTTCCCCCCAAAATTAACTCAACTTTCTGAATATAGATAGATATTTTTTGAAATCTTTTATTAGTTTTGTATGCATAGTTTCTTAGGTTCATGGCTCATTTCTCACAGTCAGATTTCAGAAGATACCAAGAAGGCCTCTGTCATTCCAGCCAACAGATCAAGTTTTGCAATACAACATATCATTCTTTGTGAGTATTTCCATGCTTATTTGAGGACAGAGGTCCCGTAAGTTTCTGACCAGCTATACTTTTAAATCTGTGGGCTTTTCCTGTATTGCCTTCTCTAAACAAATTTGGAAACATTTCCAAGTTCAAAGAACACAGAAGCTATTTTCCTAGCTTGGGACCTTACCTACACAGACTTTTCATTCTATGTGCTATCTGGACAATAAACTAATAGACATAATCACTCACACAAACTTGTAACTTTCTTAAATAACTTGTCAATGAGAAGCAATGAAGCCTGTGCTTGGATTTCAATAGAAATACCAACACCATTGAAAGTAATTATTTTCCAACATACTGAGACATATGCTGGCAATCACAACTGCATAATAATTGGATATTCTTGAGTTATTGTACTATATGGACACATGTACTGCAAGTCTCAGATATTTCTTGGAATTTAGTAAAAGGGTAAGAGGCTTGGTGACAGGTCTGGGACCAGGACCAAGTCCAACATGACCATGCAGGTGTATAGTCTATGCTACGACCTGCAGCTCAGTGTGTAATTAGCTGATACACGTTGAGTGCTGACAGCATTAGAATTATGAGATTCAGACACCACAGGCTTACTGCTCAGAAGAGAACTTCAGGCCAAAGTGAACTTTAAAGGTGCAAATTCTTATGCACATTCTGTTTTGCTTCAGCCCTCTTTCCACCCTTCTGTGGCAGTACAGTTCCCTACCTTATTTCCTTCACTATCCTTTGGGTTCCAGCAATAACTTTACTACCTAGTCTTAATCTTTCTCCAGATTTGCTCTTTGGCATTTCTCTTATTGTTGACCTCCAGTCTTAGTTCCCTTTTCTGCAATCATGATTCATTGTCAGATTTTTCCCCTATGTTCTTGTTCCAAAAATCCTCACACAAAATCTCAGTTATTGCTATGCACTCCAGCACAATCAGGTGTATCTCACCTCTTCCTCCATTCTTCCGTTCCTTTCCACACTGGCTTTCAGTAGTAGAAATAAATGTTTAATAACTAAATTACCTTTTTAGGATTATCTACTTAAATTATTATTGTCATAAAAAAACCTGAAAGGACTATTGACTTTTTCCTAGTTGCACACAGCTTCATCATATTATAACATGACTACAGAGTTTTACAGTTATGCAAATTACAAAGACATTTATCTGTAGATGTTAAAGGGCAAGAGCAGATTTTTGCATATGTGGAATAACTGGGAACATCAATGACATAAAATTAATAATATTCCAAGCTATGAAAATAATAATCAAATTTACTATAGTCAGTCAGCTTTCTGTTGTATTTTCAATTCCCACAACATGCTTATTCTACTATACCAACCCCTTTGATACTCCAGCTCTGTCATTTACTATCTTCACTTCTTTCACACTGCCATACTGAGCAAAAAACTTCCTCAGATCATTTTCATTAGTCTAGTACAGTAAATCAAGAGGGGGGGAAAAAGAAGAAAAGTTGGTTTGCATAATTATTCAATGAATATTTAGCATAAGACTTTTAATGGATATACTTTATCCAAAGTTTGATACAAACTAATTATAACCCTGGATAGGAAGAGAGAATAATGAGCATGTGTGAGCCTCACAGCAAGAGAACAGCATCCCTGTTTAATCACTGCATTTTCATATTCAACAATAATGCTAGAAAGCCACCAAGATATTAAAATTCCTCTTTTAGTGGATTTACACAACTGTCCCTTTACAGACAAAACCACTGAAGCAGGTTTACTAGATCCGAATTTTAGTTTCTGTAAACTACGTACTAGAGTGCTGTTTACAATATGAAACACCATTGCACTGTTTTCAAACTTCAAAACAGCAGAGTATGTAGGCTTCCATAAAGGATACGCATAGGTCACATATGAAAAAAATCCCCACTAAACCACAGTGACTTAATGGTCAAATCCATCTAATATACCATGATCCCTCTTTCTAGAGTATATTTAATGTAAGACTCTGTAAATATGTATCAGCACACCACAGGAACTCCCCATTATAAATTAAGTAAGAAAAGGTCCTTTGACTGGAAAATGGTCTAAATCCACTTGGAGGAAACTTCCCCTCTGAGCGTGCATGGAGGAAGACAAGTTCCTAATGTAAAGGCACACCTAAGCTATGTGAACACTTGTTTATGTTCTATGAATCAGTTTTCTTTTACGATGTAAACATATATCAAATATGGTCCCCTAAACATCAGATTTTAAAGTTTTGTTCTACATGGTCCATAGGTAATACCATGCCTAATGCTGGAAGAAGTATGCTTATATGCATGGATCTCTATATGCTTCAAGCAATTTCTATATTCATCTATACTTTTTGTTATTTTAAGGACATGTATCAGAAGTACTATTTTACCTCTAAGTGAATGACTTATCTTTTTTAACTGTATGTATACAATTCAGTAAATCCTCTCCTGCACATCAAAGGCTTATCTGCCTCATGTAAGTGTGAGAAGCAAAAAGAACTTAAAAGCAACAAAAACTAATTTAAACAACTTTCGTAACTGCAAAGAATATGAAGTTAATGCTCTTTTTGAATAATTCTACCCTCAAGACATTTTACAAAAAGAAATAATGCAGCTTTCTTGCTACAACCTCAAAGTCCAGCAGAGAGCAATGACAGTAGAAGACTGCTTTATTTCCCTCACTAATCCAAGTATTCAGGCATTAAAATATCAGAAAGGACTCAGTCGCTCTGAAAGTGTGAGGAGTAACAACAGATACAAGTGCACTGAACAGGCATGAAATACTTCAATGTTTTATTAAAGCTCGGTAATTGTGTCCTCTCCTTGGAAACTAACTGCATTGGTTCTTGAGAAACTACCCATCATGGAAAGGTTAAAAAATTTCTGACTGGAGTTCAGAACCACTCTCTTGAATAGATGATCACACTTTGCACCTAATCAGAAGTGTGGAAGCCTTTGTACAGAGGAAAACTGATTCAGCCAAACAACTGACAGCTTATATAAAACAATTCTACAGCATATGCTAAATTGTTCTCACATTCTTGAGTAACGAAAAGCACGTAAAAAGTATAAAAGGCTCATAGTGGAGATTTTCCTTTCCCTTAAAATTTTCTCCAATGAACACCAAAATGTATCTGCTTAGAAATTAAAGGCCTATAGATAAAATTTCCCGTTTCTGGAAGACTGTTTCTTTTAAGCTCCATGTGTTACATGCAGTTCAGCTGTTTCACAAAGCTGAGAAAAAGAACCTGTAACAAAATAGTTGAAGGCTAAAATATGCCAAGAAACAACCAAAGAGCCCTTAAGATTGATCAGTCCTGAAAGTGTCATTCAATACCTCAAGGACATGAAGCATGGCTACACAAGACTATAAACTTGGAAAGCCAAAGGTTTACCTGCAGAGCAGTGTATTAAAGGGGAATAAGAAGGAAACACTATTCTAAGATTCACAGTGAAATTTGAAAGTATCTGGACAAACATGGTATCTAGAAGCTTGCCAGAAACACATTCAGGACCTGCCTTTTCCTGCTCATGACAGGACAAAGGCACTTGTCAGATTCTTAAGAAAGGCTAACATTAAGCTTTCACCTATCTCAAAGATACATGGCATAGACCAGTGAAGAGAGAGCTCTTCAGACCAATAGGAAAATGTACCCAACTAACTTCTCTTACTGAACTGTATCTCTAAATTTAATAGGCCAGATGTTTCCTCTTACAAATAGGAATCACTGCTATGGTGACAGACCAAATGGAAGTGCCTAGCAAAATGATAAAAGAGCTTGCTGGAAAGCAAATTAATTTTTTGTCGACTGTCTCCCTTTTTCACAAAAATAAATAAATAGCTTTTTTACCCCCCTCCTCCCCAGCTGACTTGCATAAGACCTTTTGAGGGAAAAAACAGCAAAAAAACAATGCTTTTTGCCGTAAGATTCCCGATAAAAAACAATCCAAGACTGACATATATATCCTATGATTTGAACAGAAATCTAAGGCTCTACTTGATATCAAGAGTCACAGTAAATGGTTTCATCCCTTCTATTTCCTTTCCCAACAAAATCCACCTTCTTTATGCTTATAGATACAAATAGACTTAATTCCTCTGTTGTTGAAATTAGATTCATAATAGATTTTGACCTATCAGCAACTGAACCAAAAAGTCATGAGACCCTTCAAAATGAACAAAGAATATGACAATTAACAAGAATGTTGATATGTTATGCAGAGAAGCGTTTTAACCTTTCAAATTGCAGTGAAGAAAGAACAGCGTGAGACAGGTCTTTTTACAGGTCTAGTAATTTGCTTACTATTAATACAAAAAGCTACTGTGTCTCTTTGCTAAAGCCCAAATATACTGAAGACCTCACGCAACATCTCTTGAATTATGAACGCCTCCATTTGAATTATCTCAGCCAAATGAGCCAGAAAATCCTGGAATTTCTCGTATTTATTATGCAAAATAGCCTGAGTGAACTGACATTCTTCCTCCTCTTCATCTGAGTCAGTGCTCAAAAGGCCCTCAGCCTAGGAGGATTAAGGCAGAGAAAATACTGTTGGTGGGATCAAAGAAACTGCTAAGCAGATCAACGTTTCACAAGTCAATGACTTAACTTACTATCTAAAGCAGTAAGAAAGAAAAATGAGAGTAGCTGGTGTAAAGGTCTGGTGTGTATCTTGTTACAGATGTTCAAAGTGACTGAACAATCTAAGAATGGTTCAATATTCACTGCTATTTGAGGTTTTTAGGGCATATGCAAAGGCACAAGCATTCTAAGAATTAAGATCAGTACTGCAAATTGCCCAGAGAAGCTTTAATATTTGTTTTGAAACAAACACTTGCTTTTAATAAAATTACTATGGTAAGTGAGGAATACATGCACTGCAGCTCCTTCTTTGTACGAATTGGAAGAAAAGCACTAGAGGAACTGAAGCTACTGACATTTGCTCTGTTTGCAATCTATAACATTGTGTTTATGGTTTATTAAATTACACTGTTATACATATTAAAAAAACTTCTACATATGTTTCTACCATAAGCTCTGCTGATTACAAAAGCCACCTTCTTTGAAAAGAGAAAACTCTGAAGAACCAGTATGTCAAAAGCTTCTAGCAGCTAGGTGTACAAAGAGTCAACTTTGTAGTACAGTTATGTAAATCAAGGCTTAAAGCTTTATTCTTTACTGTTGATTTGAACATTATAGTGTAGGGCACTTACCACCTAAACAAACACACATATGGTTATGTCTCACATTTTTTCTTACTCATTTTTTATAGGGTTATAAATTACCATTTAGTAGTAAAATTCAGAAAAAAATACCTTAAAATCAATTCCTCCTACAAAGATGCGATTTGGAGTAACTGTTCCAAACCTTGGAGCACTGGTCAGATTATTTAATGGCACCGGTGACACAGTGTTGGGAGATGAAGATAAAGATTCTGTTTGCGTCTGATTTGTGGTCTGCTGATTGAAAGAAAGTATTTTCAAATATTTTCAATATCTTGCATGTTATAAGCTATTAAATAACAAAATTCTTAACAGAAAATACATACAGAATTTTTTGGGAGGCACAGCAAATGCTGAACAAGTGAACATTAACCATGTGTTTTTATTCAGATTGCAGCTCAAAGTATTTAAACAGAAGCTTAGTTTTAAGCAATTCAGTAACTTAGTGAATACACTATGGTCTGAAGTTTTATTTTATTACCTTTCTGAATCAGACATTTAGGACCTAATCCCCAATGTTAGTTTTTCCATTTGCACAGCACCCTGGTGTATGAATCCCAAGTTATGAATTCTATTTCAGACGTTAATTTATACCTATTAGAAGCCCCTCAGTTTAAGCCTATGTAGAAAGGACCTGTTCAACTCAACCTACACTCTCACACACATCTACAAAACTCTGCTCTATGCAACAGCTTCTGCTTGATTTTCCAAGTGCCCAGCACCCATAATTCCACCACATAAAAAAATCAACAAGTTCATTACTACTGATGAGAACAGCACTTGAAGACTAGTCTTTTAATTCAACACTCTCTTGGCCTACAAACACAGCGCAAAGTAATCCTGACAGAAATTCTCTATGCAAAAGAACCACCAGATTGCTCTTGCCCCAACAAAGGAAAGGAATGCAGTACGGTGGGAACTTCACAGAAACCATCATTTAGTGAAGTCTGCCTGATGTTTTAACTTCCACCATGCTTACACCTGTGACTTGTGAAACAATACAGACTTGCATTTCATTGGAAACCCTTTTCAGAACAGACTAATACTGCCTTATGTAGTCAACTCTAACTGTGAGATGATAGCTGTAAAGCAGCCACGTAGTACTGTCACTAACTTCTCTAACAGGAATTGCAGTAGAGGCTTCGAGACCATTTTTGCTGTGTTTCCCCCCCTCCCCAACTAAAGTTTACTAAAACCAATCCCGAGCTATAGTGCCCCGACAGTACCACTAAGGAAGGAGCCCAGAGTGAAAGACAAACAGCTGCCGCAGGCTGCAGATAACAAGACTAACAGTAAGCAGAGTAGTGAAAATTAGAAGTAGGAATCTAGGGGTATCAGCCTCCAACCTTTCCTTCAAAAGGATTTCAAGAGAAATGTATTTTTTCTTATCATTGTGCAACCCTTAAAATTTGTAGTGAGGACCAACAAAACACAGGCAAGCATATTTTACAAACAGAAAGCTACTGCATCTAGTAAAGTTCTTTCACTTCTTGTGGTATCAGTATCTTTTAGCCTCTCAAAAATTATAGCAGAAAATGAAGTGCTCTTAAACAGTTTTCACAGAATCCCCCTTTCATTTACACTGTTTTACTTCCTGATTTTGCCTCTCTCAATTCAAAGAACAGCATTTTCTCATCTCTGTCTTTAAGCACTCCTGGATAAAAACAATCACTTATCTTTGTGAGAACACACAAAAAATTAAGGCTGAGAGTTAAAGTGCAGTGAGAAATGGAGATCAATAATGAAAAGAATGTTAGGAAACAAGTTGTCTTTTCTGTGCCCCACAAGCCCTTCTAGGATAATTTGATATTTCCTTAGCTACCTGAGAATTAGTCCTATTAATTCTGAGTAATGGGTTAATGCCATTGTTTTGGATACCTTAAAGACAATAAATCCAGCTTAGTCCACACCTTTTTAGTTTTAGGGAAGACAAAAAAACCTTTCCAAATTTACTAAAACATACACATTTGTGGCAGAGGAAAAACCCAAGTCTTTAACCCGATCTATTCAGGAGAAAGTATGCATTCCTGCTCGTGGGAATACTATACTACAGTAGTGCCTAACTGGGGGTGGGGTGGGGTGGGGTGGGGGAACAAAACAAAACAACCACACACTTACAGGCAAAGAACAATCATAATTGCTACAGCCCCAAAGGCTTTAGGAAGAGGAACGTTTTCTGCCAACAACTTTTGAAGGACGATGAAACAGGTTACTTCCTTCATCTCTCACACCAAATACAATATTCGACTTGTATAATCAACTGGCAACTGTGCACAGCACTAAAATATCCAAACTTAACTATAAAGTAACAATTAAGAGTTGACACCACAGCCAAAATGTATTCCTTACCTCAAAGACCTGGAATTTCATTTTCTCCACACAAGTTTTAAGAGTCATAAGTCTTATTAAAAAAACCCAAAACCAACCAAACAAAAAAACCCACAAAAAATCCAAACCCCACATGGAAGAAATGAGGAATTAAACACGTCACTTGTGAACGCCCAATACAGTAAACCCCAATGAACTTTAAAACATTAAAATCTGTATTCTGCTAAGTATCTCAAACATCGTTTCCTCTCTTTAACCCCAGTGTAGCAGTAAGAAAACAGAGTTAAAAGAAAAATATCTATGTGCTAACAGCATGTCACTTGCCTAATCATTTGTGTTTCTACAGGTGTTTAAACTCACTTTTTATCATTTTTTTTCCAAACAGTACGGATATGTATATTCATTAGTATTTTTATGGGTTATTTAGTGTGTTTGACAACTGCTCTTTACCAGAATTGATAAATTTCCATTTTTATGTTGAACACATCCACAGTCAGAAAACCAAACACTACAAAGGCCTGGCGATTAATCCCACCTTACTCCCTAAAGCACCCCCTTTTTACAGTCCGTATCCTGTAGTATCAGAAATTAGCCAGCCACCTTTTCCAGGTATCGTGTACCGCTGTAGACCCGAGGCAAGGGGAGCGGTTTACCAGAACCTTAAGCCACCCCAGAGCGCCGCACCACAGAGGAAATGGCGGCATCCCGCGGGGGTGGGGACAGGGCCGCAACCGCCGCGGCCAGCCAGGGGCGCTTTGGCGGGAAGGCTGCGCTTCGACCGCCCGCCGCCGCTCCCTGCCCTCTCGCCGGAGCGGCTCCCCGGCCCCCCGGGAGGCAGCCTCGTCACCCAGCCGGGCTCCTCACCGCGCCGTCGGGCTCCATCTGTCCGCCGCCTCAGCCCCGGCACGTTGCCGGCACGCGTCGCGCTCCTCGGCTCCGCCTCGTGCCCGGCCGACGAGCGCCAGCAGGGAGACGCCTGCAACGGGCGGGGGAAGACGCAGCCCGGCAGCCAGCGCTGCCGGCAGGCGCGGCACTGAGGGGCGAAAGTCGGGGAGGGACAGAGCCGCCCTTCCTCGCCCCAGCACCCACGCCCAGAAGGTAGGCGCCTCCGCTGGCTGGGTCCCGCTCCCCGGCAGCGGCGGTGAGCTCCGAGGAGGCGCCGCGCTCCCCGGCACCTCTCAGCCCGCCTTCCCCCGGGAAAATGGATCCCTTCGCAAATTTGCGTCCTCTCCGCGGCACGCCAAGGGGCTCGCCTCCCCTTACGGGATCCCTGCGGCGAGCGGCCACCGGAGGTGCCTCTTCCCCCGCCCCTTCCCCGGCACCTGCTGGCGCCGTCACTCACCGCCCGCCCCGCCTCAGGGCCCTGGGGAGCTGCCAGCCCCCCCCCCCCCGAGGGCGGGGGAGCTGCCTGCCGCCGCTGGCCTTCGGGCCGGTACGGCCTCCCGAGCCCCGGCCGCTTCCCACCAGCCCGCCCAGCTGCCTGTGTGTCGGCGAGTCCCAGGCGGCCCGTCTCTTCTCCCCTCCCCGCGGGTATCGTGGCACCGGCGAGCCCCCGCACAGGCATAGCACCCGGAAGGTTGCCGGCACTGCCCCCGGGAACGGCACTGCGAGGTCCCGGGGCAGAGGGAGGACCTCCCCCCAGGTCTGTCCCCACCACCTGGGAAGGCAGGTGGCAAACTCCAGCCGTGTTTTTATCCCCTCAACCAGTGAGTGAAACGGGGAGGAAAATAGGGTCATGCCTTGGCTTCAACGGGAGAAATAAAAAAAAAATGCCCAGTGAGGCTGTTCCACGGGTCTGACTTGCCAGGCCATACTTGATGGGGGCAAAAACATAGTTTAGAGTGTCAGCATGAAGAAGTGGAAGTCCTTACTTCAACTCAAAGAGACTTCCTGAGGTTCCCACAGAGAGTCTCAAGTAGGCAGGCTGCCCTGAAAGCAGCTGTGCAACAGTAGGCCTAGGACGACCTTAGAGATGTAATTCGGGGTCTGCCAGCAGAGGGGACTAGAAAATCACACTCACCTTCATGACCACTCCTTAAAATATTCCAACTCTTTTTTCAGCCCTTACCGAACTGGAGGAGAAGCACCAATAGTAACACTTGTGTCAGGTGTACTTCTGTGGTCATTTAATGAACAGCACTACAACCTGCTCCGTAATTTAATCCTGTTTGCAAATGCAGATTGCCCTGAAAATAGCTCTGCTGCTAAACAGGTCTGGAAAAAAGAGTGATTCAAATGTCAAAATCATAATCAATGTAGTTACAAGGCACAGCCTGACAAAAATGCTTGATTTGATGATGGCAAGAGCTGGAATGCAGACAAATGCATGCTGGGAGAACCACCCCCATGGGAAGGCTGCTTTTCAAAGTGATCAGACATTGACAGGCTAAGTCACAGCAGCTCAACCCCAAGACACAATGTCAGGATCACTGTAGGGTCAATTTATCATTGGCTACTCTCCTGTTTTACTTTTTTGGGTGCTTTAAAATAAGAACTTCAGGGAAGATAATATTGATAATGTCTACAATAAAATATATTTTAGTTGAATTAAAATCTTTGTGTCTTGCTTCAGTTTGCTTTATGCAAATTATACCGATCCAACCTAAACCCAACAGCACTTTCCATATAACTTACATCACTTAACTCTCACTGAGCATAGGCAGGGCACAGATCTGCAATCCTTATAGGACCCTACACTGCTCCTTACTGCTCTGGTGTTGCTTCAGCATCTACCAGCTTCTGCAACATCATTATTACCACAGGGAATAAAAAAAAACTAAAAGAGACTTTCTAATAATTCTGTGCCTGTAGCATAAAACAATATAATACTTAACTCTTAGTAGTGACTTTTTTTAAGCTGAGAAAATTGTATAGAAGGCAATTTTAGCAGAGCTGATGAGATTTTTAGAAATAGTTCTTTTGTGAGATTACAGAACTCTGCTGAGTTGCATTCATTGACTTTTATGAATATTTATCAGACAGCCACAAAGCTTATCCTAAGAACAGCACTACATTTTAATGATGTGAAAGGCAGAATAGGCCAAGCCTTTCATGTGCTTCATATCTCAATTTGGGGAATTTGAAGTCAGAACAGCTGAAAGAATACAGAAACATTGAGAGACATGAAAGTGTATTTTGCATAGTTTTAATTGTTGGATCTTCTACATTACACCTCCTCTTCAAGTTAAAAACTCTGAATCTGGGACATTTACATTTAAGATAGGCAGTTGTGACAAAAATAGGACTTTTGCAAATAAATTAGAAAGATTGAGATATTTTTTATTCTGATAATTTAAAAACTGAAAACCTGAAAATCCAACACATCTGTAAATTTAACAAGATTACTAGCAGAGCTGGCAAAAAATGTTGCCATGCATACAGGATTTAAATATTACAACAAAAGTTGCTGGGCTGCCCTAGCATTGTGTGGCTGCTTCATTAAGGGAACAGTATCCTGGCTGAGGAAGTCACTCTCAAAGGAAGTCGGGAGTGTGTCTGTTTTTCCTGACGCCGCATGTCAGCATTATACGCAGCATGGCATGATCTCTCCTACTGTTCTGGCCCACAAATTAAAAGGCAGTGCTGGACAAGGACAAGAGTCTGACTGTGCTGGTTCCTGTAGGCTCTTGCCTTTTGTCCTTTTTTACAGCATCAGAGAAAGTCAGAGGTTAAGTGAGGAAAGATAAACTGGAAAAAGGCAATAGAGAAAATAGAGAGAAAAAATTATTTGGGAAGACAAAGGAGGAAAAGAATTCTGCAGGCACAAAAAGAAAAGGATGATTTTATGAGTAATACATGGGCCTGGCAACAGACTGCTACTTCACTGATTGATTCCCTGACCTTGGAAAAGACATGTTACCTTTTTTGCTTCTGGAACAATCAAAAAGCCAAAAGTTCTTATGTACTCAAGGATTTTGCAGAGGCCTTCTGCGAGTTAACAGTGCTTAGAAGCAAATGATGGTGGTCACCTAAGGAGTGCCACTGAATACAGGGTGGGTACTGGGGAGGTTCTGGCAGGGTACTCGGGGTACTGCAGGACTCTAGAATAGTACTGGGAGGGTTCTGAGAGGTACTGGGGGCACTGAGAGAGTATATAGGAGCTTCAGGGGGTACTGAGTTCACTGGGGAGGTACTGGCTAGCTCGGGAGTCTATTAGGAGCACTGCAGGGTACTTGGGGGCTCTGTCGGACTCTGGGGGGTTCTGAGGGCTGGGTGCTGGGTGGGTGAGTGGGGTTCCCACACTGTTTCCTATGGCTCCATCAAGCTGAGCTGCTCTACTCCTATCCGAGTTGCTCATTTGCTTCCTGTTTCACATTTTGCCCACCCTCAGCAATGGATGATCCAGGGGAACAGGAGACTTGGATGGTCAGTACACTGGACTACTCTCCCGATACTATTTTTCCAGGGTGGTAGATTGTTACTCCATAAAAAAAGCATCCTCATTCGGTCCATCCTTGCAGAATATTAACATTATTATGGATGATTTCTAGCTCAAAATGTATCAAGGTAACGAGAGATTTCTTTCAAATTTGAAGACATACTTAGATTTTATAGCTTAGTTTAAAAATATCTTATTTTCCAAAAGTAACAGTCAGCATGACATAGGTTATTGGAACTCAGTCACTGCAACAGACTGACTTGTTTTCTGTCTAACTTCAGAGTTCAGAGTATATATGCTTTATTTATAAAGGCATTTGTGTGTGTTTTATTTTACATGTCTTCAAGGGGGAAAAACTTAGTGGAAACTGCTGCATAAAAGTTCCATTGCTGATGGAACTTGTCACAATTAAAATACTAAAGATACTGTTAAAAGTGCCAGATCTGGAAAAGTACTTAAAAATGTAGTAGCAGCTGTATTTGCACCTGAGTAAAATTGTAAAGTTTATCAGTACTTTAATAAATGTCCCTAGCAAATGGAAGAATTGTATTACATCCTTTGTTAAATCTGATAATGTGGTTATTAATAGGAAATACTAAATAGGTCTACTGAGAAATCTGTTTCCTTTCTGTATTATAAAAGCATATTCCTCCAACAAAACACCATACATGTGTGTCACATGGAAATATTAATAGATCTCCAGTTAGGTGGGTGAAGAGAAAATTATCAGACTCCTCATTTATTTTAACTTAGTGTGACAGCCTTGACTGGCTTTTCATCTCATTGTTTCCTTTAGTCAAACAAAAATGTAATGCTTATCCTGGGTTTGATAAATTTTAGTTTTTTAATATTCTTTTGTAGTTGTCATAATATTATATTTTACATGTTTCACTGAACTGAATATAAAATTCTGCAGACAGAAATAAATGCGTAGAAAAGACTATTGACGTCTTATAAAACAATTGACATGTATTATGAACAAAAGTGGGAAAAAAATACTTGCAAGAAAGATAAAGTATCAGGCTTTGCTTTCTCTGGAAGTGTAAAGCTACAGGCATATAAGTGCAATTTAATAACACCTATACACTGCCATGATGTTAAAGGGGTCATCTTAGAAGGTAAACAGGTTCTTCTTTTCCCAATTCATTTGATTGCCATCAGACAAAATGGCTCTGGGTTCTATTTCTACCTTTTACAACGTGATTCTTCAATTGTCATTATATGGCTAGGTATAGATTCCAAATAAAAAAAAAAGTAAAGAAGAATCTCACTGTAGATAGGATGTTGCTAATCTATTCCACATACTTGGGGAAATTTTTAAGAGTCATGTTGTAATTTTCTATGGTAATATTCTATTCTATTTTTTCTTTATTGTGTTTTAGATCCAGTAGTCCAAAAGGCCAGGAGCTTTTCTCTCTATTGACTTCAGTGATTTGGAGTAGAGTGGCACCCATAAATACAGTAAAAGAGCCAAGCCATTTTATTGTTGCCCATTACAAATTTTTTTTTCTTTCTTTTTGTGCATGTGGTAATTTACTCCTTACATGCAGTTTTTCAGATTCAGATAAGACAGCTGCTTCTGTTTTAGCAGGGGTCTCATTTAAGGGGGAATACTTGCATATATCCCTACACATTTCTGTTGCTTTTGTTCTACTACCTGCCACTCAAAACTTCTACAAGTAGGAGTGAAGGAAAAGTATAACATAACATAATTGCTATTGCTTAGAAACACTATATGGAATACTTGAACATAGCAGTAAAATAATCAACCTTTACTTCATTTGTCTTGTCTTTCCCGCACTATACTGTATAGAACTGTATGGAATTGCATATATACCAACCTACCATCTACCTTTCTCCTGTGAATGAAGAGCTTCTGTAGTTGCAGCCCCAACCACCATCAGTTCAGGATGGTTATGAAGATATCAAACATATCAAGAAGTGTTGTCTTTTCCAGTGTTTTCCTTCCTCCTTTACATGAGTTAAGGACCTAATAGGAGTCAAAAGAGAACTGAAATGGAATTAAGGCAGCTGAGTACAGGAAGAAAAGTTGATGCTTGGTCTCATCCTATGCATTATGGTTTGATTTACTTTCCATGTCAGTTGATTGAAATGAATATGGAATTCAATGGTGAAAAAGAGAACTGCAACTGTAAAATACCAGTTGCAGAGATGAAAGTAGTACATTTTATAACCTCAGACTTTGATATCCTTTTTTAAATACTTGGTTTCTGGCATTTATTAATCAATTTTAGAGAAATAAGCCTGGCAAACTTTAATGGGCAACACTTCATCATAATCTACTTGGATAATGAAATACAGGATTTTCTCTGGAGGTCTCAAATAACTATACAAAGGTGGCCCCTTCCTCTGAAAATTTCCATTATTTTTAAAATATCATTAGATACGTAGGAAGAACAAGAACTCAAAGCACTGATTTTTAAAAAGGATTGATAATCTTTCCCTACTTAACACTAAATTTGAGTTGTTTTTATGTATCATGAAGAGATTTTTTCGTATTAATGCTTTAGTTAGAATCAAGCTTTATAAGATCACTTATCTTGCCTGTGTGAGTGATTAGAGGATTTTTTTCTTTACTTCTTTTTTATTTTGCTAAATTTGCAATTCAGTCTTTTTCTGCATTTTGTAGAATACAGTCTCTTCCTCTGGCATTTGTGAGCTCTGTAATAGTTTTACCTTTTGCCTTCCGTTCAAATCAAGGCTTTCAAAATATTTGGACTGATATGTAATTTAAATTCAATTTTATTTACTTGTAGTGGCTCTTAGGAAATAATTCAGTGTAAATTTTGGCCCACACTGTGGACTCAGGGATTTACAAAACAAGAGACATTATTCTTCCTTTCCTTTTTCCTGTCTTCCCCTTTGAGTAGTGCTCTGTTCAAGCATGCTTCACTGAGCCTCATTGTGTGCAATATCTGCTCATAAAAACACTTCTTGGCATCTTTGGACATCACACTTGCAGAGTATATATAGGAAAAGTCTTGCTGTCTTTTGACAGCAGCATAGCCTGAAGAGTTAATACACTTTAGTTTTTAATCTCCTCAAATCTTGCTACTGAGTCTGACAGTACATCTGAGATTAGATGAAGAGAGGGTAACTGGTTAGAATTAGAGGATTCTTCCAAATCACAATGTAAATAGGCGTCTTTTAAGTTTGCCCAACACAGGTATAATTTTCCACTTTTATTGTGGATTTGTCTGTAAATCTCTGCATTTGGGAGTAAAACTCTCCTGGCCTTTTATTTGCAGAATGCTTCACTTTTGCTAATCCTGCTGTAAGCTATAGCGGGAGTTAGTATAGGCTACGGATTTTAACTACCAGCATATTTAACCCCACTCAGAAAAAATATAGATAAACGGTGGTTAACGATGCTTTCAATTTATGCACAGTAGTACTCCCACAGTGGCAAATTTCAGGAAAATAAGCTTACATAGATTAGCCATTAGCCTTTCTTTTCCATGTCCAATATCTTCTAACCTGACATTAAGGAATAAGAGATTTTGCAATAAAAGATTAAATATACTTCATCCAAAATGGAAAGTACTTTGAATCTTCTTAAAATCCTGTTCAATTAATACCAGAGGAATTTAAGTTATTTTGAGGACTACATTTTCATTGTAATTATATAGCATATCTTTTTTTTTTCTTTGAGATGACTTTTTCTAATGAATTAAGAGAGACGAGCCAAATTTGCATGCATGAGAAACAAACAGACATAAATGTTTTTAGCAAGTTTTCAAATCCATCTATCTAGCCACACATAAGCTTGTATTTGGAAGTGGTATCAAGGACTAGGTCCAAGTCTGCCTATAACTTTAGTTCCAGTATAAAAAGGATAGACTTTACAGGGTACCTGTTCTCTGCTCGCATCTATTACCACTTTAAGCCAGCGTAGAAGCTGTCAAAAATATTGCTGGGAAACACTGCCTTGACTTTTTGCATAGGAAACCAGCTTTCTTTGAAATGAGGCAGATGTGGGTATAGCTCTTTACACTCTTTCCTTGGGTAGCCAGTAAGGCACAGGAGATCTAAAGGTAGCAATGTACTTCCAACACTGACATACTTTGGGTTCATCTGGTTTAGCATTTTTGTTTGGATCAAGGGTGCAATTTTGAAGCAAATCTCCTGATGGTCCTAACTTACCTACTTGGTTCACATCACAGAGTAGTTTCTGAGTATGCAAACTGACAACTTCTCAGTTGAAACGAAAAGAGACATTGTGCCCCAGGAGTGCCATACTGTAATCTAATGTGCAGCTGTTCTATCCATGGGACTGGACTAGGGCTTTTCCCAAGTAACCCCCACCCAAAATGCCTATGGTATGCATGTCAGGCTCTCAGCAGCAATATCCTCCCTGTACAGATCCACTCCTATTAGATTATTCCATACTTTTCCTTCACATCATTGTCAGGAGCCCCCCGAAAGGATTCCAAATGAGTAGTCTTTTCTCCTGATGGTCGGGCTAGTGCATATCCCCTCAGTGGTCTAGGCTGTACATGATTAACTTGTTTATGACCAAACCTAGTGGAGCAACGCAAAATCTTTCAGAGAGCGCATGTTAAGAGGAAGGTGGTGTGTCTGATTAACAGGCAGAAGAATAGCCTAAATTCCATGCTTGGTATACTGACCAAATTTCCTCCAAAGTCTTTAACTGCAAAGTAGATATGAATATGGCTACTGCTGACATTGCTAGCAATTTTCTTCTGAGGTGGCAAGATAACAGACCATACCAGTAGCTTTTTAATTGGGATATTACCAGAATACTTTCTATCCTCAGTAAGAAGAATTCCTGGCTAATAGGTATCATTTAACACTAATGCTGCTTCCCCAGCAGCTGCACAATTCATGGTAATACAAATGTTCCCAAAAAATTGCATGTAAGTGCATGGGAACCATGGTGCCACATATATTTGTAACACTGAATATATCCATTGAGCTCGCAAGGATATGAAAGGTTGTGACATAGTATGCTGGCATGAAATTGTACCTGTTCATAGGTAATTACCAAAGAAAGGGAGAAATGGCATACACCTATTGGATCTTACTTTTCATAGCAGTTAACAAGTTCACATAGCCTGAAAGGTAGCAACAACTACAATTAGATTTCTATGCATGTGTCACAGCCGAAGAAATACTAAAAGCAATGATCAGAGGAGTTAAAAAGAGCTCTGTGAAAAAGACAGTCATTGGTAAATATTCTCATTAAGTGTAATTACCACCTACCTTAAACAAGAGCCATTATTATTAAGTATCATTAGACTTGAATAAGAATTCATCTTTAAGACTCCTCCAAATCCTCAAGACAATTTCTGTTATAATGTATACAACATGCCTTCTCTTCCCTCCCCAGAACTTAAGCAACTAGCAACTAAACATGGGGAACTTGAGAAAGCTTCACTAGTTGCACAAATGAATAAACTCTATCTATGTTTTGCTAGGTTGTAGCATCACTTCTGGGATTATCTGATGCTGTCCATGAAAAACCTTATTTTCAATTACTTGTTAACTTCTCGAACTTCAATCACTTTGGCCAAAAATGTGAAGATGGGTATATGACTTATGTTGTGATTCTTTGTTTATGTAAGGGAAATGGATTCTTGTCAAACATCTACCCTTGAAAATCAGAATAGGAAAAAAATGTTTTTTAATTATTTATAAGAACAAACCAACACGTGACGTTTTACCATCCTCCCTTAGAAAAACTCTAGTGTCACCTTCTTTTACAACTGATGCTAAATTTGGTAGAAGAATCACTTCCTTATCAGGGGCGTGCTCTTTCCTGTCTACAAAATTTGGTTCAAATGTTGCTACCTGCCATGCTTCTGAAAAATCTGTTTACAGAATCTCTGTATCTCAGATTTTACTCCCCTGTTCATGCCAGGAATTACCTAACCCAGGCTCCATTCAGTCTTCTCTGCAGCTGTGGAGCAATTGTGCTGTACCATGGTCAAAGTCAACCAGCAGAGCCATGAGCAACGACGTTCTCCCTCCTGCTTGCAGTGACTCATCACTACGCCCAGGTTGAGGGTGAAGGAAACTATGTTGGTTGAACACACAGTGGTAAGAGCTGAGCCTGCAGGAGAGGGAGCAAATGGGTAAAGCAAGTCCATAGCAGGAGCAATGAAAGAAGTACCCTCAGTGGTGACACAAAATGTCACAATGATTCTGGCAAGGGTGTCCAGTAGTCCTCTCAGGGCTCCTGTGCTGAGTGGTCCACGGCAGCTGGTGAGCAAAAGACAGTAGCAGTAACTAGGAGGATCCAGGTAGGGGAAGGAGGGAGAAGAAGAGATGCTGAGTGCCAGAACACCTTGCTACAGCTTGGAGGACAAGGAGGTGAGTGACAGTAAAGTGTCGTGTCTGGAGGAAGGTGAGAAGAACTGGGATATGGCTCAAGGTGAGGAAAGCAGTGAGAGGAGCTGCAGTCCTATAGCATTTTACATGATCACAACGTTCGCACCAAAGGATATTAAACTGCTCTGGGACCACTAACCTGAATTCTGGTGTTTGCTAACTTTTGGGTGGCTCTTTGCAGTGCTAATGATCTTTTCATATGCACTGATCTCCATACAGAAATCAATACATTCCACTCCAAGGGCTTGGGCCTGTGTCTGTAGCTGTAAGCAGTGGCTGTAAATAGGATTAAACATGCCCTAATCGAGGTCCTGATTTTACCCTTTCTCATACTTAATTGGCATATCTGTTTGGGCAAACAATGCTGCTAAAATAAAGGATTATTCCTCGCAGCTAAGAATTGGCAGGAATCTTCCATAACTGCAGTAGTTTAACTATTAAAAATACTGGATTAGCCTGAAAGTACTATCAGACAGTGAAAAGAATTCATCAGTGACTTCAGCTGAAACAAGAACATCATTCAGATAGAGGCGTATCACAAAAGTACTTCTTGCTAAGTTAGAGAAGACACAACATTTATACTACCTGGAAAATAAAATAAGATGTATAAGTATAGTGAGGCTTTTTCAACAAAGTAGGAGGCAAGACAAAACAAGAATTAAAAAAATTAGGAGGCATTGAATCAAGTAGTGTAGATATTTTTTTAAATTTAACAAAAATTGAAAACATACACAGTATGTTTTAAATTAGAGATTATAACCTTTTGACTATATTTGCTTTATAGGGACTCGAATTTGCCTTTTTTTTCCCAGCCTAAAAACTTAATAATAGTTTTACAGGCAAAATATGACTCGGGGTCGTCTTGCCAAAACCTGAGTGAAGCTTATCAACAAGTACATCTTTGTATAAATAAATTATACCATTAATATGCTTTTTTGTTTTATAATATCATATTCAGGATGTAACAGCACAAACAGACACAATAACCACTGAGACTTAAAAAAATCACTACTTTTAAGTATTACCTAGCAATACATTTTCTCATCAATAGCTTTGCATAAGTCTCATCAATTCTAAAATGAATTATGATTTGCTATCATTGTGAATGCATACTTGAAGAAATTATAACTTGTTCCCTATTGCTCTTTCCCAATCTTGCAAATTAGATGTTCCTGACACAGGAAAAGATGTCAGTTTTCACACTTCATCAGTCATGGTCAATTGGTACAGGAGCACCACTTTCAGCTCCCAGCAGAACACTTAATTTTAAGAGCTTCCCAAAATGCTCTATCTAGGTGTAAACTACTGGCTTATGTAAGCTATATTCCAGCACAGCTCCAAGATGACTGTATTTTCAGCTGTTTTATGACACAAAATACGCCCACTAAGGAACAATTGGGTGCCTGGAGGATGGACTAAGTTGAATGTACAAAATCCACATTAAAATAGGCACTGCAGGCACTTGCTGACTCGTGTTCAGGCAAACACAAACAGATTTTTTTTTTTTAATCTATCATGTTGCCTTTCTTAGCTTGAGTGAATTCCTTGACTGTTCTTGAAAATCTGTCCCTATCTCAAGTAATTGTAGACAACACTGCAGTGTCTTTGTACAGTGGGCTACATCAGATCATCTTAAAACCAAATATGGAAGCCTGTTAAATACACCAAGCAATCTTGATTTTTTTTTTACTTTCTACGCAAGCACTTTTAGTGTAAAGCTTCCTTTTGTTAACTCTTTTTTTTTAATGTTAAAAACTATCAAAACCAATTGCTCTTTTCCTTCATAATTCATGGTTCTTCACATTTACAAACAGAAGCAGATACAGATGCCTCAGAAGCATCCAGAAATGCATAGTCAGAAATATAGTCTTAAAAAAGTCAACCTTTTATTCTCTTCTAGAGAGAAGTTTAACTAACTCTCTCTTAGCTGTACCACACATAACTAAAACCTCTGTATCTTGTGGACAAAACAAATACGACTTTTTTGTTCCCTGGAGGCTTGATGTTTATGAAACTTAAAATCTGTAGGTTCCCTGTAGACCCTTTTCAGTTAAAGACTTCAGATGTCAAAGGTTGTAATTTAAGGTGAGAATTAAATTATTTTAAGCTGTTGACCTCAGAAGACAAATGCATTTGAAAACAAGTATCTCCCTAATTTGAAATGTGTAAGACATATCCTAGAAAGGATAAAGTTCTTTAATATGTTATATGCATCTGTTTGTGCAACATGCTACAGTTAGTTTCTGGTTGATGCAGCAGATTTGAGAGCACTTTGCTGTTCCCAAATAATTAAACCGGTGATTAAACTTCATATGATTTCACAAAACACATGAAAAAGCTGCAACGTATTTCTATATGAAGTAATAATTCTCTCTGCTAACCTACTGCATGGTAATTACCTTTTCCATTGTCTTTAAATTAGTCTTCTTAGGTCAGTCTGTGTGACAGTACGTGGATATGTAACCATAAGCTTTTATTAGCTCTTTTTTTTTTCCTCTTTGTTGCAATGACTTGGTATCATGTTCTTTCTCTTGTGCGTTGCAGGCTGGGGTTGAGTCCCCCACTCCCTTACCAGTCTTTTCTCTCTGGTATTTTTTAAGATAAATGTTTCTTCAATGTGAATATTTTGTATCTTCTTTTAGGGTTACTTATTTTGTGGCCTTTCTCACTGAAAAAAACCCAAAGAACTGTTGTATACATGTATTAAGACTTTTTTTTACATCAAATTTAGGTGGAAGCTTATGAAAAAAAGTTCAGTGGTATTTAGATCTGTCCCTCAATTAGCATATCTGTGTTGAACATGATAAATGCCTCGGTAACTTCGACAGAAGTTCTGGTATTTTATGTGGAGTTATAAATATTATATATGTATAAAAAAATTTCATATCCTTTAAGTGGCAATTATGTCCTGTTGCTAGGCATTTGTTAGTAGCTAATGACTGGCTGGGGTAAAGAGGTTACCACTTACTCTTTCCTGCTTAATTACTGACTGCCAACAGGTGCCCAACACATTCATTAGGAAATTACTTTAGAAACCAGAGAGAAATGAAATTTTCCACTGAGTCTTATTGCCTTTAAAGCCAATAGCTGTAATTTTGAATAGTCTTACATCTCCGGTGACTATCAGCTTGCCCCAGCCCTACCTCTCCTGTTTTTCATGTTTCTATATAGTCTCTTTCTCATCTGGCATACCTGCTTTCCTATGCTTTTACTCTTGCTGCACTCCCCATTACCCCATCTTTCCCCAAGGTCTCCATGTAGATAATCTCATTATAACTAAATACCACCTGAAGAATTGTGAAGGACAGCACCACGCTGGCACTAACCCTTCATGGGTGACCACGGCTCTTGGCCTGGCTGCCAGGGGATAACCTTTCCCGGTTGGCTCCTCTCCTCCGCCTCACGTCGAGGCACCGCACCCGGGACCGCGCGGTACTTGGTGACGGGGCCGCTGCGGGAGCGGGCCGCGGGAACCGGCCGCCGTGTCCCCCGCCAGCGGCGGCCCCGGCCCGGCCGCGCCGCCAGGGGGCGGTGTTGGCTCTGCAACGGCGGGCGCCGCGCGCCGGCGGCCCGCGGGGCTGTGAGGGACGCGGCGGATCCGGGCCCCTGCCCCCGGCCGGCGGCCGCGACGGGAGTGAGCTGAGGGGAGAAGGCGGCGAAGTCGCAGCCCCGCATGACTTGCCTTGTTTTGGCCTTATTTTCAAGCGACGGAGGGTCCCAACGGGAGTCTTTTCTTTACCGTCTTTTGCGAGACCCCCCTCACGCCTCGCACCCGCTCTGCTGGCCCACCCTCAGCAAGCGGCGCTCAGGCGCGGCGTTCCCCTTCACAAGGCCAGCCCGGCGGTGGCAGCGCTCCCTCGCTAACAGCGCGCTGCCGACCTGGCAGCGTCTCTGCCTCCCACCGGCCGCGCTCCTAACGCGAGTGCCTCCACACGAACGCCGCAGCTACGCGGACTGCGGGTCTGAAGGAGAGTTAAGCTAAATCCCCTTTCCTCACACGCTGTTTTTACCCCGACACGGGCGCAGCCCAAACCTTCCTAAAATACGCGCCGGGAAGCATTCACGCGGCTGTCCCGGCACAGACGCACACTCCCCACGAGGGGAGCGGAGGGTCGGGTCGGGTCGGGTCCCTCCCGCGCCCTTTTGCTCGGCGCTGCGGTGGGTGCGATCAGGCTTTACAGCTGCCCACTCACTCACAGCCCTACCTGCCCCTCGGCCGCTCGCCGCCGCGCACCGCCCAGAACGCCCATCCAGGCGTCCCGCGGACACGCCCCTCACCAAGTCTATTGGACGCCGCGGCGCCCCCGGGGGGCCGCCGCAGCGCTGAGTGGCCCGGTGCCCCGTCCGTCAACGCCGCCTGTCAAAACACGCCCGGCTCCTGTCACAACAGAGCGGTGCGGCGGCGGCACTTCCTGCGCGCGCGCCGCCCGCACGGCGCTCCCCGCCCGCACGGCGCTCCCCGCGGCCGCGCCCGCCCCGCGCTTCGCCGGGCGCCCGGCACCGCCGCCCCGCTTCTCTGCTTCTCCCGCCCCGCCCCGCCGCTTTGCGCCAGCCCCGCGGCGCCACCCTCCCGGCTCCTCCGGCACCGCCGGGGCTGCGGAGTCCCGCGCGGGCACACTCAGCTGCGGGGGTCGGGCATGGCTCCTCCGGGGAAAACTGGCGCTGTCGCCGCTCTGCCGTGAGGGGAGCGCCGCGGGACGCCGCCCGTCTGTGTGTCCCCCCGGCCTCTCAGCGCCCCGGAGAAGTTGACACACTGCTCGGCGGGACGATGGCAGAGGCTGCCGGCAGCAGGGAGCAGCCGGCGGCGGGCCGTGCCCCTCCCGACGCGGCTCACCGTGCCGAGGAGGAGCCCGAGCCGGCTTCGCTGGACGCCCCGGCGGCGGCCGCGGGCAGGAGGCGGGAGCGTCGCAGCGGCGTCTCGGCCGTCGGTGCTGCCGAGCGCTTTCCTGGCGGCAGCCTGGCACCGGCGGCAGCGTCCGACACCGACGCCTGCCTGCTGGAGGCGGCCAAGGCCACCCCGCGGAGGAGCAGCATCATCAAGGTAAGGGCGGGCCGCCCCGGCCGGGAAGTTTCCGCGGGTCCCGCCGCCGCTGGGTTGCCCGGGCTGACGCCGCCCTCCGGGGCGCCCCTGCCCGCCGGGGTGGGCAGAGGTGTGGTGGGGGCCCGCCCGGGAGGGGCTGCGCGCAGGTGAAGCAGCCGCCCTGCCTGCACCCGTCGAGGGCGACGGGGCTGCGGCGCTGGCTGCCCGGAGCCCTCCGTGGGAAGGTGCGTCCCCGGACCGAGCGGCTGCTGGAGGGGGTGTCCTCGCGGGCCCGGCCGGTGCCGGGGGAGCGGGCTCCGGCGCTGGTCTGTGGTGGGGTGCTGCTCCTGCCGCCGCTCAGAGGTGTCGGGGTCCCGCCCGCACTCGTGCGTGCCCCGTGGATGTGGCAGCGGGGCAGCTTCCCATGGAGTTGTAAAGTTTTTGTGTAGCAGCTCGTATCTGTTCTTATTTAATATTTATGAAGCACCTGGAGGCAGAATAAATAGCTTCTGCAGCGCTGGGTTTCGTTGCTCTTGAGTAGCAAAATATGCAGTGTCACAAATTAACAGAAGGCGTGTTTGGAGACTGAATTATAGTACAGATTGCTACGGAGCGGCACCGTGTGTTTAACACCCTTTATGTGAAATTAACAGGTCAGGCGCGATCTTAAAAGCCTCCGTCTTTGTTATAATCTGGTAAGGAAAATGGTTTTATGATTATGTTTCTCTGGTTTTTTTTTCCCCAGTTTAATTTTTAAGAATAAACTATGGCGTTTCGAATTAAATGGCATATCCTCGCAAGTACGTGGGCTAATCGCTAGTTTCTGGGGAGACGATGAATGAAGTCTCCTGGGCAAACTTAATTTAGCATATGGTCACACGTGATCCTCTTGTAGTGATTTGCATTTGGAAGGCATTGGGCGAACAGTGGAACGTGAGACTTCACTTCTGAGAATGTGTGAAGGCACTGGGCAGAGCTCTAGCTCAAGGCAAGAAGCAGAAGACACATGGTTAGCTCTTAGAGCTTGGTATATCCATTCAACGGAGGAAGGGATAAACAAAATAGTTGTTTTTTGCATTTTAAAGCTTTAACATTCGGAGGAGACCGAGGTAGTTAAGTGCAAAAGAGCCTCGAGGATCCTTTGAAAGTTCCACCTTGAAATATTAACCCTTTAAGTCCCAACAAAGCATTGAAGTGTGACTTTAGTCTTCTAAAGGCATCTGCTGAATGTGACGGGAATGCTTCCAATCTGAAGTTACATAAATGCGTAAATGCTTTACTAAATCAGGACCAAAGTTCTGTAAGTGTTCTGGTATGGAAATGGTATTTTCTCTTGGAATTGTGTGAAGGATTCAAAAATTGAAAATACACAATCTTGGATTTAAATTAAAGAACATATAATTGTTTTTACAGACTATACCAGTTCTATGTGGTCTTAATGTCACAAATGGTGGGTAAGTTTTAATGACTGGGTAGCATTTTCACTGCAGGTTGATATTTAGCAATACTACTGAGAGTGATAATGATCTGTCTTCCAGCTGGAGGAGATTTCTTGAGATACATCCTGGGATGGTGTTTATCAGCAGAGAGATTTCTGATAGAGATAAGAAAGTATTAATGTTATATAAGGAACTGGTAAGGCCTCATCTGAAATACTGGGTAAACTCACTTCCCTGTGCTTAGGAACGGTGCATTCAAACTGGAGCAGGTGCGAAGAAGGGTAACTGGGATGGGCTGATAAGGTCCATGAATTGAATACTGTGTGAGGGAAAATTTGATTTCTAGGACAGCATTGCCTTTAGAACAAAGGGTGCCTATGCATAGATCCAGTCTGGAAACTAGAAAATTATTCCAGTCACCCTAAGGGTCTGGAATGGTCTTATGATAGAAATGGAATGAAAAGTACCATAATTCATCTTAAATTCGGTTGTTAAGCTGATTAATTAAATTAGATAACATGGTTGTGTCTGATAGCAGGTATCTGAACTGGAGAATTTGCAGGCTATGCATCTCTAAGGCATACTGTTGGGACCCCACACAGAGCATTACATTTATTTTCCCACAAGGTTGTCTCAGTGGTGTATAATAGTGTTTTGAATCAGTTTTCCTTTGGCATTATACCAGTGAATGGGAAATACTTTTAATTTGGGATTGGAATTAAATAATTTATTTTTCTGTGTCTTTCAGGAATTTCTGATGTCCTAGGAAATGTCTATCAGGTGTTAAATGCAAATTTTAGATGCAGTTGAGATAAAAACCCCCAACTTGTTTTACCTTTTCTGGTTTTTCAAGACTTTAACGTGCAGGAGTTCTATTTAAGCATTGTACATTTTGCAAGGGAATGAATTTTACAATGCTTTATTATCTTTATTTTACTTTAAAAAGTCTATATGTTCATATAAATCCATAGTCAGAATGGTATTCCATCGCTTTCTTTAAGCTGATTTTACCAGCTGGAAAAGGGGGTTTAAGAAAGCAAAGGAAGTTGTACAGTCAGGGCAAACGTATTCTGCAGGAGTTGAACATTCTTGCCCTGTTTTCCCATTTCTCTCCCAACTATTTAAAGGCATACTTTAAGCATGAGTGGTCTTGCTGAATTAAGCAAAAAGTTAAAATTTTGTAGATTTAGATGATCAAAGTCTACTTTTAACAGACTTTTTTTCCCCAGCTATCTTTTAGAACTCTGCAAGTTTCAAGGTTAGCATCTGAGAGCGCAATTCCAGTGAAAGCCAGACTTGCTTACACTGGAGTGTTTTGGCATCCACAGTGTAACTGTGAAGTATAAAAGACTGAACAGGGACTTGCTTTAAAAACCTTTCCTGCAGCAATTACATTTGGCATATACTGCAAGTAAAATATGGACCCTTCTAGATAATCTTCAGTGCATTTATGTGCTCTATATTGGGCTTCAGAAACAAGAGAACTCATTTATATAAAAAGAACAAAATGTAGCTGGAATATTTTTATTCCCATTTTGCTTTGCTAATGCTCACAGCTTTGTAGATTGAGGTAAATTTGAAATAGCATTAATGAGAAATAGTTGTAGCTGCCCTTGTGCTTTAGAAAATTTCCCTAATACGTGTGCATTAGTTGTTGTTTTTTTGGTTTTTGTTTTGTTTTGTGGTTTTTTTTTTTTTAATGCAAGGAAGAGGTAAATGGTCTTACTACAGAACTGGAGCAAGAAAGGGTTTTTGCCATGAGGAGCCTGAAGTCAGGAGAGTATAATGGTTGGGAGACAAAATTAGAGAAAGGGCAAGAGAGCATAGAACTTGACCCATTTTCAAAGAAACCTAAAGATGGACCATGCATTGGCTAAATTATTTGCCAAGTGTTTCCATTTTTTTTTTCTTGTGAATAATCCAGAGCCAATTGTTTGCAAATAAAATGTTAATTGCAACCACTTTTAGGTCAGGGGAACAGAAGACAGTGCTCAAAGAACTGGATTTCTTCTTTCTTTACATGTAATGCTTTGCAAGCCTTCCTGTGTGGGGTTCTAAACAAAGTTGACTGATGATGTTTTCCGGCATGTTCCTTCTGACATTGCCATGTACAAGCATTTTCATAAATGGGTAGGAAGGCTGTGTAATTTGTTATGTAATGCCTACTGACTATTTTGTAACTTTTTACCAAAATATTTCCCTGTCAGTTCTTATGAGGCTTCTCTCTCTTTGTTTGCATGCAATACAAACTTTTGGGACCACGTGTTTTTGTTTTGTTTTGTTTTTCCTGGATCTTTGTGTCAAGATACTGTAGCAGATAACACAGCTCTGTATTATGTTAGTAACAGCAGACTATGCCCATGAAGTGAACTTGAAGTAGGAACTGCAGCGTCAGGCTTTAACTTCAGTCACAGTAGAGCTATGAGACCTTTCACTGAAGTTCTTCCAAAGACTATTTGCTTCTGTTTCATGCACAGATTTTTTTCTTTAAAAGCCAGTTGAGTTGTCCTTGCCCATCATATACTACTAGTCTAAGAACTGCAAGGATTAGGGTTTTGCAATTGAATTCATCAGTGGAAGTGTATCAAGATAGCCAGCTGTCTTGTTTCAAGAAGTTGTATTTATCCTAGTGACATTTTTAGCTTTAAAAAAACCCAAACCTGCAATAAAAAAGAATGAGGCTTAGTTTCTTTTAGCTTGTGTTCTGAAGTGTGGTGACAGAATTTAAGTGTTTTAAATACATGATACATCTGTCTATGCAACATGACTGTTTTTTTCAGAAGACAGTAGAGTTTTTCAGGACTGTAATGATTCTCCAGTAACTCTTACTTAGCTTTTTGCTATGTAAGCTTACATTTAGATACTTGCTACTTAATAATATAAAACTATGAGTATGTACAATTCATTAAAGCTGATTAATTAGTTGATAGCCCAATGGTGATTTTACTACAACTGCATTCTTTGGCATATACATAAGTACCCTGGAAAACCAGGAAAATCTTTAGGTAGAGAATACATTAAAGAATACAGTAGAGCCTAAAAAGGTCTAGAGAAGGGCAAGAATGACATGCCTACCCATGGAAAGACTGCTACAAAGTGAGAAATTAATCAGATTGGTCTGGAAAAAGGTAACTAGCGGGTAATATTTTAATGTATGTAAATTCCCAAACATTGTGGAGAGAGAATCAGGGAACTGATATTTGCTCTCTTTCACAGAATGTGAAGTAGGGGAAACCCAGTGATAATTATATAGCAGCAGGTTTAAAATAAATGAAAGTATTTTCTGACGCAGCATGTGATTAAATCATGCACTTAACAGCCTCAGAAAGCTGTGGCAGTCAGAAATGTAAATGGGTTCACACAGGTTCAAAATGACAAGTTGATGGAGGAGAGCTTCACAATGCACCAAGAGCATCTGGCTTAGAAAGTCCCTCAAGTACAAGCAGTTGAACATTGGGAAGCTACAGCAGAGGATTGATCACTCTGTGCTTTCCTGCTTCTTGTGTGTCTCCCCATGTGTGTACTCCTGTAGCTGGGATACCAGCCTAGATTGACCTTTTTCTAACCTGGTATCTATTTGTTAAGAAGAACTTAAATACACTGTTAAGAGAGACAGAAGACTGTTTTCCATTATTGCTAGTGTAAAAATTTCTTAGAAATGAAAAGAATATTCTCTGTTAATTAGTTGTTTAGAATTAATGACATTTTTTTTGCCAGCTTTACAGAAGAGAAGCATTTTGGAGATATTTTTTGGATTGCCGTGGCATAGCTATTTGTAGTCTTTATAATATTTTCATAACACTGCACCTGTATTCCATACCCCACTGTTTTTTCATAAGCAACTACTTAAGACAGGTTTGAGCAGAACCTGTACTGGTTATAGACCTGCTTTTGTCAAATGAATTATATCCAGTAGTTAGTATCACTGAAGATGGACAGTTTTTCTGTGGAACTGTTGCATTTATCACTAAGATACCTTCTCATGGAGGGCAGTAGGCATTTCAGACTGGAGTTTAACCCCCACCTCTTCCCTGAAAACAAAGCAACATTGGTAGGTCCCAGTATGGCTGTGCCTAAGATTATAACATTACAGTGAGAAGGATTTAGGTCTTGCGGAATTTTTTGTGTCAAGCTATCAATAATAATTATCTGTAGCAATGCAGACCACAATCTACCGAAGACTTAAGTGTATAAAATGAGAACCAGGTGCAGCATTTAGGCATATGGGTCCCATGGAGCTGTCCTGAAGGCTCACCTAGCTTCTTATGCCTTTCAGGGATCCAAGTTTTGCCAGAAAAGTCTCTTACAGAGATTCTTCTCTTGTGCAGGCCCGGAGTCACTTACATTTGCTGCTGAGCATTTTAATGTGTACCTTATGCCCAAGTCGATCTATGAATAATAGGTGACTGTTTCTTTCCATTCAATTTCCTGGAATTTTTCATGTTTAATTTAGACTTTCTGTTTCTGATGGTTGTATTTGCCACAAAATACAATAATTCTGATTTCCAGCCATCTCTGCACTCAAGTAAAAAGTTATTTAAGTTAACTTCTGCTCAAGGAGAACTTGGGACCTGGCTAAAAGTCTCTTAAAAATCAATGGGAGCCTTTACACTGACTTGTGTAAACTTTAGTTAGTACTTTCAAAAAAACCAAACCCCAACAACCTATATCCAGGGCAAACTGCTTCTATTAAAGTTTATAGCAAATTTGTCTGTTATGCTGACTGCTAACTCTGGAGTAGTTTTCTTGTCAATTGGTTCCATATAGCACATAACGTAACACATGACTAGTGATCTCATTAAACATGTGGGTAGAGATGGATAATAGCATTGTGTTTGTGGTATCTTTCCATATAGGATCATAATAGTCAAGACTTATTTGAATGTCTTCCACTGAAATTACCTAAAGGTGACCTTTTTCAAACTGGTGGGACAATATCCTTTCTGTAGGATGCCAGCAAGTCTGGCGATCTGTAAAGACAAGTCCTGGCAGGTCTTTTCAGGAAGTTGTTTGATAGGTTTTCTAGGTAAGAGGTAGGACCTATTGTGGTCAGGAATAAGAGGTGAAGTTGGTGATACTGGTTGATTTGTTTTTAACGTATGTTACGTGCACAGAGACTATTGTGCAGAAGTACATAAATAGTGATTAAAAATAATGTTCTTTTGCAGTAATGGCGCTGGTGGGTAGAGCAGTGGCAGAGGAATGCTTTCTACTGTTTTCCAAATATGTTAAGCAGCTGTTAATAAAACTAAGTATTCGTATCTGTGCAGAGATGCAAATCCTGTTTCTTATGATAATATTTTATTCATTTTGTAGTTCCACTGAGATCAACTCCATCTGTAACAAAAATCTTTTATTTGAGTTAATGGTATACTTTTTTTTTCTGTGCTTCCCCAAGGTAGATGTGAAAATGCAGGCAGTTACTGTAGAACCAATAATGCATCCTCTGTGGTGAAACATTTAGCTGTTCATGCTCATAAACCTAATCAGCATATTTTTGTCTTTCCAGGATGCACCTGGTAAGTGTAATTTTTGGTAATACCTTGGTGATTTTTTCTAAGAAATGGGGAATGATTATTAATGTAACTTTTTATTATACATGTGTACTAGCTTATTTTTATTTCTTTTAGCCAATATGACTTGGAGGTTTTGCCATGCAAGACAGTTTAGGAACTACTCAGACTTGATTAAAAAGTTAAGTTCTGCAAAAGGCTAAATGCCTTTACCAAATACTAACTAGTTCTGAAGACTGATATTTTTGTATGTATTTGTGTAGAAGTGTATTTATAGTCAAAGCCTTGTTCTTAAATCTTTCTGTATCATAAACATTTTTGGTTTTGAAGCCTACTTATGTAGAATACTGTCTTCTGGGGGAATCTTGTTATGTCAGAAATTTGCAGTCTTAGTGATTATTGAGCCCCTTCTTGAAACGTGTTTAAATTACTGAGATTATTGGAATGATTTCATTTAGTCGTGGTTCATTATTAACGTGTGTATTAAGTTGAAAGTTTCTGACCATTAAGACTGTGTACAGGCCCTAATTTAAATAATTAACTGGAATCAAACTGAGATAAAATATTCCTGTTCCAGAGCCACTTACATCAACAAAATTAGTCTTGGGATTATTTTGGGCAGGATGTGTCAGGTAATGTTATTGTGATATGCCTATTTAAAGGTGCATCAAAGTCTAAAAGCTAACTGACACCAAAGTATTTGTGTCAGTACAGTACTTTGCTACTGTATTGAGAGGAGTTTAAAAAATATTCTAGCTGTAAATGTATACTGTGAAGGTTTGATTCTCCTCCTGAGTTGCATGCCTGAAGGGGAGTACTAACACACCATGTCTTGGATAATCCTAGCAAAAACAGCTACAGAAAACATTCATTATATTCATACTGATTATCTCCTAGAGGTTCTCCATCCTGCTAGATCTCATCCGTCCTGGTTGACCTATGTCATGCTGCTTTGGCGGTACTTTGAGGGGCAAAAGGAGCACGTCTTTGCTGCCCAGTACCTTGTTCAGAGATTCATACAAAGTGGAAATTAGTTTGAGTACTGCAAAGTTGTCATGTATTGATTTGCAGGGGTGTAAATGACTACAGAAGAAGCAGGGTGGTGGATAATTAGGACTCCAAAACCATCATTCTTCACTGGAAGTTTGTTTTGGTAACTTGGATACAACTTCTGAATGGGCAGTAAGAATCTCTGTTTAATATCTATTCAGTATGAAGCTGGCTACTTAATTACATATCTTTCAAATAAGTCTAGAATCAGATAAAGTATAGTGCTCATGGTTTATTATTTTATGGACCCAAAGTCTGTCAAGCTATGCAGTGATCCTCCCAGCATAATTTGGATCTAATTACCGGTGTTCTATTATAGGTAGGCATAGCATGTTTTTAATTCATTAGAGAGTTTTGATGGACTGCTAATCTGTTTTGATTGTAAGCTACAAAAAGTTTTTATCTTATTTAGCTCTTTCAGATAGTTTTGGGGAAAAACACAACAAAAAAGGAGTTGCTTAAATAAAATGCAGGGTGCATCTGTGGTTCAGGAGAGGCCTGCTGCTTATGGAAACATGGCTATATCCATCTTGCTTTTGTGTATGTGACTGCATAAGAATGTTAGCTACATCATGTTTGCAAGGAAAAGGTAGGAAGTAAATAGCAATAGGAAGTAAAACTCCTCTATCAGGAATCAGATGCTAGTGCTCAAATAACCAGGAAAGCCATGGGGCAGAGCGGGGTGAGAGCATGTCTAGAAGCTCAAGTGAAATCCAGAAAATTGGATTATGTGTAATCCAAATGCTGCTGGGAGGGGATCCTGTCACGGGGAGCAGGCAAGGCTGAAATAAAACTGGGGAGCCCGGCTGGGAGCTCGGGCAGTGGAATCGGGAGTCAGCCAAGAGTGCACCAGCAGGGTAGGGACAAGGCGAAGGGCAGTGACCAGGCCTTGAGCAAGAGCTTGGAGCACAGCCACGGAGATCCCATTTGCAGACCCAGCGCTGAGTTCCCCTGCAGGGAAAGTCGTGCAGGGCAGAAAAATACCAGTTTGTTGCCTGAGCTGAATTGCTCTGGTATAGTGGTCTCTTGGGCATGTACAGGGCTGGAGGTGTGTAGGTATTTAAGGGGACTGGCAGCTGAATGATGTAAAGTTTTGGGGTAGAGTGGGGGAGCCTGCAAGAGGGCGCAAGGTAGCTGCCAGGAGGCCAGAGGGTCTTTTTTTGCCACAAGCACTTATGGAAGCTCTGGTGGAGGGAACAAGAGGAGGATGAGCGAGGGCTGCCTTGGTCCTGCTCTTGCCAGCTCGGTGGTTGAATCTTAATTCCTTGCATGCCTCTCTTCCTGAGTGAAGGTTGCCACCCGTTCTGGGGCCACTCCAAAGCCATTTGGGCATCTCCTATTAAGCTTTCCACACTCCCATAGCGTTTAGGCAAGTTTTACCATTGTAAGTTAATATCACAATGGTGTTTTAATTTCATTTTTGTTGTCAGGATAATTTTTTGAGAGAAGAGATATTCTTGGTGGATTCTGTCAGTTTTAGCCTACTGTTGCTGTTTGCATAGAAGAATAAAAAGCATCATGTTTTACTTAACATTACTTTTTCTCTTAAGACACTTGCAAAATACAGTATAGGCAACTCATTGTAAATGTAGACGAATTCTGGGTTCTTGCATTACATTTTTTTGTAAGCTGTACTTTGGAAGAGCTATGTGATTTGATTTTTTTGTTGTTCTTTTAATTTTATAACAATTTTCATAAATATCTGATTAGAAGTTGCATTTTGCTCAGCTAAAGGGACTGCTGATCTCTTCAAGCCAGAGCTATCAGGAGAGCGCACTATGAATGAATTACTGTAAGATCTCTTTTCTTTTTCCAAACGAGATTATGTAGGAGTTTATTAAATTAATTTAACAAATGTAATAGTTTAATAAAAGAATTATATTCCATTGGAGTATGACACACCTCCAGGCTACCTCATATAAACACTGTAATAAAAAATTCTGTGAGCACTGGCTAAAAAATAGACACTGGAATTCATTAAACGTATGAAGAAAGACTTTCTGCAAACATTTTGTGTTCTGCGGTAGATGGAGCCCAGTGCGGGAAACTGCCTGGAAGCTGCGCAGCCTTCAGCGGGAACGCTGTGCGTGAGGTCTGCCGGGGCCGGCCTCCCTCTGCGGGTAACACCCAAGCCTTGGCGCTGGGGTAGATACAGATTTGTTCTGGGAAATATGTATGGGTGTATCCTGAAGGAAGTCTTGTCTTCTAGTGTTATGTAAAATTGGTTGTACTTGTGTATGATTTGGAAATGCAAGTCATAGTATATGTAGCTTGTGAATTTCTTTCTCAGAGTGTTATGATTCACAGTGGCAGTTGCTCCCTAAAGCAATGCAGATTTTGAGTATAAACATCATTTCTGCAGTCTCTGAAATCAGTGCAATTTTCCCATTGCCATCAATGGAAAAAAGATTGGGTTGAAGACAAATACCCAATCACTAAACCCTGTTATTTTACTTTAAGAGCCTGAAAAAGAAAATTTCAAAGACTTAAAATGTTGTTAATTTTGTTATGCTAATCCTACTTTGAGCTAGGTGAGGTTTGTTTGGCAAAACTGTATTACTTTAAACCTGAACAACATTACTGCTGAATAATTAATTTTAGGGGGTTGTTTCCAGACAACAGTTGCTGTTATTAGAAACACAAAAAAGACTAAGTTGCTATTAGACCTGAGAAAAAAAGATAGAGATGACTTAATAAACAAATGCACTTCCTCTGAGTTATTCACTTGGCAGTGCTGCTGCAGGGTCTGTGTGCTGAATGCATATTACCAATTCCGTTCATATTCAATACGTTTTTTTGCTACATCTTTATGGATGAGAGGGAGGCACCTTCATACATAGTGGTGAGGTACACGAGTCTGATGGACAGGAATAGTGCTTAGAATCAAGTAATTTCAATGGACTGATCTAAATCTCATTGAGATCAAATCGGAGCCTGTTCATAGACTTCAGAACATTCTCCCGGTACCCTTGGTCGCCACAGAGGAGTGTTCCCTGCAGCAATACCTCCCAACTTTGAAGACTTGCCTTTTTTTAACCATTATATTTAGTTAAATTGTCATTTTCTCATCCTGAGCATAGATTACATAGACCAGTCCAAGGACTGTGGTGTCTTTCTGCAGAAGCAGCTGGGTTGCACCAGTAGAGGGGGAGGATAAGTAAATTTTTTGGCTTGGGAGGGTGAAATGTGACTGTGTTAAGCAGCGTGCTTTGCTTAGGCTCAGTAGCCTTGCTGGGAGGGCATGGGTGTGGGGAGCAGGTAAAGCTTAAGTGATAGGAAGAAAGGTTAATTTAATGAAATGGCATTAATATCCTCATTTGCTTTGATCAATGTAAAGACTGTAAGTATCTTTCACTGTAACAGTGTCCCGTGTGCTGTGAAATGCTGACATACAAGCACTCGTGATGAAATCTTGTGACTGTTGGAGAGTCATTAAGAGGACTGTCCCTTTGCCTGAAGAGCTCACCTTTCTGAGGGCTAATGCCCAGACGCGTGTTTAGATGTGAGCTGATGCTGGATGGATGATCCCATTTACCAAGAAGAGAAGAGACTGAAAGAGGAACAGAGAGCGCATTAAGCGCTCTGCAGAGCAGTGCAGAGAAGTGAGGTGCTGGGAAGCTGCTCCTTGTTGGTGCCCACTTGTGGCAGTGCCTATGATGTCTGGAGAAGAGAACAATTTTGTTATTTTTCAAAGAATCAGGGCTTGCATTCTGTGAAGTAAAAACCCCAAAGCTTAAGAGTACACTCAGATCCTATAGCAGTACCTGGCCTTCCAAATAGGAGAGGACCATACATTTTTCTTAGCTCTCTTAAGAAAATCGGCATATGGCTGGTATCTGGCTTCCACATATCCCTTCTCTGCAAAGAGGCAACTGCATATTTCCTTCAGACCAGCTTTTAACTTCTTCAAAGATACTCACCTCTCAGCTTGAATAAACTGAGCTATATCCTACTGCAAGTGCATTTGGCATTGTTTTTAGAAATTTGAGGATTTGAAAGGAACAGTGTGGGCACAGTGTTCTGTTCACTGGGTGAGGAGAGGAAAGATCGTCTTTCTAATGTAAAAAGGTTGCAGCATTTTCTGTCTTGTTTGAACAGTTGTGAGGCAAAAGACATGACCCTGCTGAGATGCACCATTTACATGGTGTAGATGTGGTATAATCCTGAACTTTTTATTTCATTTGAAATGCCATTTACTTTGTTTACCTATCTGTACACCTACTCAAGGATTGCAGAATGTCTCTAACTTGTGTTGTGGCATATTGCAGCCAGGAGCACATATTGCACAGTTCTCCAAATATCATTCAAGGAAAACACTGACGTGTTTACGTGTCTGGATATCTGTATGTTCTAAAGAACATAGTTCCACTTGCTCAGTTTGTTATCTTCCCATCCATCTACCTATGTATGTATCACATATAATTTGAATGCTAATAGAAATTCACAGAACATGTTAAATTGACTTTTTAGGCTAAATTTTGCATTATTACACAATTTTAGCAGTGGGAAATGGTAATGTTGTTTCCTTTAGTGAACCCAAGAGATAAACTTCGTAATTATTGCAAAATACAACTTCCTTTCAAAGTGAAAAAAAGACTATTTTAATTCAGCATTGCAGCAGAGGTATATGTGTAAGAAGGCAAAGTATGGTTTACGCTGCCAAATAACTTGCCTATGTTGCAAATACTTTTTTTTTTTTTTAGTTATCTCCTACTCTTTTTGGCCTACTGTAAATACAAGTTACAATGGTTTATTCAAAAGGATTTTTTAAAAAGAAATTGTGTATAGACAAGTTCTCAATTTTAAACTGACAGTCATCTGGAGTTAGCTAAAACTAAAGCTGGTACTAGGTTGTCTATATAGCGATTTGCATTAGTTCTTAATTAAAATAAGTTTCTGTGTGGACAAAGGCCAAGGGCCCTTTTCTTGGAAGATGGAGATGGAAAAAAGTGCCAGAACGACCAGAGAATGCAAAAGAGCAAGCGTCGCATCCATAGGGCAGCAGGTTTGCTGGAAAATTGGCGTGCTTACCTACAGCCTGAGCTGGCAGCTTCTGCAAAAAGCTGCTGTTTGTGTTGCTCTCAGAGGAAGAAGAGAGGTGCAGACTATCTTGTGCTGCTGTGGCAAACTGCAATACCTTTGTGCCAACTGAATTGCTTGCAGAGAGGTGTTGCAGGCCTGAGACTTCATTTATTCTTATTTAGGCCTTGTTGCATCAAAGTAGGATTTGATCTACACTGTATTTAGGTAGAAAAGACTATTCAGGATCCTTTGGCAACACTCTTGGTATCAGAAGTGAACATTATCTTTGTAAGTGCTGAATATTGACAGTTATAAATGAATGGCATCTTTCAGGACAGGACCAATGAATGCTCCCTATGGAAAAATACCAGTTAATTGCAGTTTGGACAGTGGAAATTGTTCTTTAAACTTCCTGACTGTGTATATAAAATGTCAACTATACTGTTGAATTAATAAAACAGTACATGAATCTGGTTTTTTTGGGGGGGTTGGGTTTTTTTAGTGGTTGGTTATCATTCCTATCTGTATTTTTAGTGGCTGTTCATAGTGTATTTTCTCTTAAGGAACTTTGTACATTTCCAGTTACGAGTTGATATCTGAATCCATGGGCAGCGTTTGGGTATAACATTGCATTACCCCTTTGGGTTTATTATGCTCTAATAAAGTAATTAATGGATGAATGCAAATACGGAGGTAAATGATATGAAAGAAAGTAATATTCTCTTTCATAGAAAAGATGTAAACACGCTGTGTGTTTGTATAACTTGGTATCACCAGTTGCTTCTCAGTTAGGGGTCTTGGCTACTCATTACTCTGTACACCAGATTTTGCTGTGTTGCAAAGTTGAAGATTTCCTCCCTCTTCCATGTTTTTGAAAATACTGTGGTTTTTGGTTGTTTCTTTTGGGGTTTTGTGGTTTTGTTTGTTTGTTGGGCTTTTTGTTGTTGTTTGTTTGTTTTTCTTTTTTTTTTTGCCACTGCATGTATAATGCATGTTTTGGTTGCTGTATAAAAGATTTTACTAAGTCAAGAAAGTATTTGGGGTACCTGTCACACTCAGCTGTATTGGTAGTGACTGTTCCACTGCAATTATAATTTTAAATCCCTTCTAAAAAAGGCTGGGGAAGCTAAGTTCATGAGCATTTAAGACTCCAGACATCAGGGAGGTATTAAGCATCCTTCTGGAAGGACCTGAGATGGCTGGACACATTACAGAGCTGTTAAATGAGCTTCTAATGAGCCACTAACAACCAAAGAATGCCAAGCTTTTTTCTCTTTCTGTGATGATTTAGTGATCAATAGCAGTAAAATAATCCAGGCAATGCACTAGGGAGAATTGCTGCTCTTCTCAAGTGGTTGTTTAACTTTTAAGATAAGCTTCATGGTGTTTCCAGTGATAATAATGATTAATGCTTCCTTTGCTGTTGACTACTCTAGGGTTTTTTTTTTTTTTCGTAGTTTGTATACTGCATGAGAAGTTTACCACTGCCTCTCCCAGCAGGTCACTTCCAGCCATGCCTAGCTGCTTAATTAATTGATTCATTACAATGATGGATTCGTATTTGGTTTTACAGATCTGTCTGAGTGCTTTCTTCCTTGAGGACACCACTGTACTGTGTTCTGGGAGGTGTGAAAAGCAGGAAGAAAAGTTTAACTGCCAAATAACTGCACCTAGAAGCATTCAAAGAGCTGGAGGAGAACAGCCTAGAAAATAATTCCTTTCTCCTGGTCACTTTAGAGTATGTGCGTTGTGCAATAGTGTGCTTGTAGGGGAAGGACTATTTGGCCAGAGGAGAAAGCAGAGCTTGTAGAGGGACCTTGCCCACATAATCCTATATAAATATGCTGCGGGAGAAGATGCTGCTTGTATTAATTACCATAGTGTATGCTTGGAGCCAAAACACAGGAAGATACAGAATGGTATTGGAGTATCTGTTATTGCCAAAACACAGGGAGATTCAGGATGGTATTGGAGTATCTATTAATAGAGACTACAAAGGTTGTGACAGACCTACAAAATCCTTCCCTTGGACTGGGATGCAGGGAAGGGGGAAATGTGTCATGAATCCAGTTCAAATTTTTTAATAACTTTTCTCCTGTAAATTTTTTTCTGTAAGCAAGGGTAATTTGTGTGTGAAAGCTTCATCCTGTTTAGCCATACTTTGCCCATTCTGTGAAGCCAATGTCTGGTGTTAAAAGTTGGGAACGGAGGAGGCTGGCATCATTGAATGTGTCTGTCAGCTCCAGGGAATAGGCTGGATGTGTAGTGCAGGGGAGCAGTGGAGAAAGCTTGCAATGTGACTTAATGAGGCCTTGACTAAGTATTTCTAACCTTTGCCAGACTGCCAGCCATTTTTAAATAGCTGCTTTACCTCATTTTACGACCAAATACTTCTGCTCTTTCCTATTTTTCCAATCTTATCTTGCCACTTAAAAATAGAACATTTTATTTTATTGCAAAGCAAATGGTCATCAGTTAATGGTGAAGATCATTAATTACATTGTCAAGTTAAAAAAACATACATCTGCAACCTTTTGTCCACATAGTAATGTTTTTTGCCCTGTATGTTGGAATTAAATCCAGGTTGCTTTGAAGCTATTGGGAATGTGCTCACTGTTTTCCAAATGGCTGGTCAAGCCAAAGCGGTGTTGATCAACCTGTGAATTTTGTCTCAGACGTACAGATATTTTAATTTTTTTTTTCACTCGCTATCCACCATAACCTTGTTACTGTCATCTCGGAATCTGTCCCTTGATTTTAATCTGTGGCCTTGCCTACACTGGGAAATTCTTGGGAAATGGAAGACAAATTGATTAAAGATGTGAAAACAACACGTAAAAGTCCAGACTAAATCCCATTTGATGACTGTCAGAAAAAATAGTGCTTTTAGTTTACTGTCACTGCAATTCCCTGCTAGCGCAGGTTCAACTCTCAGTAACATGTTTTGACTTCATGCATTTAGCCAGTAAGTCTTTTTTCTGTGCTGTCCCCGGGTAGTGCAGGGCTAACTAAGTATTGAACCAGTTCTTCCAGTGCTTTTGGGGTTCTGCCTGAGATCACCTTGCACCACCGTTACAGTATCAGGGTTTGCCAAAACTTGTGGGAGCGATTCGCTGTGGTGCTAACACTGGACTAAGAGCAACAATATCGTGTTGTCAACAGACTTTTTTAGTATTAGTGTGTTTTGGGTTTTTTTAATCATGCTTTTAAAAACTTGTGTTATATTTGAGAAAAGTATGGAGCTGTGATTACTCTTTCTGTAGTAGGCTCTACCAGTGTCGCACGACTGCAGAATAAGGAATGATAGTTTCTGCATGAAAACTAACTTTGGATCATGTGGGAGTTACTGTGTTTATTTCTTTTACCCCTGTAGTACTGTTGAAAGCTATATTATTTTTGTTGCCGTAATAACATAGTGGTGAGTCTTTAGTTCAAGTGTGTAACAATAATTTCAGAGATGAAAACCCCATGCTTTGCCTTTTTGGCAAGGAATATAAGGTGTTGGACAAAGCAGATAAAATGCTTTGTGTGCATTTAACTTTAAGATTGATGGTAACTTTAAGATTGATTTATGGCTGGGCCCAAAGAGTGGTGGTGAATGGAGTTTACTCCAGTGGGTGGCCGGTCACAAGTGGTGTCCCCTAGGGCTCTGTGTTGGGGCCAGTCCTGTTCAATATCTTTATCAATGATCTGGATGAGGGGATTGAGTGCTCCCTCAGTAAGTTTGCAGATGACACCAAGTTGTGCATGAGTGTTGATCTGCTTGAGGGTAGGAAGGCTCTACAGAGGGACCTGGACAGGCTGGATCGATGGGCCGAGGTCAATTGTATGGGGTTCAACAAGGCCAAGTGCTGGGTCCTGCACTCGGGTCACAGCAACCCCATGCAACACTACAGGCTTGGGGAAGAGTGGCTGGAAAGCTGCCCAGCAGAGAAGGACCTGGGGGTGTCGGTTGACAGCCATCTGAATATGAGCCAGCAGTGTGCCCAGGTGGCCAAGAAAGCCTATGGCATCCTGGCTTGTATCAAAAATAGTGTGGCCAGCAGGATTAGGGAAGTGATGGTCCCCCTGTACTTGGCACTGGTGAGGCCACACCTCAAATAGTGTGTTCAGTTTTGGGCCCCCCACTACAAGAGAGACATTGAGGTGCTGGAGCGTGTCCAGGGAAGGGCAACGAAGCTGGTGAAGGGTCTGGAGCACAAGTCTGATGAGGAGCGGCTGAGGGAACTGGGGTTGTTTAGCCTGGAGAAAAGGAGGCTGAGGGGAGACCTTATTGCTCCCTACAACTACCTGAAAGGAGGGTGTAGCGAGGTGGGGGTCGGTCTCTTTTCCCAGGTAACAAGTGATAGGACGAGAGGAATGGTCTCAAGTTGCTCCAGGGGAGGTTTAGACTGGATATTAGGGAATTTTACTTCACTGAAAGGGTTATCAAGCATTGGAACAGGCTGCCCAGTGAAGTGGTTAAGTCGCCATCCCTGGAAGTATTTAAAAGACGTTTGGATGAGGTGCTTAGGGACATGGTGTAGTGGTGGACTTGGCAGTGTTAGATTAATGGTTGGACTTGATGATCTTAAAGGTCTTTTCCAACCTATACGATTCTGTGATTCTGTAAGAGAAAGACAGGCAGACACTCTCTAATTTTAACATTTACAAGGACACTATGCAGCACAATAAAAGTTCAGGGTTTGTGGTGGTTTTTTTTTTTATAAGCTTCTTCCCAAAAAGCAGTATGGTTACAACACTGATTAAAAATAGAAGGTTGGAGAAAGAAATAAGAAGGCGCAGAAAAGACAGCAAAGAGATTCTTTTATTGAATGAGAAAGGAGTCTTTGCAATGATGGAGCACCACTCTCCAGAAGGATGAGACTTTTAAACCACTGTATTAGAACAGAAATTAAATTATTTTTTTCTTCTCCATCCAGCCTTGAGGTCAGATTTTTCACTCTTGTTTTTGCTAACAGTGAGGTTAAAGAGGACGCAATGTGTCTTGTGCTGGGCTGCTTGGCTGCAGCCCCAGCCTGGGTAGCCGGTCTCCCTGCTGGCCATGGCTGTCCAGTCTACGTGACGGAGGAAAAGCATTGCTCCCTTCGGAATAGCTTTTACTGAAATTGATGTTAACACCTTTGTCATAAATATGACAAATATTGCTTGTGTGATGAGTTGTTAGTTACTCTTATAGCAACAGTTGGTTTTAAATCTTAGTATATATATGTCTTGTTTTCTTTCTGCAAATGATTCTTCCTTTTTGCATATAAGGATGGAGATTATATATACGTTGCTCTCCAAACTAACATGAAAAGCTGAAGAGTCTTGGATGCTGATCCTAGTTAGTATTCAGTATTCACGTTTTGCTGGACTGTGTCCTGAAACTATTTAGGTTTCTTATTTTTCCAGACTGATGGAATCCCTTCAGCCCCAGAATTTTCCTTTTTCAGTGGAATAATGACACTTTCTCAGCTTCATTGTTCTCTACCATTTTACTGAAGTCAGTTACTGGAAATACCTTTTTTTCTTGGCAAGGCTGAAGCAATTTCACCTTGGGATTTGGTCAGCTCTGCTGGAATCTGTATGTTCTCGCCGGGTTGGATACCTTCCCTTTGGACTTCCCCTCTCCTCCTGGAGCTGCTATATGCAGTGTGGCAGTGTGACAATCCAGGCAGGTCATAAATAACTCTCGACAGAGGCCTTGGTAGAAACTTAATTTCTTGGCTTTTCGGGAATTCTTCACTCAGAGAACCAATCCTCTTCCTGTCCCATGGTTTTAATTCTATTTCTCAAGTCTTAAGTACTGTGTTGCTTTTAAAGGAAGCTCCTGCCCCCCCTTTACTTTTTTTTTTTTTTAAGGATTATGATGCCAATGTAAAATCCCTCTCTGTGAGGAAGAGGGCTTCTGCAGATGTGCTGAAAACCACCCAAGGAAAGGATGGAACTGAGGGGAAAAGACATTTCACAGAAACACTCTTGATTTCCAGTTCCTGAAATCGAGACCTCCTGCTGCAGTGTATCAGAACTGCCCTTCGTTTCATTCTTTCCTGCTCTGCCCTGTAGAGTTGTACCAAAGATGAATTTAGTTGTCTTCCTACATTTCCTTTGGAATTTGACAGCACTGTTAATACTCCATTATTTTGGAAAGAAGCCTCTGAATTGTGTTATATTTTATGGGTCCTATAAATTATAATTTCTGACTATAAATACTGGGCCAAAAATATTTTCAGATTTAAATTATCCATACTTAAATGGATGAGGAAAATAACTGAAGGATATAGGTGGTATTATGCTGATCAGTTTTACAGAAAACAATGGCAAGAGCTGCAGTGGTCGAACAATGTAATGAGTTATTTGAATAATGTGTTTGACAAGTGATAAAAAAATCTCAACCTGCCGTTTTTAGGAGGGGAAATAAACTTTCCTAAGAGGTTTACTTTGGATACAAATTGAAAGGGATTTCAGAACGATCACTTCTGCAGCAAAAATATCATTCCTTAGAGGCTACTGTTACCAAAAGTCAGCAAGTTATTATTCTACTTAAAATCTGTGTAGTTCTATTTTTCAAATATATCTTGTTTTATAAGGTTACAACCATGGGAACGGAAATCTGCTGTCTATGAAATAGCTATTCCTGCTGCTTTTGCAAAATGCTTTGACATGTGTGTTTCTATAGAAAAGGTGGATTACTTTCTCAAAACTCTTGAGACTTTCAGGGTGGTGAAACCTCCTTCTCCCACAAGAGAGACCACCAAGAGAAATATGCTTGGTGTTGGGCACCGAACAGCCGTTATTCTGGATATTGCATATTATGTGTTGGTTATAAATTTATATATTGCCAGAAAATACAGATTCTGAATTGGTAACCTGTTTTATTCTTCAAAGATTCTTTTATCTATGAGAGGGTCTGGTCTACTGAAAAACCTTTATTTTAGTGGGCTGTCACATCTAAATAAGATCTCATTGAAGAATAACCTCATTAAAAGGTGTAATTTCAAGGTATATGGAAAGTACTGGGAGGACTCCGAATTAGCGTAGTCCGAGTTTCAGTGGGGTTTGAGTGTTGAAGTGACACTTTCATAGCATGAACTGCTTGATGAAAGAAATAACCATAAATCGTGTTCTTGGTTGTAAGTTTTCTTCAGACCCATTAATGGTGTGATCCTACAAGCCCATCATTTTCCTGCCATGTATCAGCAAGACCCTTAATAATGGCAAGTTAAGGTACATGTAACTAATTGCAGGATTATGGTTGAACATTGCTGTCAGCCAGATTCTGCCTGGGCCTCCTGGAGAGAGGAAGGATTCAGTACTGTGTTTTCCCTTGTATCACCACTTCCCATATACGGGAGAAGTACGCAGTCTGGATACTCTGCCTGAAGCCACTGAGATGTATAAAAGGGGGAGTGAAGTGTCACCCACCATGTATTGCTCTTATTTTATTTTCTCATCTCTGGACTTGTTTAGAGCAGAGCTTGACAGAAGTGTTGACCAGGGCTTGTAGAACCAAGTGCTGAAACGTTTTTACTGTAACAACCTAATTCTCTGTATTCATCACCTTCCTTTGCAGGTTTATTTCAGGTATAGATGGCCTTCAGTAGCAAGTCATCCTCTGTATGTACACAATAGGCCAGCAGGCAGAGATGTTTCAGCCTACGTACATTTGCAACACGTGTTCTTTTTTTCTACATGAATCAAAACCCAGGTCTGGAGGTTATAGTTTAGCGTGAGTTGTACTGAGAACTGAAAATTCTGCAATTGAGCCTGGTTTAATTTCTTCCTGATGCTCATTCTCCTGAGTGTTTTTGCATGTAAAAGATCTCATTTCTTTTAAAAAAAGGTGAAGAAATAACAGCTAAAACAACCCCCTCCCCTCCAAGTCTATTCCAGTAATGACATATAACTAGTAAAAATAAAAGTAGACTTCTCAGTTCTCTCTTCCTTTGAAGAAGCAAATGGTGTAGGTGTAAGCTTAGAGCATATAAAAAAGTTTTAACTGCTACTTTAATTTGAGTGACAGAGCTGTAACTGTGGCACTTCTTATGAAGATGAGTTATTCATAACTAACTTCCTATTACTAATTTTTGCCACCAGCATGTTATTTTAGGCCAATAAATTCTCAAGTCCTATCTGCAATTTCTAGTTACCAATTGATTTTTTTTTTTTTTTTAACTGGCCATTAGAACAATTCAGGTAATCAAGGGGACGTATTTTCTGGAGGCTTTCATTTTGGGAACTGTGTTTTCTCATTTCTTATTACCATGCTTGGATCAAGTAAGGAAAAGCTGTGCAAGATGCATATTGCATAATATTCTAAGCAGGATTTTCTTGCCAAGGTCCAGCTGCTAACGCTGTTTGTGACCATCCTTTTGAACTCGCTGCCGATGCTGACAGAGAGGCGGATGCTGCGGAGTTTGTAACTTCTGGCAGAGTCTCTGCGGCTCTGCGCTTGGGTGGGGAGGCTGTCTAGGGAGCTGTGTGTTGGTGCTCTCCATCCTGTGGCGGGATGGTCAGCCCTGCCGAGTGTGAGGGGACGTGGCAGGGAGTTGAGGGTATTTGAGGAGCAACTTCAGGCTCTCAGGGGTAGGGACTTGCAGTTTTAAGCAAAGAAGGATGTGGAGGCTGAGGATGTTGCTGTGGGGATATGGGGCAAGGCATATAGAACACTCAGTTCATTCCTCAAAGCTTTTTGTTCTGCACAATGACTTAAGTGACTTCCACCTCTAATTTTCAGAGGATGTTTATTCAAAAGTGTAATATCTTATCTTTCTCACGCTAATTTATTTTGCAGTGGCTTATAATGACCATCCCAACTGCCTTGATTTTCTTCTCACTACAGAATTGCTATGTTTGGCCTCACCACAGAGTTTATGTACTGAAGTGTCCTTTTGCTTACTGTCCCTCCAGATGCTTTGTTTTATGATAGCTATTTTCTGATGATCCAAGCCTTGTAATAGTTGAATCTGTAAATATTTTTATTGCATCTTTGTTAAGCAACATATTACTGCCGAACATTTTATGACAGTCTTCCAGTTCCAAATAAAGGAAGCTAACATGCTTTCCCTTTTTCCCTGGGAGCTACAAAATTTCGGATGTCAAATGTACTTCCTACTGTAAAGCAGTGTTGTAAAGCAATGCGCTGCTTTCCTGACTAGCATGACCATTAATTTAAGAGTGTGATGGTTTAGAACAAACACCCTCCCTTAGGTTAGTTTACTGGTAATTCCTTTCCTGTCCAATAGAAACCATTGGGTCAAATCAAGTTTAGATGCAATTAATAGTTCTCTTACACAGTTACAATTTGGGTAAGATGTATTTTAGCTTATTATTTCATATTAAGATATTTTAAAAATCCAATTAACTGAAAACACAGATAAAATGTTTTATTTCTCAGTTTATCTTGTAAATATAATTGGAAACTGATTGCTTCCTTTTCTTTAGCTCTGTTTTTAGAGGGGTTGAAGAGGCCAGCTTTTCTTGTGCTGGGTGGGACCTTCCTCTAAATACTGTCTCGGTGATTCTTCCAAGGTCTAGAGAGGTCTCAAAGGTGATGGATGAATTATTATTTCCTCTTCCTGTCTTCCTTTTGTCAATTTTGTTGTGAAAGTAGGAAGTAAGAGATAACTTCAGGCTTGGTTACAAATGAAATCCTTCAGGCTTTTCATGGATGTTGTTTGTATTAAAATACTCTTATTTAGCAAAACCTTGGTTTTGGGCTGTTAATCCAAGAAAGATGTTTAAATAATTAGTTGGGCCTTATGAGAGTGCTTTAACAAAATGTTTATGTATTTTGTTCAAGATGAATTAGAGATTGGGTTTAAAGGATGAGTTTTTCTGGCATCAGTGAAGGATAACTGCTACTGTGCTGAAGCAACCTCAGGATAACTAGCTGTGGAAGAAACTGCTGCATCCATTCATTGTAATATGCTTCGGGTTGACTTTTGGTCTCCTCATCACTCTCTCAATAATAATAATGCTAATGGTTTTTAAAATGTGTGAAACAAAATAGTATAAGGTAGCAAAGACCTCACTGCATGGCAGACAACCGTAAGCCCTACTGTAGTACCAGTGTCTAGCCTTGGAAAGAAAGCTAAGCCTGGGGTATTAAATTGTGTTGCTATTATGTAAGTTTCTATAAAAGTCAATTTAAAGGATAAAGTTGGACTAGATAAACCTTTTGGGGGGCAACTATATTATAAAAGGAAAGTGATACAGTTCTCCCAAATGATACTTCTCTGCTGAAAAATGTTGGTACCACATAGATCCAGAATTTGTCAAGCTGTGCATCAGGGATATACAAAGAAGAAAAAATTGTAATTGAGACACAAAGGTGACCGTAAATACAAAAATAGCTCATAAATATTTTTATTCCTACCCAAGCAATTCATGTAATGTAAAGAGAAGCTTAGTATGTTCTGCTACGGAGTCGTACAATGTGGACTAGAGTACTTTGAGAAATGAGAGGCTTATCTCCTGGATTATTCATTCTAATCATGGCAATGGACTTTTAAAGCACCACTTTTGTACGTGTGGGTCTGTTCTTTGCCCTCAGTGTCAACCAGACAACCTCCCACTGCATTTGTGATGTAAATCACTACGAAAGTAGACTGAGCCAGATACTGCCTTCCTCTATCCACTGCAAACTTGTGGATGGGGCTTCATAGATATTAGTGGGGGCAGTTTTTAAAATAAGAGTGAGACAGGGCATTGAAAGTTTGCCCACATGGACATTTAATGTCATCTTTAGGTTGCTTAGATCTCAGCTGTCTTTGGGCAGTTTTACTGATCAATTCTAATGTTGGATTAGAAGCATTTGGTAGGCCTGTGGTTCTAGTGTCATGATGGTTCATGTTAAAAGCAGAGTCTTCTCTGTGCCCTGGTGAATGTTTGAAAAAGCAGGTATGTCTTTGATGCAGAGTCTGCACACTCAACGTTGTTTCAATACAGATCTTATCCTTGTATGCTGCATCTTCTGTTAAAGTGTGCAAAGATCCTGTTTTAGATATGTCACCTTTGTAAAACTTTGTGTCACTTACCATTGCTAGAAGCTTGTAAAGTCATCTCTGATGTATGCCATCAGCAACAAACACACTATGGATTCAGTAGAGCTGGTTTGTGACTGACCCATAAGAGTGTTCCCTGTGATCTAAAGCCTTTGTATATATAAACAAGAAGTAAAAGGACATGGACACACACACACACACACACACCCCCCCCGTTGTGTGCAGTTCCTTTCGGAAAGGGGCAGTAGCAGAGATGGGATAGCTTCTTTTCTATTTGTCATAGCGGGAATTATAATTTTATAAAACAAGCATAAACATTTATGTTGTAATCCCAATATATTATTATGGTTGGACTTGATGATCTTAAAGGTCTCTTCCAACCTAAAAGATTCTATGATTCTATTTAGACCTATCTTTGTGAAACTCATTTTCTGAGTTGGCAATTTTCTTGATTGGTCAAAAAAGTGACTATATGTGGACAAATATATACAGAAAATGATAAAAATGTACATGCTTTCATGCAACTTTATAATCTTGATCTTGCACATATTTGGCAAGAAGCCTGTTTTTCTAGAGGTAAAAAGTACATTACATGCTGCAGTCAAAACTGGTTTGTTCTGAGTGAGTTAATACTCTCAGGATAAAAAACACAACGCTTTGTGTGAAATTAGCTACATATAGCACACATTCAGCAGTGAAGCTGTTCCATACGTGTGATGACTATTTGAGATGTGCCATAAGTAAAGGAAGGGTGCGAGATTGATCTGCCTTACACAAACATTCATTTAAAAACCAGTGTATTTAGATCTCAAAACAAGCAGCTGCATTTGTTTAGCCCTTTTCTGATATCAACACAAACAAGTGATTTAACAGAAAATAGAAATGTGAAAAGTTGTATGATCTAAAAGTGTCTTTGACATCACTTGGGTCAGGACTTTGCTTGGAGCCTCTGCATTGTGAGCCCATGTGTAGCAGACCATCTGTGTAGCAGACCATGATTCTTCACACATCCGAAGTCAAATGGCTCAGTATGAGACTAAATGAAGTAGAGTGAAGAGTACAGACTTGATCAGCACTGCAGGAATTATTGGCACTCTGGGTACATGGACTGCAGAAGTACCTTTTGCTCACCTTCCAGGGTGTACTTGGGCCTCTCGCTCTTCCCCTGAATGACAAGACAAGAAAAAGATGCTCAGTGTCCTTTGGGGTGGGACCTCTGTAGGAGGGTGTGTTATCCTTAAACTTTTAATGAGGCTTTGCAACAGGGAAGAGACAGAAGTAACTTTTTCTTTACAAATAAAAATAAATGAAATGATTGCTTCAGCCTCAGCTGTTTTCCACTGAGGCTTATTGGTCTTAAGTGTGGAATAGGCTTGGTAAGGAAATTCAGGCTTATGAAAAGTTACTTTGCTCTTTTTTAAAAAAAAAAAGTTTATTAATCTGTTTCACTGCACACTCTGGAGCCTGCAGACAGCTTTTAAGCTCACAACTTAGTATTGCATTTGAAAAATTCATGGTCAGTCATGGTAAAGGAGTGTAATTTTTGTGGCTCTGTGGGCAATAACTTGATTTTGTGAGGAAGTGGCATAGCTTTTAGGAATAAGCAGCAGGTTAGAATTTGAATTAAAGCAAAATCTATTTGAGAACTGAACTATCTGGCTTATCTCCATCCCAATTGCCATTACATGTCTTTGTCCAATTTTCATACAAACAGGATAAAAAGGGTGAAGTACTGCAAGAGGAGCAGTTTTGCAGCTCATCAGAAAATGGAGTACTAGGCAGACGGCAATGTTTTCACAAAGTAGACTTTTTTTCCGTCTCAGATCAGGGGGTTCATCACATACAGAAGTTGTACCTGGGTGCATGCCTCACCTGATACATGACCTGCAACGTTGCTGAGGTCACCGACTAGCATAGATGTCGAAACCTGAATGGGAAACTGCCATAGCAGATGCACTGCTGCGAAGGATGTTGCAAATACTTAGAGAAAATAATGTTCATCAACATTAATGATTAAAGTATAGTAATGGGATAATTGTTGACTAGAGTTTAGCAGTAGCTGCTGTAGATTTGTAGGATTTGTAGATTTCTCTCTACTTGTGCGCATTGTAAAAATAAACTGGTTTGTATGCAAGACTCATGGTTCAGTAGAAAACTTACTGTAGTGCTAGCAGGGAAGACCTGCTAGAAACTGCCAGTGGCCCTCAGGAGAGCTCAAGGTTTTATGTGTGTTGCAAAGCTAAGGAGGGATGCCAATAAAAGTCTTAATTATGGAACACCCAGTTAATCCTAATAGTTCTGTTCCTCAGGCTGTGCTCCAGCCTTATCAGCGGGGAAGCAAATCATCCTTGTCTCTTGATGGGCAGGGAGGAGAACATGCTGTGTCATACCCCAGTGAGAAAAATGGTAGCTTTACTTTCTGTTACCCTCCAGCTCCGTCTGTAATGCTCCAAAAGAGAAAAGTCAGTGGAGCTGAAGACTGCTCAAAAAGAGCCATGTCTGAATTTGAGAAAAATCTCGGGCTTTGCTCATGCAGTTTCTGCATCACCCCCCCTGCTCTTTTTGCTGGACTCTTCCAGCTCAGGAGGTGAGCCTGCAGCTCTCCTAATGCAGGGGGTGTTCTGCATGCACAGTTTCTGCCACAATACATACTTGATCTGGAATAGGACCTGAAGGAGCGACCACAGTATTGATAATAAGTAATAATTCCTGGCTTTGCCTGCTTGCCTCATGCACAATTTCAAATAATTCACTTCTGCAGCAGTATTTGGATGGGCGCAAAGAGAGACTATATGTTTTTAACAACATAAATACAAGGAGTTTAACAGTTCTTGCAATTATAACAGCTTTAAGTGTGCAATCCATTATTTAATATTTATTTGCCATTTTTATCACATTTCCAGAGCAAAGTAACAATTAAAATTAGAGCTCACAGTAAATCCTGCTCTATGACAAGCTTGCAAAATTCCACTCTCCCACTCAGCTGGAGTGAGTAATGGGTTTTGATGGGTGTGTAATATATCATTAGGGATTTTTCCCTCCTTTACTATCACTGTAGGGGTGTGTTCTGAGCTTGGAGCAGTAAGTTTTCCTACCTTTCACTACATGTTGCTTTACCGTTAGTTATGATTCTTATGAGAACCTGCTTTTTTATGGCATTAATTACATATAGCCCCTTGTTTGGTGTTGTTAAATTCCTATTGGAAAGGCTTTATTTCCCTTGTCTGATCTTACAGATGCTTTTTGCTACCATGGGCATAGCAACCAGTTCAAAATTACAGCCTCTGAGGGTGCTTTGCTCTCCCTCTGGGTCAGTCAGTACAGGCGGTGCACAGCCATGGACAATCTGCTCAGTGCTTCATCCTGAAGCATTAGGAAGCCATATCTTTATCTACTATTAAATGAAAGGAAGAGGTCAGTGACAGTCATGCCAGCATGAACCTCTCGAAGCTTTGGTTGAAGAAAATGCCTAACATTGGATTTTTACAGAGATCCTATGCAGTGGGTGTGCATTTATTCCCGTAGGCAGATATTTACGGTTTGCAGCTGTAGGACGAGACTGCAGCAGGCACCCCTGACTGCAGAGGGGACTGACTGTGGTGCTGTCTGGCCTTGTGGGAAACTTGCTGGGGTAGGCACGATGTGTGCAGGGGCACTGTTTGGCAAAGTCTCCTGCTGTGTTCTTTTACTGGGTATGGTATGCCATGTTCTGCCCTCCTCTTTGCTTTTTTTTCCTGCTCACCTGGGTGCAGATGCTTTCCCACCCTTGACCCCTTTTTCTTTGATTAAACTAGTTGATGCATATTGCCAATATAGCCAGCAGTGGGGCCGGTGAGACCCTGCCATGGCAGGGGACAGAGAGAAGAGAGCTTTTACCGATGCTCTTATTCCTTTTGGGGCTATGGGAGGTGATTTTCATCTGGCTTTTACAACAAGGAGCCCTTCTTTGAGTTCTGCGTGTTACAATAAAGGCTATCTCCAGAAAAGCATTTTCATTAATTCTATTGCATTTGCAGGAGATACCAAAGATTATATAACAGGAGTGGTGGAATGTGGTTATTCCAACATAACGCTGGGCTTTAATGGGGAGTCAGAAGGATATTATTATAATAGGGGCTACAACCGTGATTAAGTGCCCACAGAAACCTCTTTGATAACACTGTCAGCAGTCTGCTGCTGTTGCTGGATGAAAGCTTGGTGCAGACTGCGTAGTGAAGGAAAAATGGTAGGGGGATTGCTTCTCATCCAGCTGGATGGGGGAGATTACTGATCCATCCAGCCAAAAAAACTTTTACCATTTTATTTCAGATCTGGAAGCAAATGTAGCTGCAACAGATTTCATACAAGGGCCCTTGCTGTCATTAGGGTTTTGTGCAATATTTCCTTTTACATGTGTATGTGCAGACTGTTTTGTTGAACACCATGGCAAGAGTTTTGGAATCAAAATTTATAGTACAAATTAAATACATTTTGGGAAGCTGACACTTGAAATGGAAATAGTGGAGGAAAATGAACATATTGAACCACCCACTTATTGCTTACTCATTCTGTTTCTTGACACACTCAGCTTCTGCTGGGTTTGCTACAGCACAAAGATTAGGAGAGCTGATTCTTCACTTCCTTGCCTCTTGCGTTGCTGTTCATGCTTGATGAGAATATTGTTTCATGTTGATGATCTTGAAAGACTGCAGGAAAGGGCGGACATCAGAGATGGACTCTGCTTCGCGTTTTCTTGTCGTGGGTAGGTATAAGCTGTGTAACATGAATAGCTAGGGAGTTCTTTAGCTCTTGGCTATATGTGTAATAAATTTTTTTTCAATAGAAACACATTCCAGAAAGAAAAGACAAATGCTTCAGGGCCTGATTCTTACAAGCTTTCTACAAGTGATTGCCCCCCTGTCCATTTCTACGGGAAAAGACAACTTGCAAGAACAGCAGCATATACTTTTCACATTTAAACTACAAGTTGCGGTGAGCTTAACTGATACATGACTCCCCATCTAATAGTACGTTACACACAAAAAGCTCTTTCAAATGCACTTTGGGTAAGGTCACAAAGTCAGGCACTCAAAGTGTAGGGCCTTGTGTGCAATTATGTCTCTTAAACATTCTCCTGACCTCTCTTCAAATGTTGGCAAGGCAACCTTTTTTTTTCCTAGCTTTGCTCTTGGAACTGAAGAATTATTTTGATACTTTTAATTTTTTTTCTTCTTTAAAGGCAGGCACCTGATATGGAAAATTTCAGCTCAGAGTTAAAAGCTGCCAAGTATATAAGCAACTGAAAAAAGGCAAGCTCTTGCTAATGAGTAAAATTAGCAATAGATGGTTTCATTGGCTTGGCCTTCAATGTGCATGACTTCTGAACATACAGTTCAAAGAGAGCTAAAAACGTTTCTTCAACACTCTATATTTAGTCAGCATTTACCTAACAGGAGTCTAATCTGCTGAAAAAATCTTGATGAGAGTCTCAAGAAAGTCAGCATCCGTTTTCTTTTTCAGTTTGCTCACAGCCTGTGTAGGTCAGGCTGATACCCTTAGATTCTCACTTTCATGAGTAATGTATTTGCATTAACATTATAGAGTTTTTACATGATGAAAAGAGTATGAAATAAAAAGCATCTAAACCTAACTGCAAAAAGCCCCTCCATCATGTCACCATTAGGAGAGTATTTGTGGCTCCTATTGTCTCTGAAAAATTCTGTTTTCTACTGAAGTTTTAGGGGTGAGCAGGGTAGTAACTTTGCTCACATGCACACATGACTTTGCTATTCGATTCCTATCCTATAGGCAGCAAACTGGAGAAAATGTCTCTGTGAAAAATGCAAAGAAAACATGCTGTCAAGCTTTTAAAGTCGTCTTGGTCTTCCAGACCTTTTCTGGGGGCCACAGCTCTGTCACCAACAAGCTTTGGTTTACTGGGTCAAATGAATGTAGGCCCTCAAAGGCAGCATCACTGAGATGAGCTGGGTGGCTCTGGTGGCAGTGCATTGAGAATCAGGATGATACGTAGGCACAGCTCAGTGCTTTGATCACGGCAGAGGATGTCACCCTGTAAATGGAGCTGTCTTCCACTTAAGGATAGAGCTGTTTCTTTTTAATGGTTTGGAAGCAAAAATAAGACTTTTATACAGTACCTCATCACTACCCACTCAGCAGACCCGAAGGGTAGTGTATTTTCACCAACATAAATTGTTTAGGTGAAATAGAGTTATTGCAAAGTTCTTACAGAATTTTCAGAATCTATAGCAGAGATAACTAACACGGAGAAAATACATCTTCATAGCACTAACACCTGGTTACAAATTAAAGCATTTGGATTAAGTATTAAGGATTAAAAAATAAGGGAGAATGCATTCACTTTTTCCCCTTCTCCAAGCCCTAATGGTTTGGTTAAAAAAACCCCCACCACTAGTCAATATTTCTTCACATAGATAAATGTTGTGCTTAGTTTGTTGCACTTTGGGAAACAATTAAGGGCTTCCTCAGGGTGCATCTATCTTAGCATTTCAGCTCAGAGCGAGAGTGAGTGTGCTCTTGAATCGAGCCCCCGGATTGTTCCCTGTTACTGAGCCTTGGCTCTTGCTGCAAAGTGGTCTGGGGGAGCACGGCCGGGCTCTGAGGAGAGCAGGGGGGCACGAGGATGCTCCGCTCCCTATTGAGTGTCCAGCCTGGGGCCGGGTTAGATCTAGTTCCAGCAAAACCCTTGATGTGTGTGTGGGGGGCCGAGGCCTCAAGGCCAAGTGTTTCGCCCTGCAAACCTATTCCAGTTGGGCCACGCTGCTTTGCAGATGTACAGATGGCTTGTGTTTGCGTGTTGAAAGAGTTATAAAGATAGGCAGAACTGAGAGAGGCTAGTGTAGTATAATACATAAAGCAAAATCTTCAAATGATGTTTGTGGTAGTGTTTTGATCTTGTCTGCATAATTATTTTCAAGAAGCTATTTTTATTTTTCAGCATAGATACTTTGTAATAATCGCTGGTATTTTAAAAAATTAAATCGCACTTTTTACTAGTAATAAAGACCTGAGGTAACTTTGCCAGAGTGCTGCTGAACCAGCTCATTTTTCAAACAGTCATTTGAGTGTAATGTAGCTATTTCTTCTTCAGTTATGTAGAAGTTTTATTAAGAAGCCTTGGTTATGCAAAGTTCTGCTTTAAAATGGTATTTATCAATAGATTTGCTTGCTCTCTTTGGCTTAATTCAACTAATTAGACTGTTATTAGGCTGCTAATGTAGAAGACAAAACTATCCTGGAGTGCAGCATTGCTTGAGGAGATCTTGGACAAGCCATGCATACGAATTTAAGGGTACCTTGGGGACTTCAGTGCTTTGCAGGATATAGCTGTTGTGCAGTAATGTCTTCAAAAGAAGCAACACCAGCAAAGCCAAAATACCGAGAGCTTTACTCTGTGCTTAAGGTCAGTAGGGAAAGGATAATCAGGTGTTGATCTTTCCTGGTTTGGGACATGGTCCCTGGGTCCTGGGCAGTCACCAAGGTCTGAATTTGAGCAATTGGGTGAGCTTAGTTTGGCTATAAGCACTTACACATCAAAAGTGTAATCTTGTTTGCTGTCCTCACTGCCGGAGCTCTGGGGAAATACATGCCACCATCTCCTCTGCTGAGACATAGTAGGATTTTTCATGGCCAGTTGTGTCAATATCAGGCTGTCTTGCTGAAACTGAGACTGGGCAGCTGGGTATGTCAAGGCAGCTGCTGAGGCAGCGCTTCAGCATAAATCCTGCCTCTGTGCTGTGCCTGGCAAGGCAGCTGGAAGCACTGAGAGCCTCCCTTTACACAGGCTGTAGCTCTGCCCACCCCAATGAGCCTTGATGACAGAAAGACTAGTAGGGTATCACAGTCAGTGTTGCCTTGCCTGGATATATTCCTTCTCCCCTGGCCTTTTCTTTCCTCATAAGAGGGGAAAAAAAAAAAATTCTACTCTTCTGCTGCTCTTTCTTTTAAAACCTAGTTGTACTTCCACTTTCACCCCTCCCATGTCTTCAGACTGTTTCTTGGGTAGTGACTAGCTAACCGATGACGAGATTCATGTGGTGGCTGCAATAGTCTATTTTGTGATGTATAAGGAATAAATTTTCAGTCTTGGGGAACTGTTAACCTGCATGTACCTTGAGTCCATCTGCCAAAGGAGGAGAAAAGAGGTGGATGGTGAAGTGAGCAAAACTCTTCCAAAAATCTAAAAGAAGAGAACTTTATTTTCTTTTGTGTAAGGGGAGAGGTAGCTAACTGCTTTGGTGCAGATATCAGATGGTCTATTACATAATTTTATTTGTTCTGAAATGCTTTACAATCACAGTAGAATTTAAATAAAAAATTGTTATAGTGGGTTAAGCGCTAACATGGCATAAAGCCTGTTTTTTGGTAACATTCATTCTGCTGAGTTACTTGTATTGTACATACGGGCGAGAAAGCTATTTAGTCAAGTCCTTTCTGATTGTCCTTGATGGGAAAAAAAGCCTTTAAGAGACCTATTTACTTTTATTATTCTTGGCCTGTCTTACTACTTTTTTATCCTTTAAAAGTGCTGGGATAGAAGCAAATTGGTGTATAGCAATGTATTGTAAGGGGTTTCTTTCCTCATACTAGGCAAAAAAAAAAAAAAAAAAAGAGGTAAAACATCTAAGTTATTCCCTCTGATTTTTTGTGGGTTTTCTTGCAATCACTTTATCTCATTTGAAAATTATTTTTTCTGCCTGCAAGCTGTGTGAAAAATCCATATACAGCAGAGGAAATTGATTAATGCTCCTCAGGGGAGTAGTTCTGGCTATGAACAAACTGTTGTCAAATGTAGAATGTAAACAAACTGAAAATTTAAGATTTCCACCTGCCTAATCGTTCTTTGATGGTAATGTTGGAAGGAAAACCTGTGATAATAGCAATGAGATCTTTCCCAAAAGAGGCAGGAGTTTAAAGCCGATAATACAGCTTTATAGAGACGAAAGTCCCCTATCAGTGCTGCACTAACATCCGGTCTCTTTATTTTCTTACTCCTCCAGCCCCCACCTTGGATTTATAAGGTCAGTAGGATGCAGCATGTCCTGGGAAGTGGGGCTGCTTTCCCCTGTGAACAGTGGAGTGCAACTCTTCCTACCTGACTTACCATTTTCTTTCTTATGAGTGTCTCCATGTCTCCATAAGGATTTGGTTGCGGTTAGTAGGCTGGGTGTAGACCAGAGATCTAAAATGTTATGTAGTCAGACTTCAGGGAATTTTTTTTTTTCTTTTGGTGTTTTTCCTTTCCAGGGTGGAAAGAGACTCTTCATCCTGCCGAAGGGAGGGAGTGAGGGATCTTTGCTCCCTCCTCCTAGCAATGTGGAGTTGTGGATGGGCCACCAGAGCTCTGTGCATATATGTTCCTGTGCTGGGTGCCAGCTCTGCCAGCTTTCTGGACCTGGTGAGAGCCTCCCGGCAGAGCAGCACACATGCTGTGGTTAGATTTTTTGGATTCGTCTCAGCTGCAGAGGCTGAAGTATTAGTATTTTGTTTGTTTGCAGCCTGGCAGAGGGAGCATGGTGGTTTAGGACTGGCTCCAAACCTGAGTGCAGTAACTGTCCTTAATATTTTTTGTGGCTCTATTCAGGATGTCTGAGGTAAGACCATGGTTAAACCCAGTCAAAGATCCATAGAAAGCATTTCCAGCTCTATGTTTGCTAAATCAGTTCTGTTCCCTTTCAGTTCTAGTTTTCCTTCCTTCCTTGAGGGCAGCAAACATAGCAAAGGTCAGTGATGAACAGTCCTTTCTTGAGACTGCTGTCATCTTCCTTGGGTCATTTGGCAGCGAAGATGCATTGACCAAATGGTTGATATTTGTGGAAGTACCTTGGAGCCACCGGGACTTGGGAAGCTAGGCAGTTGTGAGATCCCAGCTTCTTCTGCACTTCTGCCTACCTGGCTGTGTACCCCAGCCTCTGTATTGGCTCTAGCATGAAAATTAACCTTAGAATGGAAATTGTCTGTCTGGACTGATGGCGGAAGCATCACAGCATTTGTGTATGCAGAAGCCCTGCCAAATGAAGATCTATAGCATGGTACTGATGTGTCCACTACGCGAACCTGTATGGTTGTAGTCAAGTTGTTTACTGAAAGTCTCTTAAAGAAACTCTTGAGATAAAATCTCTTATAAAGAAGAAGCATCTGCAGCTGTCATGCATATATTTCTAAGGAACAAAATAATCACTGTATACCTTATCAGGTGCTATTTCTTTTTCAAATTTAACTTGAACTGTGAATGACAAAGAAAGCTTTTTGCTCGTTGGTTTGTTTTTTTTTTTCATCTTGGGTAAAGTAAATATGGTTTGTAAACATTTTTTTGTTTCCTTAAAAGCTACAGATAAGAAAGAAATAGCATGGTAGTGTCACGTCTGCAGTCCTTGTGACTTGATCCTATATGTACAAAGGACAATATTCAAACCTGTATCGCTCTATAAATTACTGTGGAGGCAGTCAGCAGGAGCTGACCTGGACCATTCTTGGTGGTGAGGGAGATGAATGGGAAACTAACAATCCTTTTCTGGTTGCTTTGTTTGCTTCTCGAAATTGCAGGGACTGTTTGAATACTGCATGCTTCCTAATGACTTCTGCCCCCCTGCATCCCCAGATTTAAAATATTTAACTTGCTGAAAGACTTTGGTTTGAAATCCTCCAAGTGGGAGAGCACTGATTGTTGGTGAGTTCAAGTGTAAAATTGGTTGTAAGTACTTGTGGGGGAACAGTGCAGTGGAGCTGAACAGTACACGGAAAATGAGAGTACTCTAAATCAAAACACATTTGTTATTTGATGTTCACTGCTGGTTTCTAAGAGCACAGCTAGTAAATACTGGATCCAAAGTCCATTTAAGTCAATCAAAAAATCGTATTGTAATTAATTTGGGCTGGATTTTGAATGAATTCCTTCTTCCAAGGTACTTTACCTTGAATTTCTATTATAATGTGTGGATCACTTTTCCTTGGATGTTTCATGAACGTGAGTGTATAGTGGTTTTATATGGCTGAGGCGAATCATACTCAGATATGTATCTTAACCACTAATTAATATAAGCTATGGGAAGCTATAATTAAGTAATTTTGATTCTCAGGAAGGAATAGGTAAACGTGGATTCTTTTCTTTGCATTTACACGCATTTGAAATAACTTTCTTTGAAGCTTTTAAAGAGAGGAATTAAAAGCAATGTTTTGGGAAAGCTAAAAGTAAAGTTAATATTGCTGCTTAGGGCTTGCTTTTGCTTGGTCAGGATTACGAGATGCTCAAATTAATTTCACTTATTGCCTAAGCTTTGTCTGACCCCTCTTTAGAGGTGAGGGTTAATCTACTGAAAAAATTACTCTGTTCTGCGTTGTATGCTGTTAAATCTTGCAGAATGGGTTTGGGTTGTTGATTATATTCCACCATTCCTGTTACACTTATTAAAGAAAAGCGGTATTTGAGGTATGTAGTGGAACTGTCTGATGCTGTGCCCCAACATCGTACCATATAGTATTGAGGCATTTTTCTGTTTACCTAGAGCTGGGAGCTGGGAGCTGCTGTGCTGGGAGCGCTGTCTTGCCGTGCTGGAAGCTTGTGCCAGAACTGTTTTGCATCTTTCTTTACAGCTCTCCCCACAGTGCACCCTCTCTGGCTCTTCTCCCTCCCTTGTGAGTTGGAAGAACGTGCTGGATGGTTCTCCCCTTACTGTTTCTGTTTAATTTGTCTGCTTCGTGAGAGCCAGGAAAGAAGTGCTGCTGCTTCATCCACCCCATGAGCAGGTCCACTCCTTGGCCTGGCTGGGGGGATGCTGTGCCAGGCAGGGGCTCCGGGGCTGGCCCACGGCTGCGGAGCAAGCATGATCGTAATTCCTGTTTGCTCAGGAAGGCAGTTCTCAGCCTTGTGGAGGGCTTGGACATGGGGCATTTTGCTATGTGTGGTTTGTTTTTTTTTCTTTAAAACCCTCCTAAAGAATTGGGGACGGATATATTTTTCTTTCTGTCCCATAAACATATTGCTTTCCTGACATTAAAGGACCAGCAGTGGGGTGGTGAATTCAGCTCTCAGAAGGGAGAAAATGGCAGACTTAAGATTGCCCGGGTAGTCATACTATGGCTTACCATGTGCCTACATTTTAATGCTCTCCTTTATGGTCACATTGGCCACATAACAATGTTTTCTCTGAGATTCCTGTTTATCCAGCACACAGGAGGGACTCTTTACCTCATGATCAGGTCTTCAGGATTTTGTTTTTGTCATTGTTGCGTGTGTACCCCACGCTATATTTACTACACGCTGTTGAAGTGATGCTTTCAGGATAGGATTATTAACTAACTCATGAGCTTTCCTTTGGTTCTCATTAGTATAATAGCTTAGCGTTGCTCAGGCAATAATTACTTTGCCTTCCTCACCTGCAAACTGAGGGCATATCTTTAATTTTATAGACAGAGTAACTGAGACATGAAGAAAAAAGTGTTACTTGGAGTGCCTGATTTAAAAGGCTTTTATTTTGGGGAGTCCTTAGTATTACATATCTTCAGGAATGGATCAAAGAAAGGGTCATCACATTTTTCTGACACATGACGACAAGGAAGAAGGGCTGGAGGTTTTTTTCCCTCTAATGTCATCCTTGTAAATTGCAGATCTGTCCGATTTGAAATTCAGCTGGAGAAAGACAACTTTTAATTTAAACAAGGTCACATAGTGGAGAGTGTTAAGGAACCTTAAAAGTAGTCAGTCCCATCAGTACTTAGGTCTTTGTTTCATCAGGAAGACGTTTGCTCTTTCTCTGCTGTTCGTGTCCACACTGAGGTAGTGGTGCTCTGCGTGCTCACTTGTGGCTGTGGAGGGAGATGGTTGCTGCCCCCTCCACACCAGCCCAGGCCAGAATTACAATCCTTGCAGCAATCAAGTCTCAGAGGTGGCATTAGGATGCTTCCCACTTTTCCCTCCTCTAAACATTGTTTGCTGGAGCTCCTGGGGCTTTTTGGATGCATGGCACCAAGCAAGGCTGGCTAGCCCATGGTGTGGGAGTGGGTGCCCAGGGCACCTCTCGGGCAGCCTGGGAGTCCCCGAGTGTGACGCAGGATGGCACCGTGGCCTGCTGTTCCCCTGAACCGCATCGGGGGAGAAATGGCATTACTGTCTTGTTCCATGTGATCTCATACTAACTGTTCAGTTCAGTCAACCAACCTTAGCATTTTTGCATTGTTTTCCTGGGACCTAAAATAAAATGGTAATAATTACGTTTGACTGTGGGTTTTTCACTTACAAAGTTTTGGTGTTTTTTTTTAAAGGGCATAAGGACTCAGTGGGGGGGGTAGAGTGTCTCAGTCCAGCCTTGTGACTGTGACAGTGGGAAAACGGATGTTTGCATATGGCTGTAAAGCAGTTAAATGGGGACCAGTTAGATTTACAGTCATTTTAATTTTTCTTTTTGCAGCTAGAAGAATGTAAAGGGCTTTAGTGTAAAGAGAGCCATGGCCAGAGTGATCTAGCTCACCTGGTTATGAACGCTTTCTGACTACAATATAATACCCATCCAATGCAGAAACATAAATCACATAAATCATAGTTCTCCTCAGTGAACTGTGTTGTGAAGGCCAGTGGATATGGTATGACTGTACTAGCATGTGTCCTTGTGAGTAAACTGAGAGATGTGTATTGCAGTGATATAAAGAATGATTTTTGTATCCATTAATACATTAATCTTTCATGTAGATTGGGGAGGTAAGGAATGCTGTTTGCAGGGCAAAACAAATTAAGCATATGTGTTTTGTTCCATCAGTTTTCTTGCTTATATCCTTGATTTGTATCCTCTCAAGATTTCACAGCAGCTGTACCTATGCAACTGTGTTGGATATGTACTTAGCATCTGTTTATTCGGTGCCAGTTTTTGTACCTCAGTGACATTTGTTCTTTGTATTCCTTTTTAAGCAATGAATACAGAAAAAGAAATAAATTGAAAAGACCACAAATGTCAAGAAAAAGTACAAAATCCAAAGAAAAGAGAATCTCAAGTAAAAATGTCCATCTGAGACGAACCAATGGGAAAAGGAGTGGTGTTTTTTCACTACATTATACTTTGCTGTGGTCCATCCACTGTTTAAGAAGAAATAGATTAAACCAAGTAAGAACTCGATATATCTTGTTTCTCTATCAGTGGCAAGGCTGGACCTCATGGACATCTGAAGAAGTATCTTGTTTTGGACTCCAAAGCTATTTCTTTATGGATCCCAGGACAAAAAAAGCAGCACAGGCAGTGGCAGAGATGCAGTTCCTGGTGGAGGGGTGCGTTTCTGTGGTGCTCAGTTTTGTCTGGGACAACAGCATAGGAACTGTGTACAACGGCAAGCACTGCTGCTGGTGAGAACTGGCTTTGCCCTTCTGGTAGTTGGGTAGAGTGATGGCTTTGACTGCAGTCAGTCTCGTCTAAGACTGGAAGTCAGGTCTCCTGTTGGGACCATTTAAATTTTTTTTTTCCCCGAAATTATTTAAGCAGTCCTCCAGCAGGTGAATTAAGATAGATTTCCTGACAGGTTCAATAGTAAATTAAACACTGTATTTATTAGGTAGTCTTCTAACACCATGAATTTAGATTTGTTGTTCTGTTATTCTGCCCCTTTCTGCATGGACACCTCTGTGACAGCTTTGAATAGAGGCTACTGAAATTGGTGTATAGAGGAAAACTGTTACAGGGACACAGTCAAGAGCTAACTATATCACATGGCAGAAAGTGAGAAAGACATGAATTGCTTACCTACAGATTTCTAGGTCAGCAAAACATAGTATTTTCTGCAACTGCGCGATTCTTTAACCCAAAAATGTATTTCTGAAGTGCTGTGCTGTGAGAGGGTGAGATATGGGTGCGTTAAAGTATGACTTTGTCTTTTGTTTCCTCTAAGCATTTTGTGCTCTGTAAGTGGCATCTCTGTTCAGTGTTGCAAAAGCCATGCTGACCTTGACTGAGGAAAGAAAAACAAAATGTGTGAATACAAACTGTAAGCTCCCTGGCCGGACAGGTATATTGAATAACAGAATCCAGAGATTTTAAGAGATCATGAATGAGTCAACTGCACAGCGCCAGTGGGGCTTAAAAGAAGGAAAATTTTGTTCTGGGTATTAGCAGGAGTTGGGTACGTAAGATTCAGGTGTGGCTCTGTATGTAGTGTTGATGAAACCTCACCAGAGAGCCGTATTAAAGTTTCGTGCAGCATGGTTTAAGAAAAAGCAGATTGATTGAAAGTGGTTGAAAAAGAGATTCTTGAGAGGACTGGAAGACTTAATTGTGAGGAAAGTGTGGAAATCACTGGGTTTGAGTTGCCTCTGTCCTGAGTCTGTTTGCTCTTGGCATGCCGTGACCAGGGGGTGGGAAGGCGGCTGCTGTGTCGCAAAGGGTTGCGTTTCCCTGGACTTTCTAAGGATGCTCGTGGGAGCTCAAACCACCTTCTCTGCCTGAGGAGCTGTCTGAGAAGCCGAGGCACTCAGCTCAGTCTTTACACTTGGGAGACCTCTCACTGAATCGCTGAATTTTTAAGGTACTGAACCTTTGGTAGGAGTGTTGCTTCTGAAGTCACAGGCACCTTGCTGTGAAGCATTTGGGAGGCCCAGTTTGGTGCCTTTCTTCAAGGTGCTGCTCGCTGTCACTCACTGCATGGTGTATCTCCTCTTAGGCAGGATTAAAACTGCACTGAGTCAAGTCACTCATTTGCATGAATACATCTCCTCTTGGTGATCACAAAAGACACATAAATTGCAAATATCAGTACCAAAATGAAACAAAATACACTAAGACACTCCTGCAGCCACTGATCTTAACAGTAATTTACAATTGTTTTTTCTTAAGTCCCCGCTCCACCCGCCTGATCCTTAGGGTTACAGTTCCTTCGTGGCCCCAGTTCAAGAAAGCAGTTAAATATTGGTCTTAAGGATATTGTTATTCAAGACAAGCCTTTTAATATTTTCGCAGTGTTAAACCCCATGAGAAGGGGACTTAATCGCCTGTTTGAACTCTAGCATGTCCTTTTCTATTCTGAATATGGATACTTTTTAAATTGAAGCCTGATTGGGTAACTGGGGTGGGGGTGGGGGATACTTCTTTAGACCTCATCTGATATTTTGTTGTATAAAGAGGAAAAAGTAATCTTTAACAAGAAGGCTGTTTTTTCCCATTTCCCAATTTAACCTTTTAATTACTTCTGATGTTGTTGATAATAGTACCCAGAGATGTTTGCAGTACAGGCGGAGGTTACAACGCTAAAACAAACCACATGCAGATGAGTGTGCTTTGTCCTTCTCCCAAGAAATCCCTTCTGGAATGCCCTGGCCTGGGCAGGGGAGTGGGCAGCAGGGCTGGCTGGGCAGGCGTGCGAGGGAGCAGGGCGGCAGGAGCTGCTGCCCCATGCCTGCTGCACCCCAGCCCATCCTTGCTCCTTGCCGAGCTCCCCAGGGCTGCCGTCCCTTCGAGGGGACTGCTGCAGGCCAGGATCGCCACGTCTCCCGCTTCCTTTACATCTCCTCTGCCCTATTAGTATTCAAGTCACTAGCTGTTCTGACTGGTTTTCTGATTTAAATAGGAGCCCTCTGTGAATTAAGTGAAGACCCTTGGCTTCCATTGCAGCTTAAGCTACGGTTTTTTGTTGTTTTTTTGTTTTGGTTTTTTTTTTTTTTAAATGTCCTCTATTGGTAAACGGGAAGGATGTTGTTCTGTTGTACCAACTGGCTCCCAAATAACTGGGTGTTAATTAGGTGGGTTAACAGTTGGTCCTGTTGCAAATGCTCTCTGGTCCTTCTAGCTGTTCTGTGTTTTTGAAACAAAGATAGAAGTATTTGCAATAATTTTTCTCTTCCAAAGTTACTGTTTATGCAGTAGAGCTGCAGGCTGTTCTGTTCTTTTTTTTTTTTTTTTTCCGTAAGAAATAACATACCTCAAAGTTTCTTAATGTGTTGTGCACCCAATCAAGTGAACCAAAAGCACGTAGCTACACCATGTGTTACCATTCATTGCTGTTAGGGTTTGAAGATGTAGCATACAGGTAAGCAACTGCTGTGCAGTTGCTCACGTTTTGATTAATGTACATATCTGGCTGGAATGATTTTGCTGCCTTGTTTTTGCACTGCTTCCCTTTTACTTTTGTCTCAAATACCCGAATCACAAAAGATACGCGCCGTGGTGCAGAAGCCTGGAGTTCCTGAGACTCCTCTGCCGTGTGTTGTACTTCCAGTGTGGGAGAGCAATGAGGATAGACAGTGTGTTTTGCTCTGCTGCTGTCACCCACCCAGGCATGCTGTGTGGGCAGAAGGAAACTGTCCTCGCAGATTTTAAGCACCCTTATGTTTCACTTTTATTTCTCATTGGTTTTATTTCTCAGAAGAAAGGGCAAGAAAAAGAAGGGAAGAGGTGAGAGGGTGTTGGAAAAGCAGGGGAATGGGGGCAACCTGACCACATGTTTTATTTCATTAATGTACTGAGAAGAACCATCAGAGTGGCACGTGCAGCTTTTGGTGAGGGTGGAGAGCTCAGCATCTTACCGGAGGCATCCTGCCATCTTAAATAAGGAGGTACTCAGCTGGGTGCTGGAAGGGGAAAGCTGCTTGCGATATGGAGTCAATGTGAGAGAGGAGCTTTGGAGAGAGCTCTGAGTACTAAGGTAAAAAGGCAAATATCCTGGAAAATAACTAGCTACTGCTGTCCAAAGAAAAGAAGAGACGTTAGCAAGGAAGGGGTATGCAGAAAGATATGCGGCAAGAAGGATAGTCTGGAGAGATGGAACTAACACGGGAGATAGAGCTACAGGAGTGAGGGCTCTTGGAGATTTGATATGTAGGGGGAGAAGAAAGGCACTACAGAATGAGTAAGTTGGGTTTACTGATTCACAATTTTTTACCTCATGTCCCTTTTGAGTTCTACAAGTCTTACAAAATGGAAATCCAGAGGCAAATTGACTTGTAAGGAAGAGCATGAATGAATGCATATCACACTCTTTAAACAATTTTCTTTTCAGGGGGAAAAATACGAGATGCATTGGGTTTATAATCTTCAGAGAAGACAGTTGTCAGTGAAGACCTTGATAATGCTCTCACTAGTATAACAGGAAAACTCTGTATTCATCATCCAGGGAATCAATGCCTAGAGTCTACAATATATGAGGCTTTTGCTCACTTAAGAGACTACTAAGTCAGTGACAAACTGGCAATTACTGTCATTAATGATTAATGTTTGATTGTGTTAGAAGCTGTATTTAATGATTAGTAGCAACATCAATGTATATTTATAAAAAGTTAATGGCTGTAGAGCAATTTACTGGCTGAGGAGAAAATTGGTTGCTTCCTGTTAAATATCAAGTTAATGCTGCTTTAGTCAGAGATGTATTTGTAAGTAGGCAGCATTGTTTACTTGTAAAATCAACATAACTTTGAGAAATTGCCATAAACACATTTCACGAAATTAAAGCTAGATAAATAGAGCTGAAAGAGAACCTGAAATTTTTGTATTGTCTCTCTCAGTATCTGTAAGTGAACTTAGTTTTGTATTAATGTCTTTCTCATCCTTATCATGGCTCAATGAAAATGAGCATTAAAAAGTTCAGTAAGAGGGAAAACTGCTTTTAAGCCAAACACTCCCAAGCGTTTTGCTGATCTGTGGTGACGAAAGACAAACACTCTGATCTGTGCTTCCTCGGCCCATGCAATTGCACGTTAGTTTATTTCATGTAACTTAAACTGTGATTTTTCTACTCTTAGATTCTTTATTTCATTCACATAAAGATTATTCATATAAGGATTATTCTTTGATTGTGCAACACAAAATGGATGAAATCATACATGTTTTGAGCTGATTCTCCAAAGCTGTCATTTCATTAATCAAAATTGGATTGCTGTCCAAGGGACCCTGAGTTTTGTTTAAATGGAAATACTGAAGAAGCACAACTCTATGCAAGAGAAGGAGGTGCCATGGTGAAGGCAATACTGTGTTTGCATATTTGTTTAGCTTTTCAATACACACTCATCCCAAACAAAAGTAGTGTCTCCAGACATTTAGCTTGGAAGGACAGGATTGGGTTTAGCTTGGAAGGACAGGATTTATATTACAGGCACTCTGAAAACTAGACAGACAGATCACCTTTGTGTTATTTAAGTTTAAGAGTTTAAGCAAGATTTAACAATCGCTAAGACTTGAGTGTTATGATGGGCTTGAGACTGTATAGGAAGCTGCTGTAGGTACAGAGACTGCCCTTGGTTGTAATTATTCTTCTGAGCTTTGTAAGGCAGCCAGGCAGCTCTTCTCTGCATCGCTCCCCCTCCTTGGAAGCTGGATGTTGCATTGTAGCAGTGCCAGTGGAAGGGGACAGTTGGCTTCTTTTTCTCTAAATTTCTTGGATGTAGTCTTCACATCTGGCATATTTCTTCAGGAACTGCTTCCCAGGGAAGGCTTTTAGGCTCAGCATGGGCTAGTTGTGTGGCAAGTGCAACACGTAAGCTTTATCTTGGGCTCTTCCAGTAAGTTCAGGTGACATTGGGTAAGTAGCTTAATATCTTCATGCTTTTGTTTCCTCTCCTGCTGTGTGCCCTTGTTGATTGTTTAGTTGGGATGGTATCTTTTACTGAGCACAATGGAAAGCTCATCTTAGATGGTCATCAAAGTATTATCTTAATGCAAGTGAAAAAGAGGATTTCTTTCCTCTTTAGTTGTAGAACATTGATGGCCAAATGCGCTAGCATTCTTTTGTTTTCCTTGTTACTTTTAAAAATACTAGTCTTCCTCTCATTGGGCTTTTCTCTTTATTTTGGATCAGAAGGCATCTACTTTATGCAAATGCCTGATACTTCCAGTTGTTGATCAAACTGGGGGGATGGGGGAAGAAAAAAGAAAGGTTGAGCTAATCTGACTAATATTCAAAGATGTTTTCTTACTGAAATGAAGGGAAACTGAATTTTTCATTTTAAGACAAATGCAGTGTTTCTGATGTGTCAAAATAGTTTATTCTGATGTACCTGAAGCTAATTGTGTTGACATTCGCAAAAATGTGTTGGTTTCCCTCTCCAAGGGAAAGTGAAGTTCTCAAAACAGGGCCCGGAGCTCCGTTCCCCTTTGCACAAGGGCTGAGTTAGCTCGAACTGAGGGCACGGCGCAGGGTTTTCATTCCTGTCGGAAGGGCTGTGAAGCCAGCTTCCAGCACTCAAATGGCAGGCCACTGAGCAGCCACCATCCTTTATCTGGTTCAGAGCAGGAGTTTAAATCAGGATTTCCAAGATCTCTCACGTGAGGGACGAGAGCAGTGCGCACAGAACAATGTGGATCCTCCACACCCGGGGAGGGGCCAGGGTTGTTGGGTAGCAGGGAACAGTGGTTTGCAAATCTAACATTAATTTGGGGGTGGGCAGGTGTTTATTACAAGAGCCTGAAAATTTTATGTTGTGGAAATGTCCATATAGTTTATTCTGGAACTGCTGGAATAAACTGTTAAGAGAGATTTTTTTTTTTGGTAATGTTTTGTTGAACCTGAACCAAATAAACCCAGCAGTTTGAAAACATTTTTTCTTTTGTTGCAGCCAAAGTGTTTGGTAAAATTCACCTCTATGTACCTGTTGTTTTGGTTACGCTGAAGTACCAGTCCTGACAAAATGAATTGTCTAAAACAAAAGCTGAAAAATATTAAGTCTGGTTCTCACCTTATAGGCAAATGCCAACTGTCTTTTCTAGCAGCTATGCATTTTATAAATTAATTCAGTGGTTACATGAATTAAAAATAAGACTGTCTGTTAGCATAAAGCTTTGAGATAATACAAAAAAACTTTTCATCTCCATTGCATTTCCTTGATTGTAGTGTACACAGCACAGTAGTCATTGAACAGTAACAGTAGTGAACTGATTATCATTCACAAAGCAGTTGAGACTGAAGAGTTAGAAATATGGAGTGGGAATGACATTTATAGTGTTGGCTGTGAAATACTCATGGAAATCCACTTCTTTCATAAATATTAATTTGACATTGGTTTAGCATTTAATAAGTGGAATTGCTCAAGATGATAAAGATGCTTTATTACATCTGGATAGCCTTAGGTAATATTTCTGTCTGCCATTTAAAAAAAAGTATGAAAAAGATATGAAAAGGTTTTAAGTAATGAAAAGTAAAAGAGGGTTGAATGTGAAGTTAATTGGGGTTTAGAGTATATGAAGTAGGGCCAAATTCTTCTCTACATTTACATAAATAGAGTCAAAGCCCATTCTGAATGAAAAGAGAATGCAACTTGATTTCTTTCTCGATTTGTCAAATGTCTTCAAGGCATCGTTGCCCTGAGATTGAAAATGCCCATGTGCAAAGTACAGGCTTCGTTTTACTGTAGCACACAAAAATGTCTTAACTGAGGGATCAAAATTACTCAGAGGTGACCTTTTGATTCCTTGATTGCTTTAAAGGCAAGTTATTTTCTAGCCTGTTCTTTTGGGCTATGTTGGATGCTGCAGTACGCAGTCAAAACTGTTGGTTATTTGTGTTGCTGTTAACAGTTCTCATTATAAGGTAGGCTACATAGTAAGTGATACTATTTTGTTGTATGCTTAAGAGTGAATCAGATGGTTGCTACCACTAATGGGCTGCCAAAAGAGGACCTAAGAGTATTTAAGAAATGTTAAGCTGAGTTACTTGTGTGTCTTTAATCATTCTTGTGTGCAACATAATCCCAGTACATGAGTTGTGCAAGCATACATGTCTTAGGCCATGAGAAAAGATAAAAACAAGAAAGAACATTAAGGGCAGAACAATAGTATTTCACGTTCTTATTGTATTTTCAATACCCACAGTGTCCCAGAAATGTTGATCTTTGTAAGCTCCAGGGAGATAGCTTGAAGTAATACTTTCCCCATTTTAGCAGAAGGGGATATTTTGACTACCATTCTATCCTGTCTGATGGGTCCCTTGTTCGGAGCAGCAAAACAAAGTAGCTCCAGCGTGAGCTTCCTTTGGTGGCTTATCTGCCTATGTGGCTTCCTACCCTGTTCCAGCAGAATCAGAGGTGCCCTTTCAGAGGTTTTGTTTGCACTGCTGAGAAGTGCAAGCCTGATCTGGGGTGAAATCTTGGCCTGCACTTGGAGTCTCTTTGTAAACATTAATGAAGTCACTTCATCTTTGTTTCCTTGTTAAGTGGACCCACAGATTTCCTGAACTGCGTTTCCTGAAAAATGAGTATTTCCAGAGAGGAATGCTTGCAGAAGTGTTCTTCATTCTTTGTTTCCTTTTGTTGCTTTTTCTTGCCGCATTATTTTATGGTATTCTCCAGGTCAGAGGTTTGTTGTCATAGTGATGGTACTAATCTTTGTAAAATAATAAAATGATTTAATCTTTTGGCAGCAGGAAGAAAAAGTAGATCAAGTTGTTGATATGCAGTATCATAAGCATTCTTCTTGGCAGGAAACTTGTACAGATGAGAGGTCTAACAAGAACCAGACTTTTATCTTCATGGGGAGGTTTTAATCAAGTTTTAGATTAATAAAGGTTAAGACTGTTTAAAGCTGTTGTTTACTTGTCTATTCTAAATCCATGCCTCCTTTTTTAAGGCACATGGTACTACATTTCCTTCAAAAAAACCCAAACAACCAAACAAAAAAACCCCTAAAAATTGGAAGTTAAAAAAATGTTCCTGCAGTGCTCCTTGGTAGCTATTTTGGTTTGACATTTTAATTATAGCCCAAAGGCCTCAACATCACTTTGAACCTGGTACCTATATATAGTAGAGAATTGTCTTTACTCCCAAGAGCTTGCAGTCAAGGAGAACAGACAAAGCAGGCGGTTGAAGCAAGCATGTGGACTGGGGTCGCTGCAGCTGAACCCGCGCACTTAAAGCTGCCAGTACTGGCTTGTATCATAACTTCCTACTAGTGCAAGGTGCAGTTGGTCCTGTTGTTATAGATACAGTGGTTTAAACTTGTTTTCGTATGAGTAGTCTGTTCACGGTACAAGGCAGGCAAAGCTGGCTCAATCAGGAGATAAGTTTGTGTGAAAACTCACTGCTTTCTTGTTGTGCTTTAGTTGTATACTGGGGTTTTTTTTCCTGGACTTTAACCTCTTGGGTTCAATTTCTTCTTGCTGGGCTCATACTTCAGGCCGAAGACGTTTAAGAAAAGATTTTATTGAAAGTCCCAACTAAAATAGCTCAGTCTTGTGAGAATGCACAAGAGAGATAACAGCTGCAGATCGCTCCATGAGAAAGATCCTTCCAGCTATCCCAGGACACTACTAGTACGATGGGAATGCCTGGAGCGGTATTCTCCAAAGAGAGTCCTTTTTAGCTTGTGAATTTATAACCTCTTTTGGCTTCTGACATATAACAGCTGGGAAAAGTTGATTTTCTTTAAAACCCTGGGGGAGGTTCCTCTAACAAGGTAAGAAAGGCAATGGTAGGAACCTCACCATGAAATTGCAATTAAAGGCAAACATTTATATCACCATTGAAGGCAGCTACCAGGTTAGTCCTGAAGACTCTCCTTACTTAATTTACCTTGAAATAAAACTAATGTGACTCGTCTCCACAAACATCACCTTGCAGGAAAACATACCTTTGCTGTCAGTGAAGAGCAGCGGTCAGTTCCTTTTCCACCCAGAGCCCAGGGCACGCTGTACTGCAACACCCAGGTCATTGCAGTGACTTCTCCCTGAAAGCATTTAACCAGTGAGCTCCAGTTGCTGTGTTGCCCCTTTACCCCTGCGGATAGTATTTATCATTACTAATGTGGGAGAAAGGATTAGATGGTTTCCATGTTATTATGAAGTCTAATTTTTTTTTTCATTTGGGGGGAAAAAAGAAAGTTTTAGAATTAGCTGAGTTATATTTTGAGACAAAAATGAGCCTCTCACATGTTCCTCTCAGCTGTGAAATGTAGTTGGCTGGTACTCTGTGCATATCCTGGCTGTTAGTGCTAATGATCTCTGAAAACACTGCAGGATCTGAACACTGCAGTTACTGCAGGATCAGAAATCCCAGTGATGCATAGTTTGCGCCTTGACTGATAAAAAGCATCTTTGTAGGAATGTGAGCAGGCTGTACTCCAGAATGCCCATTTATTGTATTTCTTTATTATGTGCTTTGAATGAATGCTGAACTTGATAAATTTTTGGTTAGCATATTGGGTTTTTTTTCTGGTTTTGCTCCGCCTTCTACCTCCACTGAAATGTGGATTCAGATATATTTGAATTTGGCTATTTAGGTAACTAACTTCTCTCAGAACATCATCCTAGCATGAAAATGAAAGTAGAAGCTATTTAGAGGTAAGTGTGGATGAACTATAGTGCTAAGTTTGATCATATGCCCTTGAAAATATAAGAATTGTCAACTACTCATTCTTTTCATAACATCACTATTCAAATGTTAATGTGCTACCATGAATTTGAGAGTGAGAGAAAATATTCATATGCCTCTCAGATTTTCTGAAAGTGCTAAACGTAACTGACAGCTTTGTTTTGTTGGGTCATGGACAGGAGGTGGCAACACATGGGTAATTCCTTGTTTGGGCAAGGTATAAAAATAAGCACAACTGCTTGTTCTTCTGCTTTAAATAAAGTGTTAAATGACATTTATATTTATTGTTCTTTTCATGATCCACTTAAGATATGCATGACTGAATGATTTACAAGAGGAAAACCCTAGGGACAATGTGGCTCAGAAGTGGGCCTTTTATCTCTAGGTTGGAAGTTCAAATTCAACCCAGTTTGGAAGGTTGTTTTAGCATATGGTAGACTGGATAGTTAATGGTCTCATATGGCTAAAGCTTAGACTTCCAGCAGGGTTGCCAGGCATCCAAGAGAGAGCTGAGAATGGCTGGGGCACTGAACACTTTACTTCTCTTTTTACTTGGGGTATACTGCCTTGGAAATGAGACTGGGGCAGTATTTTGGACAATTCCCACTGCTACAGCAGTGGGATCTTGGTTATCAGGCCAGTCAGAGCCCAGCAGCTGGAGGAGAAAGAAAGGCTCTAACTGTGATCACATTCAGCCAATCCTTGTTTTGATAAAGTAGCAAAATGGTATTTTAACTATAACTGAAGGTGGGTTTTACCTTCCCAGTTGTACTACTCTACTTTCCAGCCTGCAGATTAGTTTTAAGTTTTAAAAGTATTTCTCAAGTGAAGTCTGAATATGAAACCTCCTTTTAAGGGCCTCCCTCTTCAGGTAAATTGGCTGAGTACTGTGTCCATGCGTGATGCTTTTAGTTTTTTCCGAGATAAGGCTTTTTTTGTGTGTGTGTGTGGTAGTCACATTCATACTTTTTTTTTTTTGATCAGTTTTATATAAATCTTTGTGGAAGCAAAGAGTATATCGAGAGGTGGCAGAACGTGACTGTTTAGTATTAATCTTCTGGTTAATAATTAAAATAACAAGGAGAGGCAGATGAAATAAACATTTATTTTTCTTCCAATTATGACTAGATAAAACCTTCAGCAGTACCAAGCAGTAGAGAAAACTACAGCATTCAGAACTTAACCACTCATCAAGGAAAGGCCTTGTTATTACTCAGACTGATTTGCCATCTGCTAGATTTTAATCTCTAGGTGTTCATGTGAGAGAGCCATCAAAAACTTGGCAATACACTTGTGATTACAGGGTAGGTCTCTTTTTCCCTTTTCATTGCAAATTAGGTCCTTCAAAATAAAACCTAGTTAAGGTAATGCTGGGGTGCTAGTCCAATAATATCTTGTGCCACTTCACTATCAGTTTGAAATGTAGTAATGGATTAATTATGTTCTTTGGATTTTAGTCAATACAACGCATACTGGTTTCCATTCATGCGTGCTTTATGAATGTGATGCTATGTGTGTTAATGGGTTCACATCATTGTACATCTTGTTAAAATCAGGTATGCTAGGATTTGCTATGTTAGAAGGACAACTGCCTTAAACTTAAGACCCAAAAATCAATAATTTAATTAAAAAGCAAATGCATTATAATTGTATTTAACTTGAAGTTAGAAAATGTGAAGTGCCAGATTATGATAGAAGGTGTTTTCTTCATTCTTCTTGCTCTGCTTTTATAGGAAGTAGGCAAGAAAGTGGTCTAAAACATTCACTCAGCTCTTAACAAACAAAACCCAACCAACCAAACCCCCCCAAACAAACAAAAAACCCAAAACCTTTTGAAGACTTTCTGGAGACTACTGCTGTTTGTGGGTGGAGACCAGAGAAGAGGAAAGCAGTTGGTAACACATCTAAGATGACCCATATCTTGAACATGGAATGAAAGTGTTAGTCTTGACATCTTCTGCATTTCGAAAATCAGATTAGTGGAAAAAAGAAGTGGCTTGAGCCATGCACGCAGTTTGTAGGCTTGTCTGATTTAAAATTGCATGTACCTGTTAAAATAACTGAGAACCAAGAAGGCAGGGATTTACACAGATCAAAAGGCCTGCTAAGTAGAAAAGCTCTATGGCTTTCCTTATTGTAGAGCTGAAAAATGGTAGTGTTGAGATAAAAGGAGTTTACCTACTGCTGATTTTGCAATGGAAGGTTTATTGACTTTTTACAGACATCAAATAAGCGTTCACTTGCTTTTTAGTTTATTGCCATGCTGATGAACCGAAGGGGCCTCTGTGGCTCTGTGCAGAGCCCACTCAAGCTGTCTGAGTGCCTAGCAGTGCTAGGCTCAGTCAGCAGCCCCACCCAGCCTTATTAAAAGCCTGATTATTCAAAATACAGCAATGGGCCTGTGCTGCAGCAACATATGGGCTGCCCCAGGAAGGGCAATTAACTCTGGGACAGGGCTCAGGTTGTCAGTGAAGCTCTAGACTCAGCAAAGGGATTGGAATTTGTCCTTGACATGTGTACAAACTTTGAGACCAAGCTTGGGATGGCAGATTTGATGAGCTGCATGCATATTCTAGAGAAAACCAAGGGACTGCATTGGCCTTGGTGGTGATTTGAGCACTGTTGGTAGCAGCAAACTCTGCTGTGGAGAAAGAAAAATTTTCAAAGATCAGTAAGCCCTTGGATGCTTTTGCTGTTTAAATATTTTTTGCATTTCTCAGTACCAGTAGATTACTAATACTTTTGTTTTGTTTAGGAAGATAACTCATCAGCATCCTTTAGATAAGTCTGTTTTAGCAAAAAAATCATATTAGGAAGGTATTGTTTCTAAGAATTCCTTTACCCATTTGAAAGGAAGTATGTGGAGACCAAGGCAGTCAAGTCTACTTTGCAGGATAGCAGCCTCGCTTTTGCAGCTGCAGCTGCCTGGTCCCAGGAGCTACCTCTTTTGGTGCAGGTACATGCCATACTGACACTGGCCCAGCACTTTGAAACTAGTATAAACCATGTCTAGAAGAGAACTTTAGACAGAACAGAAATGTTGCAAGTAATCCTACTGCTGCACTTTATCTGCAAACTTGTCTTGTGTGGGACTGGCCCTGCTGGTTCTGGGAGAAGATAAAACTGAGAAATTTCTCAGAAATGTGTGTGCTCTCACTTGCATATACAGGGACCTGCATCAAATGGTTTTTCCGTGTTTGGTGATGGAGTTTCTGCCAGACCATTTGGCACACATTTAATCAGAGATTAGAAGAGAAAGGAAAATGTCGTTGAAAAAACTTAAGCAGTTTGAAAACACTTTGAAGTTACATTGCGGTTGCTTTCTTCTTTGATCTCCAGATGTACCAGTCATTTTTATTCCCATGCATGCAATTATTAATTGCTTTTGTATTTAATGTTTTAAGGGGGAACACTGTTTTACCTTTAATTGGGAATAAAAGTGCTGTGATCCCATCAGTTCAGTCTGGAGCAATAGAACTTACTCAGGTAATAACGTAATGAGCTTTAGGTTTTTCCTAGAGAATTGTGGCCCTGTAGCTGTCACTTGTAACAGTGAATCCTCCGCTTACATCCTGTTCCTTCTCCAAGGTTTTAACCTTAAGATTGTACATTACAGTACCTCATTGTTAAATATTACAATTTGTATTTATTTTGTCTATGGCAGAGACTTTCCCACAGTAAGAGAGGAGAGCTATGGAAATATCCAGATGCCCCATGTATGGTTAAAAAGAAGGGGGGGGAAGTTGTAACTCATGCCCCCTGTTACAGTCATTTGTTTCCTGGATCTGCCATAAGCTGCACTTGCAGTGTAATTCTTAAATATTTGCAATGTAAAAGGATTTACGCGAACAGTTTAGCACAAAGACCCAATTTTATGAACAGTTCTATAAACCAGACCACCAAAGTGAAATCTAAGTATTGTTACAATCTGAACACTAAGTGTGTTTTGTAGAATCAGCCCATCTCAGAGAAGGAAACAGCTGCCATCCAACCCAGTAAAATTCTCAAGAGGCTAATGTTTTTTGAGACTCCCCTGCTGTCACCCAGATTACTGACTCTAAGAAATACTGACAGATAAGAATATACAATGCCCTTCACTCTACTTGGAACCACTTTGGACTGGCTGCAGACTTGGGCAAATATTGCTGTAGGGATTACACATAGGTCACACTTTCAAATTTGCCAGTTTGAGGGCTACAACATTTTTACAACTAAAAAGTGAGTTTGGATTTTTTTTTTTTTTTAAGTCATCCCATCACTTTATGAGCTGTGCTTAGATTTGGTCCTCCTCTCAATTTATAGTTCTTTGAAGTGATTTCTCTCCTGTTTGGAATAAAAGTGAAATGGTCTAAGAATATTTTCAGCAACATTTTTGGTACAAGCAGTGCAGTTCACTCTGTATGTGGTGCTTAAAAGCCAGTAAATAGTACTGGCTTTTTTTTGCAACAGTAGAATGCAGCAGTTGGGGCTGTTTGCCCTGAATTATAACACAGACTGTGGGACTTGATAAGAAGGCACTGTGTGGGAGCAAGATAAAATTACATCCTTGGGATTATACTAAAAATACATTTGTGAAAACAGTGTTTTCATGGCATGGTTTGATTTAACCTGTCCTTGAAGACATCACACCTCTTTTTGCCTGGTACTGTTTTATCTTGCTTCACAGATGGCATATGGGGAAAATAAAGCACAGTGATAATGGTCAGTGTCCTGTGTATCAGAAGCTTTGCAAGCAGGAATTGCACACTGTGTTTATAACCTCAGGCACTGCATGATTTTTATACTTACCCCTGCTTGTCAGACCAGGGATATTTGCAGAATATTTCCTGCTTGGAGCTCGATGTATAAAAATCAGTATTAAGTGAGAGAGATTTGACTCCTTTTCATCATAAATCAAGGTGCAAAGATTGTTTACTCTCTTGTAATTGCCATTATGCTCAGGCTGTGGAGTCCTATGTATCTTAAGTCTCTCCCAGGATCCTGGTGCGTATGTGAATTTGCTTACAAATGTTGAACCATAACCTAGTATCCAGCTAGTCAGGGAGAGGGAGGAGAAATCTACACATCTCGCTTTGGCTTTATATCTTTGGAACATCTTGTATATCCAGATTACATTGTTTTTCTTTGTTAGAAATTAATCATCTCATCTTTTTAAAAGTGCATGCCCAAATTCTGTTCAGTGCCTGGAACTAAATTACTCTTAATAGAGAGAAGGATTAGGTCCCCTAAATGTGGTTTATTGTTGCAGTCAGAACCTGAAAGCAGGAAAAAAGCACCAAAAGTTTGTGTTTCCAAGTGTGTTCTGGAGTGAGTTTGTGCTAAAGAAGATGCTGCTTCTGGCTGTGCTGTTGTTGCACCTTTGTCTCTTCAGGGCTTCATGTAACCAGCACTGTGAGCTGAAGAATTAGAGAGACATAATATTTTATTGCAAAACTCTCTTTTCTTAGGATAAAATTGGGTAGATAGGGTTATGTGAGGCTGCACAGACTTCAGATGGTCATGTCAGATGGACCTTGTGCATTTTAACTAGTAACACTGAACACATCATGGCCTGTGCTTGGATTATTTGATCTTCTAAATGTTCGGAGCTAATAAAAGTATTTTATGGACAGCAAAACTATCTTAGGATCATTCAAAAAATTACTTAGTCTGTGACATGAAATAGGTGTTAATATTAAACCACATCTTGTATGTAGACATCTGCAACAGAAATGGACCAGGGGTCTAGCAAGTGTTCAGAGGTGTTGTACGGTGGTTGTGATAGTGACCAGCCAGTTTGACTTCTAAGAAATACTGCTGATGGTAAGACATGTTGACAAGGAGTCAATATTGGAGGGAGGCACAACCGTGCTTATAGGCAAGAGTAAGACTTGGTGGTGCATTCCTTTTCCAGTTTGATTTTTTTAGTTACTCCCTGTTCCTATTTGTCCTCCTTCCACCTCTGCCAGTAACCATGAAACAGAGTCAGTCTTCTATTAAATGAAAATTAAAGATTAGAGAGATTAGTAGGCAACAATTATCCAAAGCCTTTCTATGAGAGCCATAATAAAATTGAAACAGTCTTTTATGTAATGCTCTGCATCCACTGAAGTTACTCCTTTGAATAAGAAAATGGGGTATTATTGTCAGCATTTGTTGTGCATGGAGAGATGCTGTGAATTTGGAGGAGTCCAAATGGGTCAAGTCTCTGATGCCATACTCCCAGGGCTATATAACTCATGAGAACTACATAGAACAGGCTTCTAAATGTCGTCCCGGAGTGAATAGAGTACATATTCGGTGGAGACAGAAACAGACCTTTCAAACTTCTCTTTTTATCGCTGAGCTACGTTATTTTATTTTCCCCTAAGCAATGGTTGTCTTGCCTGCTGTGGCAAGAAGGGCTAGAGCAGGGGCTGGTGGAAATCAGGAGCGAATAGCCTGAAACTGCTGAGGGGAATGAGTGCTAGTTGGGCTTGACTGTTTAAAAACATGGTAAACGTACTTCAGTAAAGAAACAGTCAAAGCAGCATCCATTTAGGATAAACTATTTAAGAAGCAAGTCTTCATGGCTTCACCACCTCCAGAGTAGCCTGGGCTGCAAGCTGTGACGGCAACAGCCCTGTGGGACGACGAGGGCTGAGGGGCTGGCTGTGGGCAGAGCTGAGCAGGGCAGGGAGCTGGAGAGAGAGAGGCAGGCCAGGAGCTACCTTCAGCTTTCCCAGAAGGACAGAACAAATTTGGGGTGAGGGACGGACCACTTTTTTCTTGCTGCCTCCTTCTCCCTGCTTTTTCTCTTTGCTGTTCTAGGTGAATGAGTAACTCTTTGTTTAGACTGAAGACCAGATTCTAGCCAGGGTAGCATGTGGACCACAGACACCTGGTCCATGGACTACTTCTAAGGGATTTGTGAAGGGTGAAGTAAGTTTTCTAGTCAGACTTAAATACGCTTCAGAGGACTTAACACTGCCACTAAAAAATGTATAGGAGTCTAAAGCTGAAAAAAGTTTGAAACCCACTCTTTATACAAAGCTGTTTTGCTTGGTGCTTTCCTATCAGCATCCAGAAAGTTCCCTTTTCTGCTTCAATGAGACATGCATCTATGGGAGAGGAGTGGATATGCCATTTCTGTGTGCTCCCTGCTGCTTGTCGTCTGAATAAATCTGTTCCTCTTGCCGAGGGGCTGAGTGGGGCATGTGCCAAGATGCAATCAAGTTTTGCTTCACTGGAATAAAAGATCAATCTGACTCAGCATTTTTGTTTCTAATGATGTGCTCCCCTCCTGCCCCCGGCATCTGGTTTATGCTCTGAGCAATGTGATAGCTTGTATTTAGACTTAATTTCTATGCTACTTAATTAAGCATTAAGATGTTTTTGAGCACCTATGTCAAACATTAAATTGTTCCACAGGCTAAGAATAACTGGACTGTGGATGTGGTACTGCCTTTGCTTCCCTGCAGAACTTGCCTGGCCATTCAAATGCTACAGTAAACGTAGAAGAGAGGCCTGAACTTTAATTCCTGATAGATTTCCCCTCCTACATGCCATGACTTTTGAGAGTCCAGTTTTGCTAGAAGTCATAATTATTTACAAACTACCTTTGTTCACACCAGGTAGCAGCAGGTGAACTGAAGTCAGAACGTGGCTGTGTTCAGAGCTCTGCCCTGATCCTCCTGAGCAAGGTCCTGCTGCTCACGCTGGAGGTAGTGCCTGGCTCCTCATGCTGGCAGGTGGAAATCACCCAGGAGCTCTTAGGTGTGCAGTGTTCCTGAGAAACAGCTTGTTTTTCTGGGATCCTCCCTTAAGTTTTTGAAATATCATGAATATTTGAAATATATATATCTTTTTTTTTCTCTTGGGGGAGAAGCAGAGCCCCTTCAGAGAAGGATCAAAATTAATTTAGATGGTTAGTCTATAGCACAGCTTGTAGCTTTTACTTTCTACTTATTTGTCTGACTTCCTCATTGTCTTGCTGGTTTTGTTGTCTTGATTTTGCAGTTTCAAAGTACAGTAAACTAGAATGATCCCATTCAATGTTTACTTGGATATAACAACAGTTTGTCTTTCATTCTGAAATCCCCATTGTACGATAATATGCAACAGAGTGTCTGCAGAAGAATTAATCATGACAAAAAGGAGGCAAAAACAAAAGCCCTGGAGTACACAATAGACCTAATCACTCCATGGTGTGGTTTTTCTTTGCTAATTTTTTCTAGGTTTATTTCCTCTCTCCTTTATTATTTTCTCCTTGTGGTTTGACAGAAGATGCTAGGATGGGAGGGATCCAATTTTGACAGAGGTCTATTTAATAGCCTCCTCTGTGTTGTTGCCAAGGAAGTTGTAAATACAGTGTGGCCAGCACTTGCGGTACACTTTACAAACTCAGTACCGACCATCTCTTTGTTAGTATACTAGCCCTTGGTTTTTGGAGGTCTGCCTCCTTTCCTGGCACTGCTGATTTCATCTCACAGGCTGTATTAAAACCCTTTTTTGTTTAGAAATATCTTAAGGGCTTAAAATACTACTGTATTATAATTCTGCTATACGTCTTCTGAATAATGCATCTCTGACACAGGTTTGTCCAGATTTGTCTATGGAAGCAATCAAAAAACCACATTTCTTCTTAAGAGCTGTTACAGTCTAGTTCAAACACACTACGTAGCAATTTGGCATTTCACTGAATTATATGCAATCATGTAGGTGAAGCTGTTTCTCTTGTGTGTATTTTCCACAGCCCTCTGGATTTTTTTTCTTAGAAAATCAGCCTCATTGTTCATTTGCAATTGCAAATAGCTCCACTGCAACAGCACCCAGAGGTGTTTTAATAATACCAATAGCAAGAACTTATTAAAAGATGACCATAAATCAGTAGGTCTCCAGAGTAGATTTAGTAGTTTGGTTATATTCCAACTGAAATTAAAATCACAGTATTGCCATTAAGTTTATTAAGAAAGTATGTTGTGGAGATGAGAAGCAAAAAAATGAATGCATAAAATGTAGCCAAGAGATGAGAAACTGCTATTATTAAAACATAAATGCTTTGCATCCTACATTGGTAAGTAATTATTCCCCAAAAAAGAAGTGCCAGAGGCTTCTGCGAACGCATCAGGGACTTTCCTAGCGTTGATTTTTACAGGAAGATACTCGGCTACTGCAGTAAGGAGTGACTGTACAAAAGAGAGAGAAAAGGTAATGCAGGTTGCATTGTGTGACACACGGATTGCTAAGCGTTTATGGATATGATACAAGAGGCACGTCTGCTGACAGCACTCTGCTTCAACCGAAGTCTCAGGTGCATGTGCTGCTGGGCTGGGCTGGACTAATAAATTTCCTTACCAAACTATTACGATTTTGAGGGGCAGATCCTCAGCTGCTCAGTTCACTGGAGTTGTAATTATGTACAGCATGCAAGAGTCTGGTTGGGATTTCTGTCCATGCTAAAAGAAGTGAGGAATAGTGATGGTGGCAGACACAAGGTAATGTTCAGCAGGAGGTGCTGAAGACAGGCTGTGGAGACCTCGGAGTCCTGTAAAGGCAGGGGGCAGATGTGGATGCTCTCCTTGAAGGTCTGACCAAACACAGCTGTGTGCTGAGCAGCAGTGAAACCCAGGCATCATATCTGCCTCATGCTCGCTTGCGCTGGCAGAGCTACACAGAGTGATGGGTGCTGCTGATGTGGGCTGAGATTCACAACATTGGTAAATGGGGAAGTCTGGAAAAGCACAGCAAAATGACTGTGGGGGATTTAATGCTTGCTGGGTAATAGTGTTCTGAAGGATTCATCTGCTTGCACTTGGGCAGAGCTCACTGTAGTAATACAAGTGCCTCATGGGGAAGGCAGGGAAATCCAAACTGAATACTACCATTCCTTGGGTTATATCATATGGATATCATTGAGGAGGTGTTACTGCTGTACAGGACTTCTGCAAAAGTCACTCAATTTGGAGTGGAGGTGACCTGCTGGTGGGGACAGCAAGAGAAATGTTTTAAGTTGAGAATGACTGCCAGCTTCCACATGTGATCTTTGATCTCTGTTGGAGGGAAATTCAGACATCTAGAGTGGGAGGAAGCTGTTGCGTACCGTCTCCAGGTCCTCAGTCTGGCTGAGGTTTCCCGCAAAGTCTCATGCAAGCACGGAGACCTGTCTTCCAGGCTGGTGCATCAGAAATGAGACGACTTGCAGACTATAGCATACTGACAGGAATTGCAAATGCATCTAAAGATGGAGAAAATAGCAAAATAAGGCAGCTTGAAACATGAGGAGCATGAATAAGAAACAGTGAAATTCAGCCTCGTATGTAAGCAAGTGTATTGGGTAGAAGTAAACCAAAGCAGACATTTAACTGGGGCAAGCCACTTGGCAAGCAGTAATGGCAAAGGAGACTTAGGTGAAAGTTAAACAAGAGTCTGCCTGTAGGTTATAGACCTGCTTTGTAAAGCTATGGGGCCTGCATTTAAAATGCTGTTTTATTTCTGTGCTTTTTCAGGGTCAGAATGACGTAGACTAACTGGAAGGAGTTTAGATAAGAGAGCAATAAATAATTAAAACGCTGGAGGGGAGTCTGAAGAAAGAAGCAAGTACAGATTAAGTTTGGCAAAGTGTAGACTATGGAAAGCTATAAATCTACACCCCTTTGAGAGTAATAGCAAGGAAGGGAGTACAGCATTGCTGTTGGGTATGTGTGAGCAGATTCTTCTGGCCATTGGGTATGATGAAGCTCTGTAGGCTTGGGGCTGCGGGGGTCTGCAGGGCCCTGCCAAAACAAGTCAGACTGCAGGAGCAGGGCCTCCGTGAAGCAAGAGCATGGACAATCATACAGGCTAACAAGATGCAAAGCTCAGGGGATACCAGTTGCTAGAGAGTGAAATGAGAGTAATTCCACTGTTTAGAAATGGTTTAGCTTAGAATTAGGCCAGAGGAAGCATGATAAAGTACCAAATATTGAGAATAATCATGTGGATGGGATGAGGATTAAAAAAAAAAAAAGTAGAAACTGGAAAATGGAGGAGATGAACTGTAGCCTTTCTTTTTACTCTTCTGCATGGAGACATTTGCAGATATGGCCCATGGTACTATAGGAAATGTTACTTGGGGGTGTTTTCATTTTTTTTGTTGTTGTTTTTGGGGTTTTTTTTGTTTCTTTTGGTTTTGTTTTTTTACAAGCTGGAAAATGGACAGAGCTAGATTGAACATGCAGAGCTGCAATTTCATTACTGAAATGAGCTGTGCTTCCACAGATTGAATGGGCTTTTCCTTAGGAAAGTAATTAAGGAAAGAAGCAGACTTGATAAAATAGCACAGTGATTTAAATCTGCTTTTTAAAACTATTACGTTGCACTAAATCTTGACTGAAATTAGCAATGTAAGTAGTCTTGACGTTAAAACTGTTTCCACTGTGGAGACTGAGAGTCTTGAGGCAGTCCAAGAGGTTTTCTCTGTTTTGCATAAAGTTTGCCACTAGCAAGGTTTTTACTTGTTTCCTAACAAAAGAAAGAAAGAAAATATCCAACTCCAGAGCAAACAAGCTTTTCTGCCAGCTCAGAAGACGTGTGTTGGCTGCACTGATGCCTATCTCGGGTAGAGCCAAGGGTTCCCTGTGCTGCGCCTGGGGAATCCCGCAGAGTTCTGCCTGTGCCCCCCCAGCTGGCAGCCAGCTGTCTCCAGAGACTGCCTGTGGACGCCTGCCTTTCGTCAACTGGGTTACAGCCACATCGTACCTCCTTCCTGCCAGGCACGGGGCTGCCGTAGTCCCTAACATTGTACCCACACGGCAAAGGCACCCACAGCTTCAGTAGGAGAAAGAGGAGGCAAGATCTCCTCCGTGATCTTCAGATAACCTGTGGTGTTTTCCTGTATGCACAGTTGGTGCCCCCCTGCTCTTACTTATTATGTGATTGTAAAGAGAAATGAAACCAGTGCAATAATCTTTGGTCTGGTAATACTGTACAGGGAGAGTAATGCTGCCTCACCTGTAGACTCCTGCGATCCCTGCTCTGCTCCCCAGAAGGATATGCGAACCTCAGAACTCGCCTCTCGCCTGCAGTCGAGGTCAAGACAGTGAGCTGCTTGTGTGATTGAAAAATGTCTTCTAGGGCAGCTGCAGTCCTAGGCTGGAATGGAACTGGTGAAAGCAGGGCTTGAAGTGTGTTTTCCTACCAAGGACACTGACCCTGGGCTGAGCTACCATACAAGATAAGATTGAGTCAAAGCGTGTCCATTTTTGGAGCAAACTGCAACACCTGTCTGTCTGCCACAGCCCCTGCACTGTTGGCATCAATAAAGAATAAAGCGAAACAGAAGAACAACAAGAAGCATTTTGGAAAAACAGAGAGAAGCACTGTATGAATCTGAACACCCACACTGAGTACTTAGCTGCACAGCCTGAGATTGTATGTACCTGCTGTCGGATATATGTAGCAATGAGACTTAATACTGTATATTTACCAGTTCAACTAAAAGTAATTCAATCCACCACTACCTGGCCTTCCCTAGGTACTTGATTGGGTGGAAGAAGGAGCAGAGTTACTGACTTTGATCAATCACCTGTCCCTTTGCTGAGGCTGTGAAGGAGATGCTGGTTATTCTAGTCTTGTGGGAACCTGACCTATACAGCCTGAAGTAGTATTACCACTGAAAATATGTCCTAAGGTAACAGCGCTTTTGGGATTAATCTGGGGACAGTGTGAATGGGATCTTTAAAACTGATGGTGCCTCAACACCCACACTCCTGGAAAGGCTTCCCAGTGAATATCACAACCTAAAATGCCCCCTCTTCAGATCATAAAAATGGGGCTGCCCTGAAAGCGCTGCATTGTTTTAAATGCCATTAGCCACTGGGGACAGTCGTGCGTGTTTTGGATCTGGAGGGTGTTTGGTGGGAAACCACCTCTAGGTAACCCATGGATGTCTTCTGAGTCTGTGATGAGTACAGTGAGTGACAGGATAAGAGTGAGGGGAAGGGCACCTCGAGGACATTGGGACACAGCTGCTGTAAATCTCAAGCAGCTCAGCGTATTTGTGAAAGACTGAAAAAATCTTAAGAATGTGGTATTGGCTGCCACCATCTAGTGGTTCACAAGAGGGCCAGCAGTTCTGAGTTAGGTTGGATCAGGTCCTCATGGCTTATAAACCAACACGACTCTTGGCTGTAATGCACCATGCAGATCCAGTAGTCCACAAAGTTCACTGGAGTATTACTTGTCCTTTATGCATAGAGGAGAACTCAGTTGGCCTTTTCTGAAAGTTGCTTGTTTTTCTGACCGCCAGAGCTAACACTTCTTCAGTTTTCTTTGCTTATTTTGAAATAACAGTTGCAGTAATGATTATGTACATAGAGGTTCAACAACAGGGAGCTTGCAGAACTGCATGTCACTTATGCTGATAAATGATACGTCATTAATGGCTTGGGTTAAAAGCATTTATGTTGCTAGTTACCATTGCTTTGGATTGGGTTTTTTCCTCCTCCACTTCTTTATTTTTGAGAAGTAGCATATGTGTGCTATACAGGAGGTACTCCTGCTGTTTGTTCATACATTTTCTTCACATTCCTCAAAAATGGAGCAGTTACACGACCTCAGGATGTTGTTTCACCCTGAAAGACTCTGCCGAGACTTCCAAATGTGTCTTGCTACTTGGCAAGCTCTAACTTGTTCAGTGGGTGTAAAAAGTTCAAACTGATGAAACTGCCGAGAGTAAACTCAAGATCTTGAACATTTTTGTTTACTATAACTTCCCATGTTAGGATCAGCTTTGTTCAATTTGGTTTGCTGCATATTGCCAAGGGGAAATCTAGGGATGTTGGAGTGTATGAAATGTGTATTTGGAGGGTGCGTGTTCCAGAAAGGTTAGGTATTTATACCAGATGTGTGTATTTCAGAGCATAAGAAGATTAGTGTGATTTTTATTTAAATACCTTCTTCAGAGGAAGCAAAATAGCAAAGAAAGATAATGTTGGCAGAGACCAGAAGTGAATAGGATTCTATCACATCAAAATTGTACCAAATCTGGGTTGGCTGCCTGAACAAATATTTGCAACGAAAAAAACCTTGTGCCTGTTGGAACAGACTGTGTTCAGGCCTTTTTTGGATTTGCAAGGTGATTGAAGGGAAGGAGGAAGAAATGGTTTATGTACTCTATTTTACAGTCTCTTTTACTGTTGTTGGACAGCACAGGAAAAAAACTTCAATGCAAAAGCTTAGGAATTTTGCCCAAAGCAAGTCCCGCAGAAAATATTCCATCTGTGTAGAGGCATGGGCATAGATACTCGTGCCTTGATCCAATAAACTAAGCATGCCCATAGTTTAAAAACAGTTGTAGAGTGTTTTAAAATTATGTGTATGCTGAAGGAATCTGCTGGACTGGGGATTTCTGCAGACAGAGTATTGAAGGAGGCCACATGGAGTATAACCTACCCACTGTTCTGCATTCATATGGGGGAACCACAATCCAAATCCTTTCATATGAGGGTACAGACTTCCCAAAAGCCTGAAGAGAAGACTCTCTGATAAGAACAACTTTGCCATGGCGTTTGCAGGGTCCAAGTACATTGCACACTGTCAGGGCTGTTTGTTGTGGCTAAATGCTCTGGAGCTGTTGGTGGCAGCCAGACAACTCCAAGGCTTGCTCAAGGATTAGCCTTTCCCATCCTTTAGCTAAGGCTGTTAGCATTAAAAGTCACAGCAAATCTCTTGCTTGCAGTGCCAGGTTGGAAAGGATAATTTATTAGCACTTATTATTATTCTTTAATAAAGGGGATTTGTTAGTTCACATTGAATTTGAATAATTCAAATTATGCTTGTTGTTGAGATGTTTCTTATGATTTAGGTTTGTTTTAATTAGTGGTATCAAGTCAGAGCTCAGTGGCCTGAAGGCAGGAGCAGTTACCTCATTTATTTGTTCTTTTGAAAATGTCAAGCAGAAGTGATGGCTGTTTAACTTCATGAGTGACAGGTTTTGTTTTTCTTCTTCCCTCAAGCAATAAAATTTTCTAGTTGTAGGAATTCATAGGGGTGCATATGATTTCCTTTGAGTCCCTTTAAAAGAGAGAAGTCACCAGAATTTTTTATACAGGCAGTTCTTCCCTTATGACACACATAACTTTTTTTTTTTAAGTGTAATATTCAAGTTATTGTTATCAGGCTACTGTGAAATGAATAGTGATGCATTATTTAAAAGAAACTTAAGTGTTACTTTCTAGGTGAACATATAATTAGTTAACTGCAAGCCATTGCTTCAGTTACTTACTGCTGGAAAATGTAATAAAGATGCTCATTACCATTGATGAGCCTCTAAAAAGATTCAAGTGACTGAAATTTGTCTCTGGGATGGTTTACAGAGATGCTCTTCTTTGGTTGAGCCTTAAGAAAGGCTATGCAGGGGGTAGTAAAGCTGTTCCAAGCATTAGAGCTTAGAATGTGGTCAGATAGCTCCTTCCACAAGATAGCTATGAAATATAAAATTAGTGTTTCAAAAGGAAGCGTGAGTGACTTCAATCACATAAGGGATTAGTGCTAAGTAAGTAGTTACCCTGGTTGAAAACTGCACAAGAGTCTCTACTCCCTTGGCTAACTATAACTTGGCAAACAAAAGTCCCTTTTCATCCAAGGCAATACTATGGGTAGGTGTTACTTGGTTAATGCCATTGTTAAAATTGAATCTTCTGTCTTGGAGAAATCTCAGCTTTGTAGCAAGAGGCTGAATAATTTTTCTAGCCTGGCTTCCAACTCCAGGGTAGCCAGTCCATGGCTATCGCACAGGGACAGAGTAGATGCTTCAAAGTGGAAAAAGGTGCAGCTGAACCCATGTGAGAGCTGCAGTTTTGTTGCTGAAGTTGTGCAGGGGAGCTGCAGTGCTGCACCCCAGGAGCGCCTGGCGGCTGACACCGCTGCTTGGCCTTGGGGTGCTCCCTGCTCTCTTGGGCAGAGAAAATCCAGTTGAGGCAAAGCTGACAGAGGGTCTTCCGTTTCAGCCTAGAAGATGATGTGTTAGCCAGTTTTTCACCCCCAAAATTAGCATGAAAGAGAGTAATGCATGGCAATGAAACAATTTTTTCCTAACTGCATAGGTTTGAGAAAGCATTTCACAGTTTCTATTGCAATTTGCTCTGCCACATTTCAAAGTGTTAGGGTATGCCAGTAAAAAATAATTAACAACACCGAGGCTTTGAATCAGGTTGCAACTTCCACGTTTAAATAAGTCACTCAAATCTGTGTTTAACATAAACACTGGTGTCAAAAAAAGAAGCCTCCTTTCACCCTCCTATTTAATGCTGCTCTTGACTCTAGTGTAGAAGATCCTAGACAGACACAGCACATTTGTCACATAGCTTAAAAATGGTGTTAGAAGATTTCTGGTTTGCTGATGGCACAATTCTCTTATGTGGCAACTCAACCAGTGTGAAAACAAGGATGTGTACTACCCAGAACACAGTGGGAATGGGGAAGAGCTACAACTCCTATAGGTTAAAAAAGTGTAAGATAGGATATGTTTCTGTCTTCTTGCAGCTTTGTGATTCTCCAAGCTAAACATTGTGTCTTTCCCATCATGTTTGATATCTTTTGATGGACACTTCTTCCATGAACTTCTCTGATCACTTTTAAACCCTTTTATGTTTAGGGATCTAAAGCACCCAGGCAGTATTACTGAAAAGCAATGAGAGAGAGGAGCTGAGTCTTATGCTTTCCAAGTGACTTGTGAACAATAGGAGGTAGTTGTAAGAAATGTCACTGACTGGCAACAATCAATCTGTGATGCTGTTTTCATTCTGAGGTATGAATGAGTGAAAAATGGAAGTCTACCAAAAGGAAGGAGGTAATGCTTACATCCATCAGAGATGAGACCTCAGAAATACAGGGTAATAGATGAATATTTTTCCTTTGGAAGGGAGAAAGTTTCTAGGATGCTTGGGCAAAGGTGGAGTGTTACCTTATTAATACTAGTCCTTCATATTTCCAAGGATATGTTTACTCTTCAAAATAGCGGGTACTGGATCAGATTTCCTTTTTTCTCCACCACCTCCCCCCAACAGGGCGTATAGTAGGTACACAAAGGTTTCTGCTAGAAAGTGATGGTACTTAACTTTAGCTTTCTTGAACTTCTTTTAGAAAGATATAAGTTATAAATGTGGTTTTCAGAAAGTTAAAGAATATTTAAAACCATTGTATACTGAATGAATTTCATGCTGAAGCATAGAGGTATTGTGATGCTGCCTGTAGTGCAAGCAGCTCATTCAATTTAAGAAGCTTCAGGTACGTTTACAACTGTCTTGTTCACGGGATTTTCCCCATAAACTCTCAGCTATGCAGACCTGATTATTGAAAAGTCTTTTTCTGCATGTTTTCAGATAATTTTAAACAGCAAAGCAACTATGCCCAAGTAGTTCCGTTTGTGGAAGTTTATACAAGCTAAGCTGTTGCTGTTGTTTTATGGTGAATCCTGTACAGGGCTTAAATTACAAATGGGTTCAAGTCCTCCTGTGGTCACTGTCCCCGCAGCCCCCAGCATTGCCTCGCGGTGACCGCAGAGGAGCTGCGGGGTGTTGAGTGGAGGCATCTCCTCCTCGCTGTGCCAGGCCCGAGATGCACGCTTGGCTGAAAACCCAAGCGCGCTGCTACCCTGGCCCAGAGATCAAGCCCGGGTCTCCTGCAGCACCGCGTGTCCCGCTGGCTGGGCTGCGTTCCCTGGATTTGGTAGGGTTAGCAAGCCTTCCTCTCTCTAATGCCCCATTCTTTTCAGTGGCCCTCTGGGCGATGATAAAAAGAACAATTAGACTTCTTTAATGACTAAGAGACCTGCTGTCAGTGCTATTGCTTGCTGGATTAAAAAGCAAATTAATGAGTACAATAGCAAGGCTGATGTGATCACCAAATGTATTCTACCCAGTTTATTTGACAAATATAGTTTGAAGTGTTTGTCTAGTTATTCTTCCTAAGCAGTTATTTATGGCGTACCACAAAGTGCCAAAATAAAGGCAAGCTCACTCTGTGTTTCTCTGCTTTATTGAAGCTACCAGACTCTGAGAGCTTATCAAAGCTGTGGGTGCAGAGAAGCGTCCGCTGGCTCCATTTAGATGAATCCTAGAACAGAAAGCCCTGAGAAACAAGGTCTCTGAGAAGTATTTTGGGGTCTTCTCCTTCCTGTATTTCTGGCTTACCCCTTATCATCCCATTGCTCCCATTCCTGACAGTTGCCTCCCCTTCCTTCAAGGAGAGGGCTCTGCCAGCGTCCCAGTTGGCTGTGGCCTTTCTGGGAGGCCCATCACAGAGACCTGGATACCACGATAACCGGCTCAAAGTGGTAGCATGAATTTAGCACTGCACCATGTGGACTATCTGGCCTGAGTGTCTCTTAGTTTGGGCATCCCCTGTAGGCTTACTCTGTGAGTGCCTCTAAACTAGCAAAGCACGGGTTATTGCACTAGCAATCACTGAAATTCTTCCTATCAGCACAAAGTCGTGGTTTTTGCTGAGGTTCTGCAAGCACGTAAAAGTACTTGGCTATTCCTGCTCAAGAACTTACTTTTGCTCTCCTTTGAGCATTTATTATATAAAACACAGGGAAAAGATGCTTACCTGAGTAGTGGTTTTCTGAACAGTGTTTAAATTGAAATGCCCTGAAGGCAAAATGATAAAGTTTGAAGAAGAAAATCCAGGTCAGCGTATGTGCGCTGAATGCATTGCTATAGCAGACTTGGCAGTGACTTGTATGGTACAATAGACACTGTAAGCATAGACTATTCACCCAGTGCTGTTCCTGGATTTAAAACAACGAAAAAAGAAAAAAAGAATGCTGTTGTAGTGCCATAAATAACTTCTACATCTTTTCTTGGCTTTTCATACAGTTTGCTTTTAAAAATTTTTTTATTCATATTGACAGTATTTAAAGGTGCATTTGAAACTGAGCCTAACTATTTACGTTTTTGTTACTTTCTGATTTGTGGTCCTTGCAGATACTTGTTGATTTCTTCTCTCTGCTCCCAGTGATTTTGATTTATGCATGAAACTGCAATTAAATACTTATGCTAGTGCTCACAGAGCTTGGCTTAGAGGAAAAGTACAAATATTAGCTCAATTTTATTTTTAAAGGCTTTCAGGATCATTTCTTCAAGTCTAACATGAAAAAAAAAATGGAATGCATTCATTGAAAAAAGAACGATAGTTTCTTCTAGCTAAAAAAATGAGGCATTGATTGTGGTTGTTTTGCCTTTACTCTACAAATTTTACTTGTGGACTCCCTGCATAATTATTTATCCACTTGATGTATGGCGTTTCATTTCAGTGACATTGTTTAAAAATGTGAATTCTTGTTTATGGCATATTTCATTCTGACAGTAGTTTACAGAGACTTTTGTAGATATTTGTCAGAAAAATATTGACATATATAGGTGAAATAGCTTTTGTCAGCAATTCTTTGCTCCACTGGGTATTATGCATTGTTCTGTTTCTAATTGCTCCTTGCTTATAAAATTGCACGCTCTGCTGTATCAGAAAGCACGATGCCGTTCTGGGGTGTGTCGGTTTGTGGCTGTTCCCCTGACAATCGGATTTTTTCCTCATCCTCTTTTTGCCACATTCTGGCAGGCTGTGTTGAAAAGGCTGAACTGGGGGTGAGAGGTTCTCCCCCATCCACGTGGCCCTTTCTTTTTTCCTTACCTCCTGCGAAGATTACCCTGTACCCTCTGGTGCGCTAACAGCTAATGACAAGCCCTGATGCTGACAGAAGCAATGTGATCCCCTGACTACAATGCCAGCTGCTTTGGAGCTGGGAAAAGATCCAGTTGCTCAGAGCAGCCTGTTTTGCAACAACAGCAGTAGTATTGGATTGTTTCGGGGTCTGTATGCAATGGAGGCTCTCCTCTGTTACTGGTTTCATCTTAGATGTCTAGAGATAAGAGGGCCAATATATCGATTCTCATTATCTCTCTCCGTGGTCAGCAGTTGCTTGAATGTGGCAGGTGGTCATAAGATAACTGGACATGGATAAAATTAAGGTTTCCACATTTCAGTTTATAATTGCAGGTTGCTTATTCAAAATGCAGCCTTCTGCAGAGTCAGACTGGCTCTCCAATTCCTCCCAGATACGCGTGGAGCTGGCATGCGGAGGCATGAAACAGCATCCAAAGCCAGAGGACGTCAGGCTGGCTTGCTGATGTGCTGTGCTCATAGGACAATGACAACTGTGGTGAGGGGTTAATAAGTTAATGAAAAGCTACCCAAGAATTAGCTGAGAATCAGGGGACCATGTTCATTGAGATTGTTTGCATGATCTGAAATTTTCCCACAGTGGCACACAGGTTGGATTCCTAGATTGTGTAGTATCTATCACAGGGTAACAGGCAAGTGACTCTCTTAGTTGAGAAGTGGGGAAGGGGAAGGTTACACACAACCATCTTCCACTATTTCTGCTTATTGGTAGAATTTGGTTTGATTTTCATCTTGTATATATTGACTGGTTAGTTATCATTTGGCTGTGTGGTTCAATCTATATCCTGCTACTGTTATTAAGAAATCCTATCTTTGTGACTTTCTTTAAAGCATTTTACAGTTGTGGACATTGTTCTGTTTTGCAGAGAGAGGAAGTTGAGCAGAATGAAGATAACTGACTTTTTTGAGGCCATACTGAAACTAGAGGCAGAGTTAAGTTTTCTTACAAGCCGCAGTTCAGTGCACTGTCTGTTTTGGCTACGTGACCTCTCAGAAAGGAGGCTTGCCAAGGCAATAGAGGCAGTCTGGGAAATTAGAACTGCAAATGTCAAAATTAAAAAAGTTTGCCACTTTTCCCCAGCCCCTGAAGAGAGGATCCCACCTGGCGTACAGAGTGGTGGGAGATGGGGGAGAAGGACAACCCCCTGCTCAAGAAACAGCGCTCTCTTCCTGTCAGCAAAATTTCCATGCTAGCTTTTGTTTGCTCTGGAAACATTTTCCAGGAGCCACTGGGTGACTTACGGCAAGAACATGATGTGTGTCCTCTGTGAAAGACTGCCTGTATTCAGGCATCTGGAAGACCTAATTAGGTCTCTATTTCTGGAGTAAAAACCACTCAGTAGGGTTGTCAGGTGGCAAGGTGATGACAAATTATGCTTTGTCACCTTGTGGTGACTCATGTCATGCCTATCATGTCATACCGCAATAGTGAAGAGCGCAGAGGGGCATGCTGTATGTCATTGACTTGCCTTGTGTGCTGAACTGGATGCGAGTTCATCTTTGGTAGTCCAAAAGGTTCTCTAAAAATGGGTCCAAAATGTCCCCTTTTTGCGGGGAGGGGGTGGCGGTGAGAAGCAGCTCTGTACGTGTTTGATAACTGCAATATGATGATGTGTCTCACTGGTGAAAAACAGAGGTAACAGATACACAAATGGGGATTTCTGAATTCCACGTGGCTGTGATTTTAGGGTTTGTGTACCTATGAAACTGTGTCACCTCCTCTGACTTCCATATTTTTCCAAGAGATGACATCATTTTATAACGCATCTTACTGCCAAGTGAAACAGTTGAGACTAATGAAATGATTGCATAATGCCATTGAGAACGTGCTGCAAAATAGGAAGACATGCCAAAAAATGAGCAGTCTATTGTGACTAACTCTTGGAGCAAGAGCACTGGTTATTTAAAAAAAACCCCACAAAACAAAACAAAAAACCAACCGCATAGAACTTTCCTTTGAATTATTAAGAAATGAACACAAAAGAATATGGAATCCAAACAACTAAAAGATTAAGGGGGCTTTTGATAGCTGTAAAACTCAAGCAGCCTGCAGGAGTATAGAGTAATTGGAAAAGTGGTGGTTGTAGCTCCGCTGAGAAGAGTATATACAAGATTGGGCTTAAATCTATTATTTCTTAAAAACAAACGTGATTGCCATGGTATTGGTTTTGAGGTGGAGAAGAGATTTTTATCTCCCTCATCTTCAACCAGCTCAACAGCAAACACCACACTTAACTTGTTCAAGAGCTTCTGTTTCCTGCCAGAACCAGGGTGCTTCTATGAAGATGAATTTAGATCATATGTCAGCTTGTGTTTGGAAGAGCAGTGGCACTGAGTGCTTCTGGAGCAAGACAGAGAGCAGAACCTGTAAGCAAATGATCGCTGAAGAAGAGTGGGTTTTGCTGTGCCACCTTGCAGTGCTGTGTGTTTCAGCTTGCTTTGTGAACAGACCGAAATACTGTCTCAGGCTTGCATTTGTCAAAGTGGGTTTTATCCTCTAGCAAAGCTGTGGGAAAGTTTAAAGGAGTTCACAAAGTGTTTAAATGGATCAGGAAAGAGCAGGTTGTTGTTAATTGGCTTCATCTGCTCCGTCTGGTAGGAGCTGGGGAGCAACTGCACTTGGCAGCTCGTAATTGCAGGTGGCTTCTGGTTCCCTGCTCTGGAGGAACTAAGCTACTGCTGGCTCTTCTGAGCCAAGGAAAAGGAAGAAGAGGTTGCACAGGGCAAGGAGTGGCTCAGAGGCAGAAGAGTGGGGAAAGAGTCAAGTTTGCAAAAAAAGAATGGAAAAAACCCACTGACTTAAGCTACTTTGTATGTGGACATTGCATGTTGCCGCACACTTCTTTGGAGCAATGTCTGATGTTGGTACAGGCATTTACAACGACCATTGGATTCAGAGATTTGGTGGTGGGGGGCTGCCTCAATAGTTGCATTTATCCCTCGGGGCAAAGGCGTTTTGTGCTTGGTTCAGTTCCTTCCTTTTAAAAGCTGTTCTTACTCCCCATCAGTAAGCTTGCCTGACAAGATAAACAGATAGTAGGTGGAATGAATTTATGGATGGTTTACTGAGCATCTGAAGAGAGTAACTAGTCATAAGATCATTAGTAATTATACTGGCTTTGCTGAAATAATTCCTTTCCAAATAATTTCCTTCCTACTGCTATCAGTAGGCATAAATTGTTAGATTGAATCTTGTGATTCACCTAAGTGTGGATTAGAAGAAGTGAGTATTCCAGGGAAAAGATGGAACAACTGTATTTATATGGAAACTGCAACAGTTCATGTGATCCACTTCACTGTATAGTGTAAGCCAACGAATGTAGTTTTCATATGTTTTTAGAAGGAAATGACCATAACATGCTATGAGTTAACTCTGAGAAAGCTATCTGATCAATAGAGCTATGCGAGAGGATTGAGATGTTTAAGACGTGATTCTTTTCAACAGTGATAACGCATTTCTTCATCCTATTTTGCTGTGATTAATCCAAAGCAATACGCACTAACCAATAAAATATATAGCACAGCTAATGTAGGAATTTTAGCTGGAGTAAAGCTATATGGCTCCATTGGTTTTTACTGGGGATATGCCAACTTTCTGCACTGGAGCATTTGGCCAATAATCTCAGAAACAAAATAGAGCTCCCTAAAGATGACTATTTTGTGAAGAAAATAGATATTCTGTACTAATTTTGGTCTCAAAAGGTGCTACAAGATAACTATGGAAAATAGTGCAGCTATTTGTTGAAATATTCCAGCTACTAGTTTGAAAAACTGTTTTGTTTGAAATTACATTATTGTTTACTTAAACTGATAAATGAGTCTTGGCAAGAGGAGGCATTCAAGGCTGAGTTCAGACACATGCAAATGGTTCTTGTTTTCAGCAGAGCCACGACCGGTAAGAAAAGAACTGAGTGGTGCTTGCTGTGGTGGTGGGGTGATTTTTGGTTGTTTTTTAGGTTGTTTTTTTTGTTTGTTTGTTTGTTTTTTTTTTTTGCAGTGCTAGCTTCTAGGTTGTAGAATCAGAAGGTCAGGAATGGAAGGTCAACTTTTGCCCTAAAACTAGGCTAACTGAGGCAACTGAAAATATAGAGGTCTTAAGGCAACTCTTTGGTACTGTGGTTGGTGCATGCCAGTCAAAGCTTAGCATGCTTAAGTAAGTTGGTATGTCTGAGGAGCTTTGTGGGTAAGGTCTTTAAAGTTCAGATACTGATCCATTTGCAAACTAAGTAAAGAACATTTTCTAAGTTTTTATTTTTATAGTAGCTCTTCTTTCTTTTGGAGAATTGTCTGGTTTACAGTGTATGACTGTCTTTGAGGAAAGGGCCTCAGCTATGTTAAATACAGCAAAGAAAGAGGGTACTAGTGGTTTTTGCATCCAAATTGCGTATTATGTGGTTAGTGTGAAACAGGCATTAAAATAAAAGCATGAAGTAGTTAAAAACATCAGAAGCTTCTGCCTGAAAGACTTTTTGTTATTTTAGAGCTGTAGCAATTCTAATTAGCAGACTTGTCCTTCACAGAGAAGAATATATCCAAAGGGCATGGCTGCAATCCAGCTGTAATTGTGAATGTTTCTTATATTCAGCAATCACAACTGTTGCCATTGAGAAGCAGAGAATGCATTCACCGTTCAGGGAAGGATTATTTTAGTGAACCCAGCCCTCTAACGAACACCTATGTAAGTAATTTTACTTCCCAGTGTTAAGCAACCTATGCACGTGCATTTCCAAAGTGCTGCACTGCTGCAGCGTGTTTGCCAGCTATCTTGAACTGTATTAGAGGAAGGAGTTTGTGAAGATCACAGTACGGGGCATCCAGAGCTCTCCTTTTGGTATTTGTGCATTTGGCACACACAGGTTTTGTAGCCACGCTTCTGTTGTTAGAGCCCTGCAACTCCTCCTGTATTATACCTGCAGAGTTTAGATCTCTGGTGTCTGCCTGGGTGCTAAAAGGGCTTCGCCTTGGTGCAGTCGATGGACTCTAGTGTCACTAGATTATGTGATTAGAAGAAGGGGATAAATACAGGCAAAGCATTTCAGATTGGTACTTGTGATCAAGCTTAGTTCTGCAAGGCTCTTGGGCAAAGAAATTGATGATGACAGACTTGCTAAGTACTACATGGAAAATGTTTATAATATTGAGAGGGAGACTGACAATTCCCATAAGCATGGGAATAATCCTACCCAAGGTAACTGAATGACTCAAATTAAACTCCTACCAAGGCAAGGCCTGTAGGAGCTTCTCAAAATGCAGAGGAAATACTTCAGGTTATTCAGGTTTATACTTCTAATGAAATAAAAGAGAAAATCCCATACTTCTCTTCTATCCTAAAACCTCAGTCTGTGTTTTCCTACTAGCATGTATTACAAGTGATTGTCTTTTGAGGGAAATGTTTTACATCTGTCATCTAGGGCTGACGGTCTAAATGACGTGAAATGGAAAAAAAATAATTCCATCTCTTGACTCTGTGTAGCATTTTATCAGACTCATTGGAACTGAATTCACCATCTGTGCCTTTTTGTCAGGGTTAGTAATAGCTTTTCCTAAGCATTTATTTGTTAGAGAGCTCTGTTTTCTCTGCAAGGTAAGTAACCTTAATACATGTGCCAATGTACATTTTGAACAAAATTATGGGGTAGTTGTTACTTTTTTTTTTTAAAGGCAGGTTTACAATTTTTTTCTAGTTCTGTCTTTGCAAAGAATTTAAAAAAACCTAATTTTTTGAATGAGTGACTCTAACCATCTTTTCTTTGCTTCTATGCTATCTGAGACAGATTATTCCCAGAGCACCTTGTGCATTGTGAAGCTTTCTTAAATAGACTTTGTTAAAGCCGGTAAACCAGAAATGTCACTTACGAGTTATATTACGTGCTAGAGACACCTCTAATTGGAGCACCGTGTCCCATGTTTACATTGGAAATAGGATACAGCTCCCTTGTGTACTAGAAAAGACAACTTCAGATTATGTTGTGCGTGAATTTACCCCTGCTTGAATTTGGCAGTCTTAACAAAGGCAGCCATTGCTTTTGGTCCCTACCAAAACAGCTCCCTCTGGCTGAGCCGTGGGGGTTAGCATTTAGTCCTGGATGTACCTGTCCATGTTGCACTTTCTCCTTCACTGCCTCCTTTTAAAACTCTTCTTACTTTAATCTCTTTGATGCACTTCCCCCTCCTCCTTTTCCCAATTTTGGGACAGTTCTGGATCTCCTTGAGGAGCATGTGCTTCTGATGAACTTCAGGAAAAATAATCTCTGCAGTCATGCTCCTTCTCCTCAGCTCCAGCCAGATCTGGCTGCTGCTTTTGCTCATTAGAGCAAGGATGCAAACAGCAGCAGATGCCTGTTGGTGGTAATTAGATAAAAGAAATGAGTACTGTGAATGCTGCAGTGAGAGGGGAGGTGCTTCCCAGGCAGGTTGGAGAGGGATCGTTCCCATTTTGAAGGGCTGCTCTTAGACTTTCCGTAGCCCTGCTTTTCTGTTTCGCTAATTAAGCAAATGCACCTCTTGCCCTCTGTCCTTCTAGTTCCTTTCTGTCTCTTTCTTTTACATGTCCCTCATTCTCCTCTCTTCCTATTTTCATTTCACATGGCTCTATTAGGTGTTAGTTGGTTATTGTTAATCTGTGCCCCTGCGTAGTGACAATCACTTGTAAAAACAGATTTCTTCCTGCCTTTCGTTTCCTAGAGCGTGGCCTCAGCTGCCTGGGGACGCAGAGGAGTAAGTGACCTTTATTGCAGCTTGGGCTGCGATAGCTGTGTTTCTGGGTGGTTCTGCTGCGAGCTCATGGGCTGGCTCTGGCTTTTGAGACAGGTTGTCTTCTCCTGTGACCGGAGGAGGTGGGAGATCGCTGCATAGAGCAGCATGGGACAGACAGGGAGGAAAAGCTGTTGATGAAGCAGCAGCAAAGGATGAGCAGCCTTACACCAGCTGCTGTGCTGGGCTCAGGGAGGGCAGTGGGCTGGGATGTCTCCTCCTTACATCCTCAGCCACAGAAAAGTCATCCTTGGACGTGGAGGAGCTGTGGACAAGTGAGCCTGGGAAGAGGAAGGACATGGTGACATCTTGCTTTTTAGGTCAGTTCTTTGACCTGGTAGCCTGAAAATAGGTGGAGGTAGTTATAAATGGCAGGAAGGCTGTTACGGCAGGGCCGCAGGAGAGGGATGCCACAAACACTGGGGAGCCTCAAAAACATCCTCTTGTGCTTTATCCGAATTGACACCTAACCTGTTGGCAGGCTTCAACACTACCGTATTCCTATCTCAGGATGAGATGTGAATAGTTTGCCTTTAAGATGCTTTTTTTTAACAACAGGTTACAAGGAAGTGCTCCATTCTGTATTAACACTCACAGTTCTTTGAAAACTGTAAATATGGTGCAAACTCCTTTTACGTTTAGCGGGAGTATGCAAAGTCCACTCCAGCCAGCTGGCTTTGTGTTTTGCTATTATTTTGCGAGGGTCTTAGCTGTCAAGTGGACTTTATCAGCAGCTATGTGTGGTTGCAGTGTTTCATTCCAGCTGTGGCAAGCTCTCCTAATAAGCATTTTTGCGTGGTGTTCAATTTAGGCTTTTCCTCTGGTGCTCTTGCTGTACAGGTTGGAAATTCCTCATCTACACGACCAGTTTCCTATTGCAGTTTGCCTGTTGCAAACTGCCTGGCTGCTCGGAGTGCAAGTGCTTCCCTTGCTTCTGTGCTGTTACCCAGGAGCGTGCCCAGCCAACACGGCTCACCTGAGACCTTCTCAATGTAGAGTGGGAGCTGGTGTGTCCAACGCTGGCGAGTGCAGCTCTTTAGAGGACAGCATGGGAGCCCCGGGCACTGAGAGGCTATTTCAGCCCAGGTTTTAATGGCAGCCTTGCCCAGAAGGCTTTAGTGGTAAGCAGAAATCAACTCTGCCTCAGAGTAGCTAGAAGGAAATACAGATACTTATTTATGAAGTTTAAAGGGGACAACACTTTTACAAAGGCAGGGATAACCAGAAATTAAAAAGGCTGCACAATAATCCTGTTATCTACCTTTCTGGGTTAGCTCTACAGGTTCCTCTCTCCTCGCAGCATGTTCAGGGCTTCCTGGTGGAGGCTTTTATGTTCTTTATTTTCATCCAGGTATTGTGCTTGCAGAAGATGATTTGGATCTGGGGAGTCTTGGCTCCCTTCTAGCCTTCCAACCCAGCTGTGGGTTTTTTTCAGATGCAAAACCTTCCCTCGGGAATTTCTTAATCCTTAGTTTGAGTGGGAAGATATTTTAGTGTCCCTCACAGTAGTTAATTGGCTGCCCTTTTTTGCTTTGGGAAATTATGAAGTCCCTTGGACGTGGCTGGGTGAGATAAGAAACTGCCCAGACAGTTAAATTGAGTCCGTTCAGGATTTAGCCAAGCAGAAGAGCCCTTCGTAGCAAATGAAGCAGAATGACAACTACTCTTTCTTTCCAGGCTATATGGTGACCAGCTCTCAGAGCAGATCATTTTTGTGTTATGAATCCTATGGCCCCTATAAACACTTAACTTGCTAATGACATTTTAGGCAGTTATGTAACTGGGCTGAACACGGGCAGCTTGCTTTGAGGTCTTTATCTGAGGAAAAAAAAAAGTACAAATCAGTATGTTGTGAGCCACAGCTCTCAGAAAATCAGTTACGTCTTTCAAGGAGACTAATTTAGAAACACTGTTGGGTAATTGATCGGTCTGATGTATTTGATGTAAAGTTCTGTAAATAAAGATGCTAAGTAGGATGGCGTATCATTTTCCAGTGATGGTAATAAACCAGTCCCGTGAATTCTTTCTGCGTTTCTAATGCCATACTTGGTTTGCAATACCCTGCCCTCACGTTGTTTTCTTACTTTTTACAATAAGCCGCAAAGTGCTAGTTATCACAGAGAAGTTAGATCTTTCCACAAATTGGCTTAGAGGAATGTTTTAATGCATCTGTGGCTGTATCCTTGACTGTCTCTCCTGATGCTATAATTCGAAAGCAGATGACAGCTGCAGATAAAACGTATGACATAGCGTATTATTCACATGGGAATGGAAGAGGAACCTCTGAGAAATAGACTTCCTCTTCAGAGAGAAACATCAACATGTACTGTTGAGTGTGTCACTTAATGAGCTTCCTTAGTCTGCAGGTCAGACCTGACATTAACCAAAGTGACTTGGAATAATTTTGATCGGATGGCTTAAAAGGTCATACGTAAATTGAGTTTTGTGGTCGCAGATGCCTTTCTAATGGATTACGAGCTTTATCATGAAAGCATCGGGTGCAATCAGTTTATACTTACAAGGGACTCTGACTAAGACTGATTAGGTGAAATTAAAAAAAAGCAGAAAGCCAGGTTGAATTTCTCTTAGGGTTCACGGGGCTTAATTTCTTCTTAGGCACTGAGACCCCTTCAGTTTGGGGATTATCTCCCAAGCAAAATAATCACATTCCATCTACGGGCATCTGAAACTAAACTGGATGAAATACTGGAAAAAAAACCTGTCAAGAGCAATCCAGCACTAGTAGTAAAATGGACTGAATAACCTCAGACTGTTTGAAAAGGCCATGTTTACCATGTCAGCAGAGAGTACACTGCAAAGTCTGGCATATCATAATTATTTTGCTCCTAGTGTACAAAAATACTGCAATGCCTCAGATATCTCCTGATAAAAGCTGATTGGCTGTGCTATATTTCTGTCCCTTGGACCTCGCATTAATGTAGAGGGAGACCATTTTCACCCTGTATCTTTCCCTTCCAGCTACCTCAAGACTAAGATATTCTAGCCAGTTGTACAGCTGACGAGGATATGGGGGTTTATTTTCTTTGATCAGAAAACAAGATGTTGTTTTTCATGTTTGAAACCCATCTTAATCAGGATATGCATGAACCTCTTTCTTCTCGCCACTAAGGGATGAGAAATTAAGGGAAAAGAAGTGTTCAGCCAGACGAATGCACTATTAGTGTAGTAAAGGACATGCAATAAAATTCTGTGGAAGGGTTGCAGAACCAGGTTAATGATGATAAACATTTTACATGCATGTTAATCCCACAGATGCTGCTGGCTGGTTAGCTGCTCACGTCTTTGGAATTGGGTGTTTGTGGACGGAGTGACTGTGGTGGATTTGCGGGCAGTTGTTTTATGAAAGCTTATTCATGGGAATGTGGCTGCTCTTGAGGATGCCATTGGTGTATTCTCACAAGCCAGGGAGCGAACATAGCACCAACTCGAGTGGACAACTGCATTCTTGAAAGTCAAACCTAAGTCTTGTTCCCTCTGAAGCTGTTTCAAATTCCTATTTTCAGATTCCAAGGTTGACAGTCTTTGTTCTGTAGCCTTATTTGAGCCTTTAGGTCCTCCTGGGTTGGCAGGCTATATAAAAGCACAGATGTTCGCTCAGTGTTTAGTCCACAATTGCTGAAATAATTGCATAATCTATGTATTTCATGTATTTATTCAGATATGGTATTTTTATTTACTATTTACTGTTCCTGCAGCATTTAGATCTGAATTAAAATTATTTCATAATTGGTTTGCATTACTAGGTAATGATGAGGTGTGGGAATAGCTATATTTCAATCTAGAGGATATTTGGGTAATGTTGTTTTAAGAGCAAACAATTTCTTGTCTCTCACTTTTTGGAAAAAAAGAGCTAATTCATGTTCGTTTGAAAGTAATTCTCATTTGTTGTGGTAGGTCATGCTGAATAGTGTTTGACAGTATGACTCAATTTTTTATAAATTATGTCCATATGGTTGGCTTGTTTTGAAAAGCAGTTTGAAAAATAATATGGACCAAAGCATAAGTCTCTACTGCTCCTTTTTCCTTCTTACTATACAGAGGAGAGGGCTTGTTTTTGGAATGCCTTAAATTAATTGTTATTTAGAATCAAAAGTGCAAAAGGTTGCATCTTGTTTATACGTTGTAAATTTTTTTTTTTGTTTATTTCTTATGAGTGGTACTGAGAAGTGTGAACCAGGCATTGAAAGCAGGCTGTTTCTATAGAGGCTGATCATGGCTGGTGAGCCTGCATTAAGAGCCCTCCATCCGACTTCAGAGAATAATTATAGGGTAGTCAGTAAATGTTCCAGTCTTCCCACGTGGAGTACTCATAGGTCTGGCTGGTGGATATTTACTGAAAGAATTTGGGATAATAGAGCATAGTAAATGAGAAAATTAATTAGGCAGAGGATATAATGAAACTGTAAAAATTACGATGAAAAAAGCAAACAAATCTTTCTAATAAGCTTTTCAAAGTCAGTAGAGATCTGGTTTTGACTCAGTAAACCACTGTCATCATAAAACTGAGGAGCTGCAAAGCTGCATGGGGGGGGGGGGGAGATGGTAGTCTTTGGGTGAACATCTTTAGAAGAAAACTAACTTTTTTCCTGAGTAGATGTTCTTGGGAGAAAGTTCCCATCTGTGGCAAAATATGGGGAATTTTTGGTGATTTTTATTTTTCCCCCAAGTTTATTTAAAAGAGATGAAAATTCGAACACTTTATATTTTTGTTAGCCCAAGAACCAGGCTGTTCAGCATTTGGTCATCAAGGACTGAAAAACTTTATCCATGAAAATCTGAGTGATTCTGCCAAGCACGTGTTCAGCAAAAAAGCTTCATTTTCAGATTCTTTGAAACTCACTACTCAGTAGTGGATGCATAGTAGATATAGTAGATTTCCATCCATATCTAGGCATGGGCATGGAACAGCATGTATGAACCTGAGGAGTGAACCTGTAACTGCTGGAGAAAGCTGCTGGGAGAGGACCCTTCAGTGGTGGCTGTAAACAGCAGGCTGGGACGAAATGCTGTCAGCCTCCTGGGCAGCACCAGCCCTGCCTGCCCAGGACCAAAGGTCTGTACCCTTGGCATGCTGTTACACAGAGTAAGACTAACTTACTTAACCAACTAACTGCTTTGTGCTTTAATTTAGGGTTGAAACGTGGAACCGTCTAGCATGTTTCTGTTGCAATACTGTGTATAACCCTGAAAAGCAGGTTTTTAAATTTGTTTTCAGTTTTCTTTTAAAAATAGAATGCAGCAGATAGAAAGAATTTAGCGGCACCAGAGCTTCGTACGGGCAAAAACATTTGCCACTCTGACCTTCATTAACAGGATTCATTTATCACATTAGTGGGAGGGCTGGATTCAGGTCACCTTGTGGGATCCTTCAGACATTCATCTTAACTGTAGGTTGTGCAAGCCATACCAAATGCTTCTGGATTACAGGTCCCATAATAATTGCTCATAATCTGCATATGGTGTGAAACTCAAGATGCCTTTCTGAGCTGACAAGCAGTGAGGGAGGAAACAAAGCATAGTAGCAAGCAAAGGTTGAAGAGCATCAGCAAGCACAGCCTGCAGATCTGTGAAGGTGACTCCTCTGTTGGTTCACACATCAATTTGGCCTGTTTTAGGGCTGGATCACAGCAGAGCATGTGGAGAACTTGTGGCTGTTTTTCAGCTGTGGTGCTGCCCATCTCCTACTGCAGAAAAAAGAGCCAACACAGAAATTAGTAGTTATCTTACTATAACGAAACAGTTATAAAGATTGACAAGCAGACTTTCTGTCACCTTATGTCCCCTCTCTTACATGCTCTAGCTTGTCAATCCATTGCCTCGTATTAGTAGGGCAAGATCCAAGGTCTGTTAGACTGGGCTGTGGGGAAATTGAAATCTGTATTTATTACACCCAAAACAGCTGAAATAGGCCAATAAGGCAGAGGCTAACTCCAATAAAACCTGCAACTTAATATGATGACAGCAGCGGAAAACAATTCCGCTTTAATTACAGACTAAAGAAACATCCTTATTTCTGTTTTTGAATAATGTAAAACAATTTCCAAATTTTCTCTGGCTTGAAATACTGAAACGAAGATCTGTTCAGTGGAGGCTTTCACAAATGTGACACAATGTGGAAACTTGGAATATTTTATGCGTATAATAAGGTTGGTTTGCTTTATATGGAAAAAATATTCACTGGTTCTGCAGTGGCAATTTATATTCCTGCAAGACTGCTCTCTGGATGAAGAGTCAGTTTTGCTTGCAAGTGGAAGCAAGGGCTTAAACTGCTGGATCATCCTCTTGTATTACTCTTACATTTGGTGTATTTGTAATACCAGGTGTAGTGATTTAGACACAATGTAGATCTAACAAGCACTTCATTAAGAATTTGGAGTCTAATCCATTAAGAGTTTCATATAAGGCTTCCACCCTATTTGTGGTGTTTCCATATGTAACAAGCAGAGAGAAACGAGCAAGTGCTGATGTGGTCATTCGGCAGTTCGGTCGTTTCCCCCCTGTGATGGGGCGTCCTGTCTTTGGGGTGCACTTTTGCCAGCCGAGGCTGGAGGCGTCGGGGGAAATGGGTCTCGCTCTTCCTCCGCCCCATCGCTCCCCGGAAAACAGGCAGGTCTTCTGGGAGTTTGGCCTCCTTGTATGCCTCTCCCTCTCTCACAGCTGGCCCAGGGAGCTGAAGGGAGAGAGTGCTGGTAAGGGTGAGGGACAGATTAATGCCAATTCATCCTTGAAAGGACGGGTGTGGATCTGGGAGCAAAAGTCTGCCTTGTGCTGGTCCTGAGGTGATGCAACCAGGCTATTTCCTGTATTACATTTGCTAAGATTTTAAAGGATGTTATTTTCCTTCTAAAATAGAATTATCCACAAAAACTTAGAAGAAGAGGGACCCAAACTGCCTTTGTGGAGATGACTCACTAACCATTTTAAAGCCTAATGCTCTGGGCTGTCTCTTGACAACTGGCTTTAGTATTAACAGAGAGAGAAAGGATGGTCTCTAATTTACCGTGTTTTCAGCTGAGACCAAGGAGTAACGGGGAGCTGATTTACAGTGGTGAGTTGTGCGGACAAATCTTGTGCTCTGTAAAAGACAACCCTCTGTCTGCAGAGCAGGCACGATGTGACCCGTGCTCCTTCGAGGGAGCAGCTGTAAATGGGGATGGCTTGCTGGGGTCATCCCTACTGTGATGCAGTCCTTGAGAGAATTTATAAAAATATGTGGAAAATGAACTGCTGTTTCAAAGGAAACCGGGGGGAGGAAGGAAGTAAATGGCTGATTAAAATGATAGTTTTTAAAAGCTGGTTTCAGGGGAAACAAAACCCCTTGAACTGGACTAAACGTTGTTTTAGTAAAAAATTGTATTCTAGTGGGGAAAAAAAAAATACGACTTCAACATTTGTAAATGTCCAATTAAGCTTCCTCAATTCATAATTCTCTAAGATTGGTGGGCCTACTAGGAAAACTCTTCTTAAACATGCTGGCTTTTGGGTGGGCTGATACATCTTTCAAATAAGAGAAGTGGGAAATTTAAGGTAGAAGAAAGAGTAATAAGTTAGCGGTGCAAGTATGTTCGTCAGTCTCAGTACAAATGGCATGAAAGGTATCATTAAGTTGACCCTGGTGACTAAAACGCTACTGGTTTAGGCTTTGACTAGTCCCAATGCATCTTTCAAAATCTGGCAATCTTACAAGCACTGAGGCTGGATTTCTCTCTAGTTGCTGTGTTTATGCATAGATGCTGCTGCCGTCGGGTACACAAGGACTGTTGGAATACCTGCTGTCGCTGCAGGACCTGGCTGTCGTTCAAGAAGGCGCTCAGTATATGGCTAACTTTCAGATGCCAAAACTGCCATTTGGAATAGGGTTGGTTGTTGTTTTGGGTTTGGTGTTTTTTTGTTTTTTTTGTTTTTTTTTTTTTTTGGGGGGGGGGGTGTGTGTGCATGTGTTTTAAGGTGAGCAGCAAGTGCTCAGGTTTTGCTATTAAGACCATGAAACAAAATTAAAGGGCTTAAAAACAGCCTCTTCTTTTCCCCTGATAATACAGTTATGAGCAGGAAAAACAAAGATGAGACTGGTTCAAAGAATTTACTGACTTCTGTCCTTATGAACATGCAAGGCCATGGTGTAACCTCTCGATACAAGGTAATGGTCTAAACATCTGTTAGTGTGATTAAGAACCGAATGTGATGGAAGCATTTTGGAGGTACGATTCTGTGCTGGAAGTTTCCATCAGGTTGTGGATAAAGGCAAACCTCCCTTGAAATAAGTGTTACTTTCTCCTTCAATTCAAAAGTGTTGTCTGCTGAAGATGCTACCACCAGCAAAATGCTCTTCTCTCAAATAACTTGTTTTCCTTTAACGTTAGAGCATCTCCTTTCTGTGGTGTTTTTTTTTTTTTTTCCTCTAGCTGTGCAGTGGGTTGCACAGATGGCCTAGCATAAGGAAGAAGAAAATAAGGATGATGCTTTCCGATGGATTTATTTGTATACAAGTCCCAACGGACCTAAGTATTAAATAGCTTCAGGTTTTTTTAAGTTGTCATTAATATACAGAACACTGGGCACACGTCACTAAAGCTGGATTATTTTTTTTTTAGTAGATAAAGTGGATTTTAGTCTTAAAGTGGATTTTTAGTAGAAGCTTGTAAATGACTGAACTTGAGTTTCTGAAAAGCATAACATATTGGGGGAGAAAGGGAAATGCTGGTTGAGTAGGAAATAATATGTAAAAAGAAATCTTGAAGCTGCCATTGAGACTAGCAGATACAAATTGCCTCTACCTATTACTTTTTACATGCACAAGTGTTTGAACAGATGATATGAAGTACTATTGGCTATAAAACCTGCCTGTCTGTCTCGTGAGCAAGTGATGAAAGTCGATGTACCAGAACCCCGGTGGTCAATACCCGCTGAAAAGCGGTTCTTTGCTAATCCTCCATTATAAGCTTTGGCTGTCTGCTAAATGTCAGGAGGAACAGACTGGTCAGAAAGAGGTTAAAGAGCTCACCTCACATCAACATAGGTTATTACACTTTGATTTTTCACTTCTTTTTTGTTTCTGTTGGTGTCAACTGCTCAGCTATTGCAGGGAGAGAGGGAGGTATCTTCCTCTCCAGTTGCTTACAGCTCCATTTAAAAGGCAATCACTGTTTATATGCTTTCTAATGCAAAGATATCTTGGCTGAATACTTAGCTGAAAGCGGTACGTTTGCATGCAAAACACTAGAGATGGGCTCTGAACCTTTAAATATAAAGGACTAGTCAATATTTTTGGCATTTTTACGGTCAATGAATTACCTCTTGTCAGTGAGTGACAGTGGTTGAGATGCTGTGGTTTGTTCTTACTCATCGACCTTGGAGACTCCATCCATAGTCATTTATTGTGTACTTGGGTTATTTCTAGCTCATTGTATGGTTACGTAAATGCTTGTGCTGGAAGAGTGCAGGGGGTGGGAATACATTGCTAGAGGGCTGGGGGCAAGGCAGAGGTCCTTTCTTTCTCGCCCTCCTGACAGCAGTGCTAGCTTCAGTGGGAGTTGTTTTAGAGTCCTAGAGTTTGGGAAAAGGTGCTACTCTTCCTGCTCTTCCTACTTTTCCTTTTGCAGTGTTTCCTGTGTCTGCCCTCACCTACCACTTGGGGTTCTCACAAGTCACGGGTTGAAGTTGATGTGTTTTTTGTTTATTTCTGTTTGTCATGTGTTCTCCCCCCCCACTCCCTGTGTTGCTGGATCCTGCTGGATCTGAATTGTAGACATCCCAATTTTACTCAATTGACAAGGTGACAGGCAGTACTGGAGGTACCAGAGATACCAGCAGTCTCTGGAAGAATCCCAGCATTCATTAACACTTGGAAATTGCCTGTCTTTTACCCACAAAGATTATTAACTTGTGTTTTGTAGAGAGAGTTTAAATTCTGCAGAAATAAACAAAAAAATGCGGGCTTGCTAAAGGAAGCTTCCCAGGCATAGGTAATTGAGAAAATGTTTTTTTTTCATACTTAAGGAATGCTTCTATTCAAGGGGAACTTTCTTGAACACGTGTCCTTTCTCTGTAGTCCACTTCGTGTACTTTGTGTATTTTTTCAGTGTGAGATATATTTACAGTTTAATCGCAAACTGGTGCTTGACAGTGAAAGTTACTGTAACTGAAATCACCTATCAATAACTTCAAGAAGACATTGCAGTCTTGTCTTTCTGGGCATCTTCATGAACTGAAGCATGAAAGCATAATCTAGTGGTGTCTAAATGTAGAACATAATTTCTTTAGAACTGCAAATACTGATATCCTCTAGAGAAGTGTTTGGTTATTGCCAATTGTTCTACGCATGTATGATCATGTAGGCAACTCAGTTTCTGTATAACGTCTGCAGTATTCTCTCATATTCTTCTAGTTCAAGACAGAGGTATACACAGAGGAAACTGGAAACAATGGTAGAGAGATTTTGGTCTTCTGGTTGCAGAAAAGCAGTCTGGTTTGGAGTGGGGAGAATGAAAAGACTTCCTGAAAAATCAATAGAGCAGGTAGTGTAGTATGCTATGTGTGGGAAGTTAATTGAAAGCTTTGAACACAGAAGGGGAAGTTTTAAATGCCTGGTGACTCCCAGATGGAATGGAATTGGTCCCACAGGTTTGCAAGTGGATCAACATCTTTGGGTATCAAGTCAAAAAGTTGGCCAGCCCTTTAAGAAATGGGGAATGAGCGGTATGTTTGGTGGAGCGTGCGAGAGGCGAGTGAACAGCCCCAGCTCTGGAAAAGAATTGTGTGGGTTCAGTGCCTCTGAGAATGAAGGTGGCTTTTGTGGTCGCCTTAATAATGAACTATAAAATAAACCCTGCAGGCCATCGAAGGATGGAAAACAGTTGTAAAGGATGTACTAGCCTTTACTTACAAATATATGCAAGAAAGTACATTCTATTCAAGCTTTAATTTTAAGAGATGCTAATAAAAATGAATTATATGTGGAAAATATTTCTATCCATAACTGAATGTTCTTTTTATTATGTGTGTGTTTCCACATGTGTGCATCTCGCGTACTGATAAGTATGGTCTGTTTGCATGTACACCTTACGCCGTTTAAAATCACAGCAACATACGATTTAAAAAAACCCCAAACTTGAAGATGTGATTCACTACATAAATAACCCTTTTGTCCTAGGAAGTACTTTTTTAAGTTTAAAAGGGTTGTTGTTTTAATAGAGCATCTCGATTCAGAAGGATCATTTTGTACAGCTAAGGTGTAAGTATGCTCAAACCTTGGCTAGTAATTAGCTTTTCTTACTATCAGATAGGAAACTTGCCTGGGGACCTGAGACACTGAATTGACATAATTGCCTTGTGATATGGAGATGGATATTTGTTTTTCCACAACTTTCATGTTGTTGAAAATATATTATTGATCCATTTCCAAAGAGAGAACAGTAGAAGGAGCAGAGAAATCAGACAGTATGGGGCTTTACAACCCCAATAAAAGGCTCAGGTCAAAGAGTTTGAACTCTAAATACTGTTTGTTTTCGCTGAGTGACTACCAGGGTCATGATGCAGGATGTTGGCAGGGAAAGAGGAAGAAAGAGTAAGATACTATCTAGAATTGCAGTGATGTATGTTTGTATTTGGTGTAAGCAGTTGAAGTGAACAGGGCTGTAAAGCTACAGTATATGTGTCTGTTATGTTTTACTGAGAGACGCTAAGCAGAGCTCTGGTGCAGAAGACTGTGAAATGATTAAAATTCTCACATGGTGGTTAATATGCTTATCATCAGTATCCTTATTTGAGCTTCATGACTGTTAATCACAGGAGGCTGCATCGTGATTAAGCCCACTGCATTGGTTGTGAATAGCTCTCCTGCTTCAAACAGGAGGAGACAAAAAGACATGAAGGGGTAGCTGGCTAGAAAACGTAGCTGGCAGAGGGATGAGGTGACAATTGAAGAGTCAAACTCTTGGTTAATCTAAGCAGGCACAGAATTAGATTGTAGTCCCGGAAAAAGTCAAGTAGATTGTTAGCATGGCTGAGTGCCAGGCTGTTTCTTCTCTCCTTGCTTCAAAAACCATGGTGAAGTTGGAAACATGAGTGAAATGTTAAGACCTGTGAATAAAATCTCATTCTGTCCGCCCCTATGTAGCTGGTATTTCCCATCTGGAATCAGAATGAATGGATGAATGGTTATTAATATGTAATGAGATCTTACGGAAACAATAGCATTGCAAGCAAAGGAAAAGAGGGCTTTAGAGAAAGGAATCGTTCATGCGGAAGTTAGGCTTGCCATGCTGGCACGTTAGTGATAATAGGGCAGGCATGGTCCTGAAGGCTTGTGCCAGTGTTTTAGAAGATGGAAATAGCAGGATGCTCGGACCATGAAAGCAGGCACCCTCTTGACATTATGCTGTATCAATTCTCTTGTTCCACTTCCCTGCCTTTTACCATGTTTTCTCATTCCACTCTAAACTGCTTGGGGCAGGGGTCATGCCTTTTATTTGTCTATAAAGTGCTGCTACTTGTGAGGAACATATTTTGTTGATTGCTGGAGGAACAAGAGCATTAATAACAGGGCCCTGCATGCAAAATTCTTTGAGTCTCTGCAAAGATGCATTTTTCCCAATCTGTGTGGGAGCCTGTAACCACTGGATTTCTAAAAACAGAAAGTGTATGCTAGAGAAGGGTTCGGTCTGTACTCAGATCAAGCCGTGTGCTGCTGACTGTCCAGTGTCTGGGCAGGATGGGTGTAGAGTCTGACCCATTCATTGCCCTTGTGTTGTGTCATATCGTCTAAGCAACCCCATTAGAGCTCATGTCCCTCCTGGGCGAGGGAAATGCCGGAAAATCTCCTCCCTCCGTGGACCATCACTCTTTCAGTGATTACACAGTGTTCAGTGCATGCTTCGTACTGTACTATTTATTGAACAGCTCCACAACTTTGGCTTGATCACCAAGGAATTTAGAGGCTGGTCATTTCTGGTGGAGCTCACCCTTACTGTAGCAACACATACCTTGCACTCCAGTGCACAAATAACAATACATTGTGGCTTTGTTTATTGGAAGATGGAGAATGAGTATTTTTTTTAATACGGTTTAACACAATTTTTTCCAAGCTTTTATCACCTGGGGACTGTACCGTGATGGAACCTGAACTTGCCGTGCCCAGTCTTAAAATGATACTGTCTACTATTAGCAGCTGATGCATATCAAAGAGGTCAAGCATCCATCAAAACAAATAATAAATCAAACAAGAAAATTTAAAATGTACATGATGTAAAAACAAATAGTAGGCTATCAGCACAGATGTAGTTCCAGGTCAGTATTTACACATAGCAGTAAAAAAATGTGTCTGATCACACTGCGTTTTCAAGTCAGGGTGAAAATTGGAAGTGCAGCAGCTGTAGGAGGGAGGCCATGACGAGACGTGAAGTTCTGTTCTGGGCCTGCCCTTACTGTGGGTTTGGAGACATCCAAAGATGGTGTTTTGTCACAAAACTGAAAAGTTTGAGGCCCTCTGACCACCCCCCATGGAGGCATCCACAACGAGTCGCAAGTGGTGCCTCAAGGAAAACACCCAAGAGTTTTGGCAGCCTCTTTGCACATGTGTTTCTCAGTCACCAGACAAACGTGGCGTTCCTTGGCATGCCACGGCACTGGCTTGACGTGCGGACGTGTCCAAGTAAAAATTCGTTGTGTGAGGAAGTTGCAAAGAGTAAGCAAATGAAGAAAAGGCAAATTAAATTGTTAGGTATTAAGCTTAGGATATAAAAGGGATAGGGTTACTTCTTAGTTTGCCAGTCTTGCTCAGATGATTCTGCCATACAAGCTTTTCCAGTGCTGTTTAATCAGCAGCATTGCACAGTATCTGGGCTATTTGCAGATTGTGTTAAATTTGTTTCCCAAACAACTTTTGCTGATCCATTATGGACACAAATAGCCAACTAATATATACCTCAGAGAATATGTTAATGGTACTCTTAATTGCCCCTTGCTATACGTTGCCGCATTACTTGCGTGATATCTTTAATTCTTCCAGCACCTTTGCGAGTGTCCGCCCCATTCCCCATCTGCAAGGTGGCATTTCCCTTGCACGCCTGAGCCATTGTGTGGGAGAGAGGGCACTGGAGGCTGAGCAGAGCTGCAGGTAGACAGGAGCTCTAAATCCATGCCCATATAGAAAGGGTAGAAAACAGGTACAAAAGCTCATTTAAAGAAAAAAATCCTTCTTTTGATACAGCTCTCAGATTTCAGCTGCCCTGCCCTCCATCCCTCGATGTGTTACCTTTCAAGTTTGCATGAGCTTCCAAGGTAATTTCTACTTCTAAGATCAAAAAGCTTTTCACAGTTGCACAGGTGAAGCTATGGTGGATTTCAGGTATTTCAGAAAAGCTTTATGGAAAGGAATTTCAAGAGCTGAAGCATAAGTATAACTGAGCAAAACAGACATGAAGGTGGTAGGCTGGCTCTTCAAAGTGTCGATGTGTGTGTCTCGCACCCAAACCAGCAAGTGAAACAGATTCAAGAACTAAAATGCACAATGTATACTCAGGGTGGAGGACATATAGATGCATAACTGTGTAATGAGGACAGCTTCTTGTAAACAGTGCAGCATGAGGGCAGAGATGCTAATTAGGCATGCAAATTGAATTTCCAAGGATTTCAGAGCAGGGAAGATATCTGAAAGCAAGCCTTGATTTTCTAGAGGCTAGCATGAATGACTTGCCCTTGTTAGTTATCAGGATGCCTCTAGGAATTTAGGTTTAGTAGAGTTCAGAGCTTTTGAGGATCATGAAGAGATGTGCCAGGGAGAAAGTGACAGGCTCTCAGGCCTTACTGAAAGGGCAGATATGTCCCACACACTCAGAGTTTTAAAAAAAAGATTATTTTTTTTTTTAAATGGTTGGTTTTTGGTTTAGTTTTTTTTTCTTTTTAAATGAAACATTTATGACTTAGGTGGTGATTGACATTCTTCTGGCGCTCTCGTCCTGATCAGTGCTTTGCCAGACTGTTAAAGGACCCTTGCTCAGCTGAGAGTTACTTGCATGAAGCTGTAATTGTGGGTTCTAACTAGAGGCAGGGATGCTGACAGACCTTACCTGCGGTTTAAAGAAACCGCAGCATTTGTAACTTTCGAAGGCCGGTGGCAACTAGGAGAGCCTCAGCTACAGTGATCTGTCACTGTCTTTACCTTCCCATTTGTACAGAGCTGTGAGAGAGGGCCATTAATCATCCCGCCTAAGGCCTGGGAGCATGTGGAAATGCATGGAGAATTACCATAGCTTCTGAACGGTGGACACGGCAGGTTCTGACAGCTACTTCCTGCTTTAGGTCTAAGTAATCACAAATTCATCGAAGTCTCTGCGTTTTTTCTTCCTCTGGCCCCCTTTTTCCTTCTAGGCTGGTGTCAGAGCTGCCACCTTTTCTCCCCTTGAGAAGACGACAGTCAGCTTCTTGCTGAATCCCCTCCAGGAGCAGTTGGTGTGGCACGAGAGCTAGTTTTGGCAGGAGGGACTATGGGGTGTTTAGGTTTGCTGGAGGCGTGGGCATTGAGGAAAGTGAGGAAAGGGTGAGGAAGGAGCGGCCCCTTTCTTCCTCTATCTTTAAGGAACCACTGGGGTGGGATGAGAGCTGGTGCTGGCAGTGAATGTGCCAGGTTATCTTCAACGTAGCTGCTGGTGATCTGAGTACCTTAAGGCTGGGGTTAGGGTTTGGTAAGGTTAAGTTTTGAAAACACAAGAGTGAGAGTTTGTGTTTCTTGCTAAATCTTCTGTGGTCCTCAGCTTTAGGATATGGGTTGAATTGGGAAGAAGAGTTGTGTTAAACTTTGTTAGTGAAGTCAGCCGCGATTAGGGATTTGGGCATTTATTACATTGGCATTATTGTTAGTGTTAGGGCTTGTTAAAAAAGCAATTGTAAAAGTAACAGGTCGCAGAGCTGTGGTGTGGGCTGGCTTTGGCATGTTCAAATAAGCTTTTTTCTTTTCTTTTTTTTTTTTTTTTTTTCCCGGGTAATAATCACTTGATTGTGTTTAATGTCAGAAATTTTTTTGTACAATTTTGGGTGAGAGAATTGTTCGGTTTCTGTCCGAGTCTTACGTTGTACGCGAGGGTGGGTGAGGAGATGGCTGGCAGCCGTGAGTGTTACATTTATACATGAATGGCATTTGTTTTCTTATTCCAGACAAAATTTGGAGTTGTGGTTGAGAAGATGAGGGCTTGTGGGGTATAAAAGGGATAAGCTGTTCAATATAATCTTGAATCCTGCATGGATTACATCAAACACAAATGCCCTATATATCATTTTGCAAAGGTATTGGTGATTTTTAGGTACAGTTAGGAGCAGGATTCATATTCAAGTAAGAGAAAAGGTGTGATAAAAGAAGCGAGGTGAAGTTTGAGTTTTTGGAGAAGCTTTCATGGTTTGCAGGGCCAGGTTTAAGGGTGCTGTTGGCAGTGGTGAATTTGCTTGTGATCAGACCTGATGCTGGGTGTGAGCTGTGCAGTGTACGGAGACAGCGGGGGCTAGGCTTACACGCAGGGTTAGAAGATTGTTTGTATAAAAAGACTGGTTGATGGCAAGGTCCTGAGGAGGCAATGGAGTTGGGATTAACCTTGGTGCAGGTCTCACTGGGATGGGGATTAAAGTTTAGGAAGAGAGATGGAGGAGCTCATGTTCTTGTTGAATCCCATTGGGCTGCGGGATTAGGAAAAACACTTTTGTTGTCAAAGGCATGTGGATTATGATTAATTTTGTTGCAGGTTTTGTTTCACCTATTTAACAGAAAGGCAACAGATTCTGTAATGAAGTCCCAATTTTTAAAGCATACCAACTGCACAATGTTCATTGCACATTATGAAGAGGATTTCACCAATCTTGGAAGAACTTAAAAGATATAAACTACTATGAAACAGTAGAAACTGTATTATAAATATAAGCTTTACAAACTGTAGATTAAAGGTCCCAGAAATATGAGGAATTAATATTAAACTTTAGCATATTTGTGGTTCTGTCTGTTCCAAATTGTTGTTCATATGGCTTGATATCCATGAAGCTCTATACTTCATATAAATTTTTGCTGTAAATTACTTTTTCATAAACAGTTTTCATTCCTGGCAACCAAGGATACATCAGAAGCTTTCTCATAAAACCAAATTTATTACTTATCATACAGCTGTATTGGTTTAAAGAGATTAAATAGTGAGTACATGACATGATTAACAATTTAATTGAGTGTAATAGGAAGCCTGATGCTTTCTGCTTCTCAGCCTCATTGCTGCTTGCTCTTGTGCTTTACAAGGCTTTTTAGTTATTATTGTAAAGATCAAATCATACTTATTGTTTCAGCAATATCCATTAATTTTGCTTTTATGAAAGCTTAAAAAAATCTTGGAGCCTTAATGAATGTGTTGAAGTGAAACACTGTGGACTGCTTTTAAGCCAGTACTGAAAGTATTACTCATCCTGGTTTTTTAATATAGTGGATTTTTGCAGGATTATTGCACAATTATTTGTGCTCTGTTTATGTAGTTGTTGTTATATTTGTGTGTATGTGGTGTCTTATTTCCAGCAGGTAGCATATGACCAACGTCTACTTTGAGGGCCCTGACTTTCCTGAACATCTACAAATCAGAAGACTATCCTTCTTGTGTTGAAGGGTTTCAGAAGAGGAAAAAGCACTTTCCCCTATCCTTTTATGTCGTTCAGAAAGTCTCCTTCAGTGCCAACTAGTCTCCTTTTCCAGTTTTTCTGAAAAATTAATGTTGATTTGGGGCTAATGCATTAACCTTAAAGTACTAGAAACATGTAAAGTTTTGGCGAGTGTTTCAAAAATTCCTTACCAACCTGATGAGCTGGGAGCTCCATTCATCTTCCCCCACTTTGGGGAAGTCTCTGCTCCAGTGTTAAACTCAGCTGCAGTACCCACGCTTCCTCAGGGTGCTCAATAAGCTGTTCCTAAACCCACAGATGATGAGAAACCGTATTTGAGCTAAGCCGTAGTGAAACCTGCCCATGCACATGCCTATGCATTCTCATCTCATTTTTCTGCGGGGAGGGACAGCATATGTCTCACCTTGAGGTTGCTAGAATGACAGTTTTCTTTCTCTCACGCAACATAATTTTGTAAGATTCAAGACCTTGGTTTGCTCTATAATGTAAATGTGTAAAATGGCCTTTCAGCATTCCTGTCTTACAGCATGATATACAGCACAGGAAAAGAAGGGCTTTGTCTCTATAGAGCCCTTGGCCCTTTTTTTAATAATGTAATAAAATCTATGGGCTGAATCTGAAAACTGCTAAGAATGATGGCAGTCTTTCCTCTGGCTCTGAGCCATGCCTTTTGGCACCTTCGTTGTTAAGGGATATGCAAGTGCTGGCTGAAAATGCAGAAAAAATTATCACAACTTATCATCTTCACAAAACGTGTGAAGCCTTAGACTTTCTGCAGAGTTCCAGCTGCAGAGTTGAAAGTTCATGTGTCCATGCAGAGCGCACAGGTAGTGCCGACGGTTTATGTTCAGGCGTACGGGCTCTTTTGTATATTCAGGTTGGTCTGTACAGCAACAAGAGGAGGGAAGGTGGGCGTGTACGTGTGTTAGTACAGCAAATTGGATCATGACTGAGGCAATTGAATTTATTCTCTTGAATGCAAATCTTCTTCCGTTATATTTTTGGTCAATGTGTCTCAATTTTTATCTTGTGGGAGATGAAGGAACCCAAAGAGTGTCTGTTCTGGTCACAGGCAAGGCAGAAAAACTGTCTTCTAATGGGACGCTGGATTTCACCATTGGAGACTGCTGGCCAGATTGAGTTCTGGCAGGAGCCTTCACACTCCTCTGCCACCTACTGAAGCACTGATGGCAAACGAACATCTGCTGTTCATTCAGCAGCTCTTGCAGGTTAGTGTGAAGTAAAGGGGGAAAGACAGTTATGGGTAGACGCTTTCTCAAAGAGGCTTCAGCTTTCTCTGGTGGAAGGTGTTAGGTATTCATCTCTGTGCACACAGTACCCAGGGCTTCTGCAGCACCTTCTGCAAAGCCTACCCGTTAATTCCAGAGAAGCACTAACTGATTTTTGCTCATTGTTAGTCTCCAAAACAGTAACTGGCAGGCAGAGCTTTTGAAAAGGAAGCTTTGGAAGGTCCTTTTGTTCTATAAAGTCTGCAATAGCATTTCTTCTCCAGCCTAGGATTTTGGGATCATGTTGAAATGCAGCGTGGTGTGACTTGACGCTTCTTTCTATGCAGTAGCTCTCTATTGCGAGTCCTCCTCCACAGAGTGGCTTAAATGTTATGTTTGTGAGTTTGTCTTGTAAAGCTGGTAGAGTATGATACCTTCCTGCAGAGATTCTGCTCTCCTACTGCGTGTGCATATTTTGGTTTTGTTTTTAATTAGGTTGTGGATTTTGAAATTTACAGTGCCAGAGTAATTTCTACTTAACAGGGGTAAGGCAGGGTATTGGCATATCTGACCGTCGCATCTAGCTGCTTAAAAACAAAGCATGTTGGAGGCCGGAGAAAGAGAGTTGCATCCGTTTAAAAATGGAAATGGCTGTAAAATGCTAGAGGTATCAGAATGACTTACGTCATGCTCAGCTTGGAAAGGTCTTTGTTGTAATAATTCAAGTTTCCATCCTTCTGTACAAATGATAAGTTTAAGCTGTCTCCTGGAGCTGGTGTTAGAAGATCTGACTTTGTCTGTTTGAATTTGACAATGAACAGTGATTAACATTTTCCTAATAAATTTATCAGGCAAACTGTGAGCAAGTAAACCATTTGAAGGACTGAAGTTCCCTTACAATGTTGCAAATACTAGGCTGTGATTGCTTTGTAAAATTTCTTCAGCTGGTACTAATGGAAATGCTTATTGTAGGTGTTCCTGAATTATATTTTACCTAAATTACGAACTCTTTTTAAACTAAATCAAAAGATGGCTTAAATGAGGAAAGCAGCTGTGTGTTGCTACAAATTGGAAGGGCCTGAGCAATTTGGAAGGTGAAAATATTTGAGTTCTGGACTCTGCTTTGTTGCAGGCAAGTCACGTAATTTCACTGGTACTTCCTAGCTTATAAAAGACAAAATTAAGTAGAGGAGATAATCAATGTTTTGCTGACTACCCAGGTATAAGAACATTTATTGAGTGAATGCGTGTGAAGTCGCTGAGATGGAAACCGTATGGAAGTGGCTGTTATTAGGGTTGTCATTATTAATAAGACTGTTGACTAGAACTACTGTTTTTGATGATCTACTCCTTTATCCAAAGAGAAGGTTTTAACTGGGAAGAGTGAAGAGAACTGGAATTTATATCCACAGAAGTGTAATACTACCGTCTTTAAAGAAATACTGTCAAATTCTGGGCGGGCAGCACTGCCTGTATGCACAGCCTGTTTGGGGAACGTAAGGGCATTAAATTCTGCAATTACTCCAGAGATCGTTTTGCAGAGGTTATGTTCAGCTTCCACAGAGCATCTATATCATAATAGAAGAGAAAAAAAAAGAAGTCTTGCTGTCTCTGAGTTATTATGGAAATTAGGTGTGGGGAGGAGTTGTGCTGCTGACAAGAGAGCCCTAGCTCCTCCTGGACCAAGTCCTGCAGCACACACACAGGCAAAGATCCCTCCCAAAACAGGATGAAATAATAATCCCATCGGAGTTAATGGCAGATTTCCCACTGACATTGGTAGAGGCAAGATTTCACCCTGAGGCTGTTGGAGACGTACTTGGAAATTTCTAGAGGTAAATGTAGGAAGGAAGAAAGGAAGGAGCAGTACTTGTAAATAGGAAGTTGTACTGCATGGAAGATAGTAATACCTACCTTTTCTCTGTGCAGAAAGTCGGTATTAGCAATAGATGTAACTGTAATGGAGGTTTTTTTCCTTGCTGTTTCCTCTTTTATGCTGCAGGACCTACCTTTTCCCAGATAGTGCGATTGACTCTGTACTTGGCAATATTATGCTGCTTCAGCTCTGGGTGACTTCATGCAGACACGGTAAAACATGAAACAGGTTTTCAGACCTTTTCAGTTTGCAGACTTGTAACAGCTCCCCAGTGGAGTGGCAGATGTGTGGATAGCGATGGTCAGCTTCCTGCAGCAGTGTTACTTTTCTTAGTAACCTAATGCGGACTCACAAGAAGTAGTCCCTGAGGTCTGTGGACCATGCATGGAGAGGGACACCGAGCTTCCACAGCTACTCCCTCACGTGCCAAGCATGCCCCTGAAATGGATTGTCAGACACGTTATGGCCCAAAGCCTACAAACCAAAGCTGAATACAGGAGGGGGAGATTATGTTAGCATTGCCCCTTTTGAGACAGAATTATACATTACTTCTATGCAATTCCTAAAGTCAGGTTTTCCTTCATTTGTGCAAGGAGGAAACTGTTTAAATAATCCTCTAAATTGGACGTGTCTGTTAGTTACTCATGTATACGTGATTTAGCACTGCTAGCATGCTATCAAGTAACTGAAGTGTAAAAGAATTATTTTTACGCCACTCTGAATATTTGTAATTTGAACAGGAAAATATTATTGTGAAAAATTAGTAACAGCCTTATGTAGCCTGACTATACAAGAGGAAATAGGCTGATGGCAAAGTTACATTCACAGTGCATGAACATACTAAGCAGTGGCCTGTCTTCCTAGTGTGTCTTTTTATTTAAAAGCAGCAACTAACACAAAAACCCTAGAGAAATTTACATTTTAAATGGTTCCTCTTTGCTATGGAGGGCATGGTTTAATTTTGTTTTTTAAATGGCAGTTTTTATTTGTCAGTGTCAGTGCTTGGTGGAAGATGACCAGGCTGAGGTTTTGGTTTTGGATACTGTCGTAGGAGTATTGGTGGTAGCCCCATGTCTTGCACATTGCTATGTGAACGTTTTCTGCTGGGATAAGCAGAAGTAATGCAAATGTAGCTCAGGTGGACTGGGGCAATCAAAGGAGCTTATTCAAGGACCCTTAGTGTCTCATGCTTGAATGTACAACCTCTTGTTCTGAGCACAGTCAGCCGCTGTCCACAGGCCCTGTAATGGAGAACTGCACGCTGAGTAGTTTCTGAATAGTTTCCTTGGCCAGCTGCAGTTTTTCTGGCATGACACCTCATCACGGCCTTGAATTTATCCCATTATAATTGTTAGATCTGTTTTATCCAGTGGAAATTCTAAAGGAAAACTAAGAACTGCAGCTGTTCCACCCCAGAAACATATGAAGTGAAGCCCGAGATGATGAATTCGGTTGAGTTTTCTTTACGCTTGCTGGGCCAAATCCTCAGCTGTTGTTTAAATTTTGAAGAAGGTTGTCTAAAACCAGAACCTTTCCTTCTGTGTGGGTGCTGCCGGCTTTAATTCACTCCAAATGTGCTTTAATATACTCCAAGGTTCATTGGTATTAATTGCAGCACATTTATTACCCTGCAAGAGCTATTACAAAGCTACTGCACTGTGCAGGCCAACGGGCTAGATAACTTCCCAGCGCTCTCACTTTTCCTTTGGTTTAGTTTATTTCAAGTGCGGCTCCTCTCTGGAAACTATCTCTGTAGAAATGACACGGTAGCATACCAGGGCTGCGTCCTCGCTGCCGGCTGGATTCAAATACACTGTACAGACAGGTCACCTGCAACCTCTGCAGAAGTCTAAGTCAGACCAGTTTCATGTTGTCATCCACACTCCCCCCCCCCTTTTTTTTTTTCTTCTTGTTTTCAGCTGACTTGGCCATTTTCAGCAGTAACAGAGATTCAGCCAGCCCTTGCTGACCTGTGCCCTCGGTATGGCAGGAGGCAGAGGTTGGCTCTGGTGAGCGGCTCCCCGTGTTGCAGCTGGCCTCGTTAGCCATGGACGAGGTGCTCCAAGGGGTGGCACTTGGCTTGTGCTGCCAGGGCCAAAGCAGCTGGGAGCAGCCGTGGAGCCAGTCTTGTGGAGAAAGCTGAAGTGTGCGTTTTCTTCTTGCTATGTTCAGCATAATTTTTGTAGTTGGCTTGCTTTCTTTGCTGTAAGTCATTGTTCGTACAGTTTCTTTCTGTCACATGGAGGGGTAAAAAAAGTCCTATGTGAGTGTCCTTCCAGTAACAGCAGCCTGTATTGCTGTGTCCCCTTTTAGGACTGACAACATAGGGAGTTAATTTACAGGAGATACTTGGCATGTTGCACTATTAGCTTCTTTGGCTTGTGCCCCATAACAGACAGGAGGTGGGAAAACATCAGGGGCTGGATGTGGCCTATATTTCTTTACCGCTTACACAGCACAAACTGTATATTTTGGCTGTTTACCTTTAGGGATAGAGCTACCACTTGTGCAGATCCCTTTAGGTCATCAGGCAGCTTGTCTATACAGCAGGGACCACAAAGGCCAATGGATTGCATTAAAAAGGATGGCAGAGTGAAAACAGAGAGATATTCCTAAAGGTTAAGGTCTGGTTTTCTTTGCTGAAGGAAAGGGGCAGTTTTCTGTGTTTTGTGACACTAGGTTATTACCTGGTCGTGTTCCTAATGCTTGTTCTCACTTGCCCTGTGGGGCTCAGCAATGACCACGTGCATTTCATTGTAGGGAGTTCTCACCTAGAAGTTGATAAAGACCCAGGTCAGTGCCTTTTTCCATAGCTGTCTTGTCTCCCCCAACAGTGGCATGCACATCATGCGGCTCCCAGTAAAACTGGCAAATTATTGATTTTCATGGGAATATGATTAGGCCCAGATGATTGAAGTCCTCATTCAAGACTCGTACAGCAGAACTCCACGTATCTGGACTACTCTCCTCATCCTGAATATGATTTCTGAAACGAGGAAGGCTATTGCAATGCATACGTTTTTGTAAATTGGCCTCTCAGTATCTTTTTTTTTTTTAAATCCAGAAAAAAATCCCAGTGAATTCAAGTGAATGAGAATTAGTGGGTGGTGCTGAAGGAGGCTGGGGCATCGCCCTGAGGAGGTGATAGGGATGAAGGTGGTCGGCTCCACAGGGTCAGGCTGCAGTGGGGCTGTGAGCAGAGCCCATTGCTTGTGTCAGTAGGAGTTTCTGTTTTAAATCTAGTGGATGGGTTTTGCTTAGGGGAATTAAATAGTGTTCTAAAAAACTGCTTTAAAAACTTCCAGTATTTGATGGAGAGAGTTGCTCTTTCAGCTGTCTAGTACAGTGTTGTAGAGCTCTGCTGGCTAGCTTAGATTTTCTTCAAACTTTTTTTAGAAGGGTTGTAGTGCACCATTAAATTCTGCAAGATTTTTCTGTTGCGGGAAGACTGCAGATTTTGATCCAGTCTTCTTTAAAAGGAAGTTCATGACTTGGAACTGGTCTTGCATTTCCATGGAAATAAAAGGATCCAAATAGCATGCAACTGAAATTAAAAGCCGTGGAAGGACAAATTCAGCCAACTTATTTTCCTGAACATATTTGGAAAACAGAGGGAAGGGATCTGTGAATTTTTAAATTTGAAGCAATATAAAAAGAACCTTGAACTTTCAATCAAACAGGCATGTAATTAAATTTCTCCCTGCTCCATAATTTTCTATTGTATCCTTGTTACCTTTTTTGTCATATCTATTTGCATCTTCACAAATCCAAAATATCTTAATTTGAATAAAACAAAAGCCTATTCATGCTTGTACTATTCATGTGGTTTAATTGGTTTACAAAACACAAGTGTTCTTTGAAAGAAACTGATTTGATTTCAAGAGGCTGGTAGCTGTCCGTCATATGTGGTCCTTCTGCTCACAAAAGACGAACGAACAGAACAAGACATAAATGGGCTTGCTTCAACTTGCTTTGTTTCTGCTCCTGTTTTGGCTGTGCTCTCGCTGTTGCTCAGTGAATACAGTAGGAAAATATTCTTAGGGCTGTAGCTAATTGCACAAACGAAAATAGTTTTCCACATGTTAAGTTTAAATGGAGAACTGAAAATACTTTAGAAAGGCGCCACTTTCCTGTTCTAGGTAATATCAGCGTGATCTTAAAGACCGCAAAATTCATTATGCTCTTGGAACACCTGGGTGGACTGTATTACAGTGGTAGAGGTAATAGTGATGTGTACCAATGTCAGTCGGGGTTAGAATGAGGTTCCAGATCATTTTGATATTTATGTGATATGTAAGAGAGAGTGAGTAGCTGGGAAAAGGTAGTATGTTCTTGCATACCAGATTAATTACATCTAATTAAATTTGACTTGAATTACAACTAAGAATTGGTTGAAGTTAACTTCTGATATTTCATGTGGAATAATCTGTTATGTAATGATTTGTTAATGTGGACCAAGATTTTTCACCCCAGGGCCCTCAGTAAAGGCCAGGCGGAGCCGGTGACACAGGCGAGCGGTGGCCAGGCACTCCTGTCGCTCTGTTGTGATCGGGGAGGTACTGCAGGGTTTGAGCACAGAGGCAGGAATAGCAAAGACTTTGCAGGATTCAGCTTCAAGTCAATAGGGCTAACAGAAACTGAGTTTGAAAATCTGGCCAGATAAATAACTCCTTGTCTAGGTGTAGGTTTCCGTTTTAGAAAATCACGGTCTTTTGGTGCGGCTGAATATCGTCGCTGCAGACATCTTCAGGGATCCTATTGCAGATGTGTTCCTGGTGGAGGGGAACTCTTACCCTTCAGAAAACACTTCTTGGCCAGCCCCAGGGCATCCTGCCATGCGGTGGCCCTGCGAGCAGGGGCTGGGCCTCTGCGTTGGTCCCCAGGCGTTGTGTCCAGACACCCGGCCTCCTCTGGAAGCTGTGAAGGTGTTCCCCTCACTGCATCTGCCCTGGTTATCTGGCACGGATCTCTGCAACATCTTTTCTGCAGCTGCAGGTATGGGAGGAACAGCCCTTGGTGTCTTTCTGTAACAGCTCTTCTTTGGCCAGAAGAGGAAGATGTTCTTTCTCTCGGTCTGTGCTCCCAGCTGAACAGTCACTTCCTGGGGTACCTGGGAAGAGGAGGAAAGGGATGCAGCCCTGCAGACTTTTCCATCGAGGGAGGGACCTTCTAGCAGTAGCTGTATAATAGCAATAAGGCAATACAGCACAGGCTGAACACCTCAGCGTGCAGGATGTCTGGTACAATTCGAATACAAAACAAGGAGTTAATGTTGAAAAATGTTAGTCAACTCATTAAACTGATCCAGGGGTTTAACTGGAGAATTATATATTCTTCTGCAAAAAGAACAGCATTTTATGGTATGGCTAGTTACTAGTCTATTTAAATTTGTTATGTGTTCTCCAATGCAACCATGCAGGGACCATCAGCTGAATAATATTCATGTTGTCTTTGGGGCACATCTGAGAGTGTGGGAATATATGCAGAGTATTTCAGGGAGGCTGCCTGCCGCTGAGGCATCTTTAGTGATGTCAAGTCCTCCTCTATGTGCCTTCATGAGACTATACCCAACATTTACAGGCTAAACTCAGAAGGGGAAGCATGGGGAACTGTCAGTCAAGTCCCTCTAGCTGTCAATATAGTTTATGTTTAAGCACAGACTGAAGGGCACAAGAAGGGGCATTACTGGCAAAGTAAATCAAATCACGGTTGGCGACAGGTTGCAAATGCGGGAGAGAACTGAGAATGGATAGGCAATGGAATTATAAAGTAGAGGGAAGCCTCTGAAGGATACAGAGATCATAAAAATGGAAAATATTGGTTATTGGCAGCAATAATCTGAACCCATACTGTGTTACCTCAATGGGAAAGTACTTACATGTCAAAAGAAAGTTTTATCCACAGCCTAATGTGGTGGTAATAGGAAAAAAGAAAAATATATCTGCACTGCCAGTTGTTGCTCTGTATCTCCTTGAGTTCTGAGGCTACTTTAAAGAAAATATTACCTCTACTGAACTGCAGATTAATTAGCCAAGGTAATGAATAATTAAAGTCTTGAATTTACCCAAAGCATCCCTTCTCAGTTTATATGCTTTGCTAATAGGACAAGAGAAGACCAGCTTCTTTTTGCAATTGGAAGTTTTTCAAAGCAAAAGCCTCAGTTTATGCTTTGCTAACATGAACTAGATCAGGAATTCATGGTAATGGATTTAGCAACTTGCTGAATAGGCAACCATTTACTATCTAGTGCTTTTGTTGTACGAGAGATTCATTAGCTGAACCTCATGTAAGGTGTTTATCTCTTGACTTTCACAGAAGAATAAAGATGTAACAACAATTATTTTTTACTTTTTCTTTTGTTTTTATTTGCCATGTAAAGCAGCTTACTTCAGCTTCCCTCTTTATACAAAGCAGAAATCAGCTTGGAATACGTGATCAGTATAGGTTGTAGAAGTATTTTACAGTGATGGAAGGTAGAGTTGCTTACTTGATATTTGCTGATGGTCGGAAGAGCTGATTGCATCTGGTCATCTGCACGGGTGTAATAAATACTGTGTATGCCTATGGGAGAAGGGGAAGGGAGCAGGTCTGTACCCAGCCCAGCGATGCTAAGAAGGCTCTGCGTTACACAGCTGCTGATAACCTCTGAGCACCTTTGTGTCCGTTTCCCCTTTATATGCTGCTAACTCACAGGAGCGTAAGAGGCAGTGAGTCAAGGGGCGAGGTCTTTGGGGGTGAGTCAACCTGTCCGTCTGTCCCCGAGGGCTGACCTTGGGACATGTCCCTCTCCTTGGTACCAGCACACTTTAGTAGGTGATGAAGAAAGGGCTCTAGCAGGGTCATTTTCTTGTGGTTGTGAGTGAGGCTGCTGTGCCTTTTGGGGAGAAAAAGAAATGGGCCAGTTAAGTGGGAAAAAAATACCAGATTTGGCTCAAAAACTGTGAGTGCTGAAGAGGACCCAATACCACGCATAGGACTTTGAGCCGTGGAGGCTTTGGTGACCTGAACCTCTGGTACTTTGGGTAAAAATTACCTTCTGAGAGAGGTAATGAGTGTAATTAGTAGTTCATGCAATCAAATAATTCTGTCCCTGGACCACTACCGTGCCATCTGTTCTGCAGAATGAGAGACTTCAGAGCCCACTGTGTGCCTGGAGCCAGCTGCTGCACAAGTTCATCCTGCAAGGGACAGAGATGGCTGGCACTGACAGGATGACTTAGGTTTTAAGTATTGATCTGGAAGGGTAAATCTTGCTTATGAAACGCTGGTAACCGCCCTGGGTTCATTGGTAACTTGGTGAGCACTGCTTTTTTTTGGGAGGAGGGGGGACTTTGGTAGTTGGAGTGGGCTGGTGAAAAGCTGTGTCTTTCTGCCGCTTCTCTGAATGCAGCACAAACAGAGTAGTCCTCTGCAGAGTGGAGAGGAGTAGGCTTTGCACATCTGAATTTGATTTGACCACTGCCAATGAAAAATGGTTAATACTGTCATTGCTCAGTCTTTTATAAGACTGTTCAGAGCCAGCTTTCAGACATCTTCTAAAGGCCCTTTTCTGGTGCAGGCAGATTTACAGGAACGTAAGATATTCTTGTTCCCTAAAGGTTTTCCTCCACCTGCTTAGGTGTAGTCCTCTGATGTTATAGAGTTGCTATGGAAATAAATGACATCACCATCTGGGGAACATGGCTTCATATGAGAAATCAATAAACTAGAGCAAATGAATTGTCAGACAGCTCTGTTTCCTTCCTGTCTTACTAACATGGAAAAAAGGAGGTGGATGGATAAAGTGATAAATACTTTTTAGAGAAAGTGATAAATACTTTTTTTTTTTCCCAAGGAAGTATGTGTTTTCTAAGCCAAATGTCTGTCAGTTCTTTTAGACTTCAGAAGAGCTATCACTAATCCCCTTAAAGATGTACAGGGAATTCGAGTCAGGGAGTTGGTAATTTCCCACTAGTTGCATCATATCTTGTGGTCCAGTTATTTCCATTTCATTTGCTGCTTTTGGTACCCGTTGGACAGTAGAATACCATAAAAGGAGCTGGCAGAGATGTAGTCAACTGACTCCACAAGACAATTGGGACTCCTGCAAATACACCATCGCCTCCGTCTCTCAGCCTGCCTCCTGTTCTGTCGCTCGCTATCCTCCCCTCATTAGGTGCCTCCGTCGCTGCCTCTGCCATCAGGCTGCAGGCAGCGCGGGCAGGGCATGCACAGAGGCCGCCGGCTTGCAGAAAGCCCGGTGCCACGGCTGCCCCCCTCATCCAGGGACTTCAGAACAGCCCCCGCTGAGCCCGGGGTGCGGGAGGTACGTGATGCTTGGCAGCCCCGCCACAGCCCAGCCCAGTTATTGTGGTGACTTTACACGTAAGGTATCTCTTCCTAGGAATGAAAGAGCCTTCCCTGTTTCAGCGGTAATTATGGGTGGACTGCTGGAAACGTGTGAGAGTGGGTAAAATCTGTGCTGCGGTGTCATCTAGGTAGTGTCAGTGCAATAGTCCTCAGGAAGGACACAACTGAATGAAGGTCCTAATGTAAAGCATGTGTCCTAAATAGCTATTTCTGACACTGTTAATAAATTAAGGAAATTAAATTGCAAGTGCTTTAACTACCAGAAAAAAGCCTCTAGAGTAAATGTTAACGTCTGTAGTTAAAATAAAACTCCAAAGTGTTTAAAAGCCTAGATAAATTGAAGTCTATTTTGTGTGTCGTGCATGAAAACAGCTACTATCATCAGAAGTAAAGCAACTAATATTTTGCAGATGACAACATTTTTCATTGTAAGGGCACTGGTCCTTACTAGCCAACATATAGTGGACAGTCTTAAAAGGATTAGCAGCAAATTCCCTCCTTCACAGGAAGGCTGAGCAGGGAGACTGTGCTGTTTAGTGGATTTGCTGCCACTTTGAGGAATTAGCCAGCTCTTGTTGTGATGGGTGCGGATTTGAATTCTTGGGTAATTTCTGAATGAATCAGCCACGCAAGGACAGCACTTAAAGGGGTGGAGTATACCCATGTTGTATGTTCCCATCAGTGCAGCAGGGGACTGTTTTCCAATATTTGCTTAAACAAAAAAGCAGGCCTGGACTAAAATATACGTAGAGAGGGAGTCCAGCTCCGACAGGATGTGGCATTACAGCTGAGCTGTCAATGTAGGACTGCTGTGGTTTATGGCTGAATGGCGGAGTTCAGCACTGCCTACTGTGTGGTTAATCTCTTTGTTTGTAAGCATTAGGTTTATCACTTACCAGTTGTACAAATGCAAAAGAAGCAGTAAGAATACTACCCAAGCATGTCCGTTGCGGCAGCCTGAGCTGGCAGTAGAAAGGAGATGTTGCGTAGGTGTAGTTTTGAACTAAGACATTGAAAAGCTGCCAGGTGTTACTTTTATGTATGAAGTCATGCATCTGTACAAGACACGATGGCACGAGTGTTTGGTGTAAAACCTGGTTTTTGTAACACCCCTTAAGAGACTGCAGATTTACCAGCTGGCGTGATTGGGCTCACCTTACATTGTTTTGCAGAAGTTACTGCAAAAGTTTCCCTTTTGCTGTAACTTCCCACCCCATGTCCCAGCACAGTGATGACTGCTGTTCACTAGCCCCAAACTGGTATTGGGAACCCCCCGCGAGAGGGTTGAGTTTGTAGTGCTCTCCTATTTTAAGCATTAGGAAGGAAAACAATATTGGGAGAAACTGATCTGTGCAAAACAGGCACTGAAATGTGATAGAAACATTTTGGTAAGAAAAAGGTCTTATACTTTGTCTGCTATTCTCGTCTGACTCTCTTCTTTAGCCTTGCATATGGTAGCAGGAACTTGTCTTCTTTAGTGTCTTTCTGTTTAAACTACTAGTATTTTAAAACTTCGGGGTGCAAGATCACCAAAGTATCAAGAGCAACCTGCAGGGACATGGCACGTAGTTATTGGCAGAGGTCAAATCCTGTCTGCTTCGCACAAATAGTTCTACTGAAGTCAATAAAACTATTTGTGTGACCAAGGCAAGCGAGATTTGGCTCGCTTGAGAGATAGTTTTTAATAGCAGATGTTCACTTAAGAAGCAATGATCTAAATGTCCTTAGTAATAAAAGAAGAGAACAGAAACAGAGGAAAGGTCTCGAGGAGCAGAATAGCTCCCAAAGTGTATGTTTTTATGAAATATCAATCATTTATGAGGGTGTTTTTCTGTAGCATCCAGCTAGTCCAGATGAGGAGCACTCATGCAAGTATGATCAGTGAGTTCAGAGAAACTGCCTAAATAAATAAAATGAGCACAGTTTTGCTTATTAGATACTGACTGGCTTTCAGCTTTACTCCAGCACATCAGGGAGTTTGAATGTGCTCCTCCAAGTGAGAGGAAGGAAAATAATACATGAGGGTGGAAAGTGAGAAGTATCGGCAGGCATAGATTTAGCTAATGATAGCAGTATCATTAGCAGGTGCAGGCTGCTTGCCATCTTGCAAATGACAGATAGAAATATCCTTAAGTTGGTAGGTGAGAGCAAAGATTTAGCAAGTTTTTGCTGCAACTCTTTAAATTTAATTGTATACTCCTTGCTCTTTTGGAGCGCAGAAGAGAGACTGAAAGTTTTCTGGAACAAGAAAGGAGTCCTGTTGCTTACATAATGCAAAACGTGGGTCTGAAACATGATACATTATTTACTATATTTATTCCTGTGTCTCTGTAAAACTAACAGAAAGGTGTCTGTCACCCCTTCTAGCTGCCTTTAAAATTTTTTTAGACCGCAAATCCCCATTAAAGGCATCGGGCAACAACATCTGTGAACATATATAGCAGTAGCTAGTGCAGGCCGCACCCAGGGGAGGAGGCACAATCAACTCAAAATAGTTGAGCAGGCAGCTCCCACTTAGCTGGGCAAGGTCCCCCGTCACCCAGGGGAGATCAGTCCCCCGCCCCGCGCTGGGTCAGCGCTGCTCAGTGGTACCCCAGCCAAGTGCCTGGCGAGCAGCACAAATAGACCTGGCAAAGGTGCAGCTGTTGCAGTGATCGCAGTGCAGTGGCTTAATGTCCTTCATCAAGTTACCTGATAATGCATGCAAATTCTTCTGTAGGATGCGTGTGTATACACACGCACACACGCTTAGAGGTTAAAGTGATTTTGTGCAGAGAGCAGCTTTCTGATGTGATGGCAAGAGGAAGCGATGCATGGAAACCATGTTAATTAAAGGTCACATTTTGGGAAAAATTAGATGCCAGGTCATTGAGTTAAAATAGTGGTGCTGTGTAAAACAGAAAACATGAGTCTTGCAATTATTTCTAGAAACATTATCTTTATAATTTGTTCATATTCTGGTAGTTTCTGGAAGCCCCAGTCAGGATGCAAACTGCATTATGCTAAGTATGTTTATGAAGTACTTCAAAGCAGTCCCTTATTTAATGAGCGTTGGGTTAATCTCTCTTCCATATCCATATGTGAGAAGCCACAATTGCCTGTTCATATATGCACAGGACTATATATACTCTCACAGATTTACGTGCCTACACAAGAAGATAATGTGCCAATACACAAGTTAGCTGTATCTGTGAGGTAGTATTTATAAAAATTACGTATTGAAAACTATTTTGTCTGCTGTATATTTAAGTAAACACAAGATGGAGATGGGGATTTGTTATAGGCCACTCAGTCTCGGGAGAGAACAGGCTAAATGGAAGGTTGATTTGATGTTAGCTACGGGCTGACAGGGGACAGTTTGTTTGGGACTCTGTATTAATTTAATACTCTGAAGTATTAAAGGCTAAAAATATAATACCTACGTAGTATGGTTTAACCACCAGTAGATTTGTCAACTTGTTTTTTTCTTTTGATAGGGTTATATGCTTTCATGATAAAAAAAACCCAGCGATTATATAAATGTGCTTGGATTTCTCTAAATTGTTTGAATTAGTAATATGTGCCTTTTTGATTAAAAGCAAAATCCAGAAAACTCACTTTGTATTGAATTAACTGAAGTGGATTTAAAACATGAGATTTTGAAATTAATTTGTTAACATGTACATCTGAACAATGAGACCCATTCCTGTCTTCCCATACCTATTGCTGATAGTGCAGGGTTTTGTTGGTAGAGTTTGCATACAGAAGTGCAAGCAAGTAGCGAGGATGTCGGCTTACAGAATGATGTAAAACACTTTTGTTTTCATTCAGCCAAAAGTAAGGTAATATAACAAGGAACTAAGAGCCCCACTTACATAAATAAGGTAAGAAATCCTGCAATTGTTATACATTAATATTCACCAAGCAGGTTTTAGGTCTAGCTTGAGCTATTATAAAAAATCTGCTCTAAGCAATCCAGCAAGTGAAGCCAGACACGCAAACCGAAATGCAGGGAGAAAGGAGCTGAAGTAGAAAAGGAATCACATCAGTACCATATGGAAATGCAATAGTGTAGAGAACCATGCAAGTCAATCCTAATGTGAAAGTGGTTCAATTTTACACCCTCCTCAGAGCAGCAACTGAATTGCAAAGACCACCGCAGCACAGGCAGCATAGTCTTACAGTGTGCAGAAGCTAATGGTTGGCAGTGCAGTAGTGGTTGATGAGGTCAAGATTGCTTCACTTCCCCACCACGGCTCCAAAGGCATGCTGACCAACAGGTACATGTTTTGTGAATAAAATAGCTGTGAGGGAGTGCAAAATACATTGTTCTTTAGCTCAACAGACTCAGCTTCCATGGGTTGAAACGCTGCTCTGTGCACAAACTCTGGGGAAGGTGTTTAAAAAACAGTTTATCATTTAAATGGCTGTTTCTGAGGCCCTGCTAGCAGTACTTATCTTCTTGGAAGGGCAGCATCCTTTTGGGCTGGTTTTAATTAAACACTTCCCCTCTTTGCCCATTTCCTCTCTCACTTCTTATGCAAGGGAATTTCAGCTTGCTGCCCTAGAGCAAAACGGTCACAACTTTCTTGTGGTGGTTTTTTTGGTTTGTTTTTTTTTTTTTTTTTCCAAATCTGCTGGCCTCATTGGCTGGGAACATCTGTGAAGAGCGTATGTCAGCATCTGTTCCAGAACAGCTATCTGTGCCAGTTAGCAGGGCAGCGGGGAGATGTTGGGCAGGCTCTTCCCATCCCACCCAGCTGTATGACACCACGGACAGCAATGGCGTTTCAGTTGCAGGAAGCCAGTTTAACTGAGCGCAGAGCCCAGCATGCTGGTGGGCTGCCATGGATGCAGTTGCAGCTTAGTGGGTGCCTGGCTGGCAATAAATCTTCCATTCCTGGGCTCAGAGTTGACATCAAAATAAAAAAAATTTAAAAAAAAAAAAGAGAGAGAGAGAAGAAAATGTGGCAATTCCACCCTGTCATGACAGCCACATTGGGCACCAAAGTACTAAGATGTGTAAACGCTCTGACTCTGCACGCTCTTTGCAGGAATGAAAGTTTAGTCAATACCCTCCTAAGAAATCATTAAACAGAACAAGCCAGACTGTCATGGGTGTAATTTTATTAATTGAGCTGGAACTTCAGATTGGGAAAATGTGGCCCTCAGGTGCTGGCGGATGCTGACTGCCTCCAGTTATTAGTAATGGCCACAAGGCATTTGCTAAATGTTGCTTTGAGGGATGTGAAGTGTGTTGTCAGCTCTCACTGTGCTTTAAAATCTTTGTAAGCAGTGACTCAGTCTGTGACCATAGCTAGCCATCTCATCCCAGCCAGGCTGGACTAGTCCTAGTGGTACTGGAAGGGCACAGTGTGGGGTGACAGGAACGGTCCCAGGTGTGGGATGACTTCTAAACAACTATAGACTTCCAAGGTGAACGTTCTTCATCCCAGAAAAGAGACTACAGAAAGGAGATGCAGAGCTCTACAAACCGTGAGCATCATGAATGAAATAGATCGGAAACAACCACTTATTTTTGCTCATAATAGAGCTAAGGTACCTCAAATGAAACTGCCAGGTGGCAGTTGCAGGACCAAAGAGTAAACATTTTTTCATACAAGAAGTAATTAAGCTTAAATACATTGCCAAATATATTTTGATAGGAATGTCAAAAGCAGAGCTGGTTCCAAAATAGCAAAATCATGATACAAAAATTGATTGGGAGCTATTAAACACAAAAATGCCATTGCTGGCCCAGGAAGTCTCTCAGTCATAGATATCCAGAAGTTGCCCAGAGAGCCTGTACCAGAAGAGTGTCATTGGCCACTACCCAATGCTCTCCTGTAAGTCTCCTGTTAGCAGCTGCCAAAGAAAGCATAGCAGGTAGATGGACCTTTTGTTTAACCGACTTTGGCCATTGTGTTGTGATCATGCAGAGATTTCTGAGCGCTTGAGAAGCTTGGGTAAGACTTTTTTTTTTTTTTTTTTTGGTATTGACTTTCCCTCCTGGATGTGCACTGTCATTAGAGAAGAACATACTCTATTTGCTTGTGTGGGCCTACACAGACATGAAAAATGAAATTTATTCCAAGGCATAAGCATCCTGCCCCCAGGAGAAAGGAAGCATCCTTCCCTCTTGTGAGGCCTCCCACTGACTTCAGTGAGATGATCGTCATGACTAATGACTTATAAGCAAACTAGGCAATGCACAGGTACTGGAGGTTGAAGGGGATGCATGTGAACAAAACACGTTCTGGTTTTTGCCTTACCAGCTGGATTAGTTGAAATGTTTTGGTTACTACAGGTGGCCTGATAAAAAGACCCTAATTCTAGGAGGTGAGCATTTAGATCATTGAAGGAAGAAAACTGAAAGCATGGTACCAGAGAAACTTGGTATGGCGGTTCTTTTTTTAATACAGACGCTTTTTTTTCTGGCTGCATGCTTTTAGAGAGGAATATTTTCTCCCCTGTTGTGGAGCTGTATTAGTTTTTCAACAAAAGGCGCAAGGGGCCCGACAACGCACAGATAAAATCATACTGAGCTGTGCTTCCTGGAATGTGGCACATCAAACAGGGCTTTGTTGGGTGGTTAAAGAGCCTGTTTCGTTCGGATGCTATTTTGACAGAACGCATTGTTTTCAAAGACCCTGGGAATTATGCCCATAAACTGCATTCAGCGGTTACATTTATGAGGCTCAATTCAGCACTGGTACGGGTGTTGTCTGGGGACCTTTAAAGGCCAGACATGAAAGCAGCGCCGTAATCCTCACGTTGAATCTCATCTGTTGTACCAGGCTGTCTCTCTCGGCGCAGCACGTCCTCTGCTGTGCGAAGAGGGCTGGGGGGTGAGCAGGGGTCCAAGAAGCCCCCTTCGCCTCCTGCTGCCGGAGGGAGGGAGCTTGTGCTCGGGCTGGTGGGGGGCTTAGGGGTGGTGGGTTGTGCTGGACACCCATCTAGAGGAGAGGCTGCGGTGGTGGGGAAGGGTAGTGGCTGTGTCCCCCTGAACAGCTCAAGCTGATGTGCAAGGCGCCAACCAGGATTGCAGCCCCCTGTTTTGGCCGGTGCTCCAGGCACGGTGCCCGGGACCTGTGGGTAAGGACAGCGGGTCTTTCCAAACGCCGCCAGGCTGGCAGGGTTTGGCACTGCAGCCTCCAGGGCTTCTCCTGAGCTGGCTGTGTGTCTTGTCGGGTGGATGGTGGTAGACCTGACCAGCAGGACCAGTTCCTGGGCAGGAGAGAGGAGGAAAGAGGTCGGTCTTACATTTAATTGAGTAGGGTCTCCCTTTATGGACGGTATTTTCCATAGAAATCCTCTCTGTTGTCCTCACTGCCTTCTTCCCTAGCCTGTGGTGGGGTGTGGTTGAGGGTACCAATGTAATATTTCTATATAACACTTCATAACAATATTTATAATTATCGAAGCCATGTATAGTTGTGCAGCGTGGCATAAATATTCTATAGCGTTACACATGCTCTATGTAACACTATAGGTCCTTCCTCCTGCACTTTGCTTACCAGCTCTGTTGAAATGAGGGTCGCAGCTCAGAGTGCTATGCAGAATTACTTTTATATTCCTTAGTACTAATTCCTAAAAGATGACAATAACAGTATTTGACAGCTTTAGGGAAGGACTGTTGTCTAATCTGTTGATAAATACTGGCAATGTGTTTTGTGAGTATTAATAAGTAGGAAGGTAAGTTAAACACGAATGAACAATTTCTGAAAGTCCTAGAGAAGTTCTGTGGGGTAAAGTGTCCCCTGATACTCTTTCAGGGATGTTGCTGACCCTTACGTACAAGTTTTTGCGCCATCAATAATTACGTGTATTTTAGCACACACTAAACTGCCAAAAAGGAGCTTTCACCTGGATCAGTTTCCTGCTTGACTATGTTGCTGTAGGATTGCACGGCCGATACAAGAGAGTGTGGTAATTTTTGGTTTGGGGCTGGGGAGACACGAGCATGAGAACACCCCGCGCATGAGGAGCTTGGGCTTGGATCCAGTTTAAGGCACCCATGGGATTGCACCCTCTGCCTCTATGGTGTGACCACTCCCGTCGGGCACCGCCAGCTGTTCAGAGCCAGGGAGAATAAAGCCTTTCCCTTCTTCTCTCCAACATTTCAGAGCCTCTGAAGTCTAGGGAAGCGCTGAACTGAAGAGCATCGCAGGCCTCTGACAGTCTTCGGGGTTATGAGTGAAATAGAAAACTAGGAGTACATGCTGATGTATTTCTTACAAAATTTTGACTATATGAGTCTGGTTATACCAGATGAAGATGTACAAGCCCTTGCTGTATTGAATTTGCTATATTGCAGCTGTTGGTTGCATATGTGATTATTTTCTTTTTACTTTTGACATTTTTTGACTGGCAAAACTGTTCGGGGAAAAAAAATAAAGTTTAGCTAGAATGGAGCTACACTTTCAAAGAAAAAATAAAGTTGTCTTTTTCCTGGCATAGCTTTCTTCATTACCTGAACTGATACAAGCTATGCTACTTGTTTGCAGCTGTGCACTGTACTTCCAGCCAGCACTGCTTTAATGGTGCCCCTACCCAGAGGTATTTCCCTAGTGTACGCAAAAGAGAAGTTTTCCTTATCTCTCTGTGTGTACAGTCTGCCCACATGATTTGACTAAAATTCATGTCTTCCTGCTTACATTTCTTTTTCTTTCTTAGGGCTGGGATTTTTGGCATTTTTTGTTTCGTGTTTTTTTGGTTGGTTTTTTGGTGGTTTTTTGTTTGTTGGGTTTTTTTTTTCCTAGGCAGGTGATGTAGTATAAAACCTCAGGGTTTCAAATCTATACAGCCAACTCCTTTAGCAGTGGTGAGAAATGCAGCTTTACGCTCTTGGCAGGGTGAGTGCTCTTTGGGCTCTGACACCTGGAGATGCTGTGTGTTGGGGCACAGTTTTCCTACCAGGTGTATGCCACGAAAGGCTGCAGCCTGGAAACTGACTGTCCTCGTGTGAACGCTGAGGATTTAGTATCCGTGCTGCAGCAAAAAGAGAAAGAGAGCTCTGCGGATGCCACACTCTGGAGCACAAGGTAGGCTTGCCGTATGGTACCATGAGCCAGCTTCCGTGCTCAGAGATACACAGTTGAGAAGGAAAGGAGTTGGTTGGGATTTGAAGATGAGAGTTGGATACACATGGTGTTTGGCGTAGTGCACCCCGTGCTCTCCAGCATGACCCGCAGTTCTGGCTGGCTGTTTTGAGGCACGGCAGGAAGGGATCTCCTGGAGAGAAGTGTGAGTGGTACTGCATGAAAATCAGGCCCCTCCAGGGTGTGGCAGGGAGGGTATCTTAAAATAAAAAGCCCAAACTTACCCATCACTTTTGAAGTTAAGAAACTTAATCAGTTTATATTAATTTGGCCCTGCTTCTTAAAATGTGTAAGCATGTGCATAAATACATTGTTATGAGAAGCCTTAAAGCTAAAACTAGGCACAATGTTTTGTAGTGCTAATTGGTGACTGGTAGCACGGAGGGGCTGTGTCACCAGGGCACATCTTAATTCTGATTTTACAGTAGAGTCTTTTTCCTTTTCTGCTGGTCGCCTTACTTCCTTCAGATGGTGGGGAGAAAATACTTCTTCCTCCCATCTGATGCCGCAGTCTGATGGATTTGAGATCAAGCTCAAGGTATGCCTCCTTTGGGTGTGAATTAGGTCTTGAAGCTGCCTGGAGCTTGCGGAGTGGCCTGGAGGTGCTAAGCACTGCTACAGCACTTGGCTTATCGTGATGTGAACACAGGCAGAAATACTGAAGTTCTTCTAACTGGTTCCTCGTGGCACTCTTGTTAGCACCACCACACTAAATGACCTCTCTTACATAGAAGTCCTGTGAAATGACCAGCTCCAAAATACTTTGAAACTTTGCCATCTCTTCACTACCAGTGGCCCAACACAGTGCTTCTGTCTGTCTGTTTTGAGCTGGGAAGTAAAAGACCATATAGTAAGATGGAATCTTTTAAACTATAGCAAGTAGGTATTAGGGAGAATGAGTGGTGAAGCCTATAGAAATCCTGAATGAAAACAGTGACAGAGTGTATTTACCACTGAAGCTGTACTGGGCCAAACAGATTAAAAGTCAGGTTAATAACTTGCTTTCCAGAGGACCTTACTTGCAGAGTTCTTGCTTGTCCAGGGTTTTTGTTTCAGTGCCATACTCAGATTTAGTGTTGCTTCACATTAAGTGTGTAATTTTAGATCTTCTCAGCTGTTTGTTATGTCCTTTTGGCTAATAGAAGCAAAATGAATCACTTTTATCTATTTTAGCAATGCTTTCTCTACCTTAGCTAATGAGATTTCCAGGTAGATAATTCTTGAATTAGTTAGCAGTGTTTACAAACCACAGACCTGAATTGATACCTGAGAAGATAATGAGAGGAAAAGGAAAAAAACAACGTACTGAAAGATAGATTAAACAGCTCAGTATATTTTGCAACATATGCATAAAATGGTGTAGAAAAATGTTGGCACTGCACAGCAAAACATCCTATGGGTAAGAAGGGCCTGTGTCACTAGAATTCACCACCTCTGCAGTTATACATTATGGTACTGTTGTTTATTACATAGTTACGGTCTTTTTTTCAGTAGGAATCTCGCTTTTTCTTTTTCCTACTTTATAATTTTATGTTGATTCCTGTTGCTTTAATACTTTACTATCTGCTGTGGTACTAATGATGGTACAAGCGGTAATCTGATGACCTTGGATAAACAAATTCATTTCTCTCTGGCTCAGTTGATTTATCTATAAGAGAAGTTAGTCATGTTTCTCAGCGATGTGATGTAGCTTACTTGAAAGAACTCTCTAGGAGGGATCTCCACGAGCTTACTGTCACCTGTGAGTGGAACGTAGACATCTGGAGCGGCATGAGACACCAACCTGTGCACAAAACCTCCCAGGTTTGTTGGGGAGAAGTGAGAGGTGGACCACGGTTTGCTGATTTGCTTTGCTGGAGGAACTTAAGTTGCATAAGGAGATGGTGACGCCTTGTGTCTGCATACAAGAGACTTTTAATTAAAAGTAGAATCTATTAGCATAGGGATGCCAGGAGAAAACAAAGTTATTTTTAAAGCTTCCTTTCCTTCAGAAACTATTTTTGAAATGCTAATGGTGGTATATTTGCCTTGTGCTGCTGTATCATAACCAAAATTTGCAAATGTTTAAATGCTATCCTATTTTGACACTTGGCAACTTCAGCTCAAATTCCGCTGACATGTTTTTACAGCTTGTTACTACACGCATTGAAGCTCCAGCCTAGATAAATACTTAGCGTTGTGAATGCACAGGCGTTTAGTGTATGAAGTGTCTCTTTAGAGCCCAGCAGAATGGTTCGGTTGTCACTGATGCAGGATGCCCGTGGTCTGCAATTGGAGTTTTAGCAGAGGACCATTGGACTGTGCCCCGCGGTGTTTGTTCTGAGAGCAATTAAAAGGCCTTATGTTGAATTTCAGCCTGGAAGAAGACTTATAAAGACGCCATGATTATTTTAAGAGGTTTTTGTGCTTTGCTGATTCTGGGCTGAGTACAGAAACCACTCTGAACTAGAACAGCCTAAGTCCCCGTGGACTTACACATGCTTTGCAGTGGGCTGTTCTGCCAGGGTGGTGACTTCTGCACCAGGGTATGAGAATAGGTTCTCAAAAGGGAAGTTTTGTTGCCTGTTTTAGTGTCTTTATTGGAGAATCTTTCCCTGGTAAACCAGGAAGTTTTTGGTCTCTGTGGAGCTGAGCAAACAGGAGATTTGCTCCCCCTTTGCTCTGGAAGTTAGAGGCTGTTTCTGGGGAAGCACTAACTTTTAGGAGAGCAGGCAGACCACTGAATCACAAGAAGCTGAGTGCACAAGTACTTTACTGAGTTAGGGCTTAAATAGCCCTGACTTGGAAACCAAGGTACATTGACTCTCTTATCTACAGTTGCTGCAGTCTGCTGATTTTGAATTTGCGCAGCTGAGGCTTCCATTTGAATGGCAAGAAAATTGCGAGAGCTTTCAGCATCCTATCAGCCTCTGAACACTGGCACAGAAATATGTCTTTTCTTTTGAACTGCCCTGTGCTAAGTCCCTGGTAATTTTTATTACATTACCACCAGCATTTAAGCCTTTCTCACCAGGAGGATGTACAGACAGATGTGTCATAAGGCACTTCACGTTCTCCCAGCTCTCATGGCCTTCTCCTCCACCAGGATGCTGAAGTCCCTAAAGCTAAAAATGATGATAATTTGATGATAATAGTAAGTCAATCTCTAGTTCAATTCCATTTTGCAGATCAGTTACCCTAAGGAAGAATCTGGCCTAATCTGTCTAGTATCAACAGGAAGCTTTTCCTGTCAGGGACCATTTTTGCCATGCGTATCTGTCATGAATGGTGCAGGTACTTCCAGTGAACAGAGATACAGCTGGGCTGCAGTTTCACCTTTACCTGGCAACTCAGATATCTACCATCTTTGGCTATTGTTGGGCTCTGCCAGTTAATTCAATAACAGTAATACAGAAAAACTTGCGTGTGGAGCTGAAGGATGGCATGGTGACGGGGAACCCAAGTGGCTTTTGAAGAACCATCTCTGCATGGCTCAGCTGATAGAGCAGTGCTGTAGTCACAGGGGCTTTTATTGTATAAACCAGTTGGGTTGTCTTCATACCCTTTAAGGAGCAGCTGCTGAATGCATCCTGTATCTGCCCCAGGGATCTGGCTGCGAGGTGTTTGTATGCCATCCATGGGTCTTTCCAGCTCCCCTCTCACTGTGGTGGCAGCTTAAAACGCTGTGAAATGTTTTCCTGTGCAGTGCTTTTGCACATAAGCAATTGCCCAGCATTTTGCAGACATGAATAACTCAAGTAGGTGAGGGGAACGGTCCAAGCATTCATGAGGTGAGGTTGAAAAGGGCCCAGAGGAGATTTTGTGTGTTAAGCTGCAGTCACTTCTGTGGAAACCTGGGAGACCCAGGCTGTGTAATTGTGGGCCAATGGACATCAGAAAGGCAGAGCAGTATCGAGTGGGGTGCATAGAGGAACAAAGAGAATTAAGTGCTTGCTGGTGAGTATTTCCTAATTTGTGTAAGATCTAAGGAAAAGGGTGGTACAAACAATGTGATGGGGAGGCAAGGGAACATACAAAAACCTCTCAAGCCTCTGTTGAGATGATAGTGCTCTGTGGAAAACCAAAGGTTTCTTATCTTCTTACTTAGTTAAAATATGTAATTGTTCAAAATTCACACTGCCACTGGAAGGTGAGTCATAAGATAATTGCAGTTGATCCGCAGGATAGCTAACATTTTAACATACGCAAAGAATCCTGCTATCCTTTAAAAATACTGCTTTTCAATACACTGAAATGTACAACTTGTATGGTCTGGCTGGCTTTCCAGCTGTGATAATCAATACGTACTTCTCATATAAACACGTGGGGACCATCGAAAGGCAGCTGTCCTTTGGCATTGCATCTCCCCAAGGTGGGCTCCCTGCCACGAATGGAGGCAGCGCTGTTCCCCCAGGGAGCAAGGGGCAGGGAGCAGCAAAAAAAGGAGCAAAAATTTCTCTAGTGTCTGGTTGTTCTGAAAATCTTTGCCTGCCTGCATGCTAAAATAAAAATAGTTCCCTCTTCTACTGAGCATGGTAGCATCTGCCTGCCGCAGATAGATAGTGCCAGCATCTGAATTATTGTGAGTGCTCGTTTTTTGGGCTGGAAGAATAATTAAAAATGTTCTTAATGTACATAATGTAAATACGGAGGAATGTTTGTGGATGATTAGGAGAGCGCAGGCCTGCTAGGGATGACAGTTTGAAAAATGTGGCTTTGTGTGGGGGTTTACTGAGATTCTGGAGCCAAGCTCTGTTTACAATAAACTGCAAAGTGAAAAGCTCAGGAAAGGATGAATGTGAAGCATTTAGCATCAGGATGCTTTGTCAGTGATTAATGGAACTTGGCTACTTTTGCTGCTTGGCAGTTTTACCTCTGCGCAGTGCCTGTTATCCTGTGGACCATCTATAATCGCACTGTCTGTAGCTGTTTGGACCCACAGCACAAACCAGAACAGAACAAACAATTCTGGTGTCCCGCTGGTTGGTCAACTTTTTAATCAAGTACATATTCACTGTGACAAAGAAGCAGACGTTTTCAGGGGTTTTTTATGACTTAAAAAGGCAGCTTTTTGGAGGTACAACATCCTTTTGGACTGTTATTAATCACTGTCATTATCTTGGATGAAATGAGTTTTGGAGTTCAACTTCATCCCCCTGAAGGACACTGTTTATCTATTGTTATCCTGAAGCTTGCCTCCATTTTTAGCCTGGTGTCAGTCCTGGTGTAAATCAGGGGAACTGCAACGGCTTCATTCAAGTTGGGCGAACCTCCAGGTTTGAAGCGTTTTGAAGAAGCCTGCAGCGGGACACGTGAGCCACTGGGGTGCTTGTGGTGGCCGTGGCTGGAGGAGCGTGCTGGCTGCACGGGGAGGATGCGCCTGGGTGCAGGCAGAAAGTGCCAAGAAGACTTGCGGGGCCCCGAAAGCTTGGCTGGGCTGTCGGGAGAGCGCAGGCTCACCGTGCCATGGGACCTGCCCACCCTCGCTTCTGTAAGGGGCGGCGCTGGCTACGGGCTGGCTGGGGAGGCTTGGGATGGAGCAGCATCAGGATGGAGCCTGATGGGAGCAGCCGTCAGCAGGAGCCGCAGTGACGTCATCTGCCAGAAATTTATTTTCTTGGGGAGTAGGGATTCCCTAGTAATGATGATGGGGTGGTCCCACGCTTCCATGTCCCCAGCCATTTGCGGGGGCTTTCCCGAGTTTCCTTGTTTTCATTTAGTCCTTGCCAGTCATGACTGTTAAGTACAGATGAAGCCTGGTTTTGCCATCATTTCTTGACAAACTTTTCCATGTCGTAAAAGAATCGCACTTTTCTCAGGATTTCTGGCCTTGATTACCAGAAGCAGCGGCAGGATGTGGAGAACTAGTTGGATTTCGCACTCCTGCCTGAAACAAAAGCAGCATTTTTTGCAGGCGTGCATCTGTGGAAACAGCTGTATTTGTGCTAGGAGAGAACGTTTTTCCTCCTTGCCTGCTCCCTCCAGCAAAGCTCTCTGCAGCTCTGCCAGCCTTTTGCAGAAGAGGAGAGGCAGCCGCTGGCAGGCTGCCAGCTGGGCTCTCCGTGCCGCCTCCGGAGGTTGCGGGGATGCTCCTGCCACCCCAGGGGAGCAGAAGGGCAGCTGGGAACCAAATTGGTCACTGCTGGTTGTTCCTGGTGTGTGCCGGAGTAAGTTCTGCAAGTTTGGGGCTGCATGGTTTCTGTGGCTTTCAAAACTTTGCGGTTCCTCCGGATTACAGAAAATGTGCATAATGAGGAAAACCAGAGGAGAAAAAATAACTGCCCACTATGCTACCTTGCAAGATGGTTCATCAGTCATGCTTGTGTTAAGAGAGCACCTGGAGTTGGAGAGGACAGGCACCCACATCTGCCAACACACCTCAGCCCCAGCCAGGAGACCAAAACGATCAGCATTGCATTGTCCTTGCCGTACACCAGAGTTTTGTCCAGAAGCTGGAGGTGGACAGCTGGTATCTCGGGTCTTGCCATCCTTTAGGGAAAGTTTGTGTCTTTCACGCTCACCCTGTGTCTGTCTTCCTTGCCTGGGAGCTACATTTTGCATTCTCCTTATTCGACATATATAATGACAGGGTTTAAACAGCATATCAGATAATTAGCTCTGAATGCATAATTTAAATCCACTGCTATGAGTATGGGAAAGTGCCTTGCCCTTGCTTAATTTAATAGGTGAAAGGCAATGTATTAAACTCAGCGTGGTGAAATACATGTCTCTGCCTCAGTTCAGGTTCATCCGAATGTTCCTCAGAGCTCACTCTGCTGTCACCTGCCAGTTTGTACCATACTGGTTATAAAAAATCCCTGTACAAAGGGAATAGCAGATCAAAGTCCTGGTTAGGGCTCGGTGGTTCCAGTTACTGCCAGTAGTGGTCGGAATGACAATAATGGCAATAGGTGTGTCAGCATGCATAAATTACAAAGAACCATCATGCAATATTGAGTGGTTTGTCTAAGAGTGGGTGCTGGCATAGTGTCAAGTGTATGCGGCGTGTCTGTGCCTGGGGCACTGGGGTGCTGGAGCCCAAAGGTGAAGCTACAGGCTCTACTGACAGGCTAAGGAGTGGCTTGGTGATGATTTCCTCCCATTGCCTTGGTGACTGAATAGTTTCCTGTAGCATCATTTGTTTCTGGATGAAAGTGTTACTGTTTGTTCAGCGATGTGAGATGGTGAGAAAATACTCCTGTGTTTTGTTTCTAAGCTGATTAAAAACCTGGGGGAGAGGCTATTCTCTTTCGGTTTTGGCAGTTCCAGAAATAACTGTGGTTGAAATCTGCATGACTTTCATGTTGCCTCTGAGGTTTCATTGGCTCAAGCAGTCAAGAGCAATAAAAATAGTGCCAGGGTGTAAGCCTGACTGAATATGAATAGCTGTGCTTTCCAACCACAGTAGCACACGTCTCCTTTCAGAAGAGACATGCAGCTATTGTACAACGTAGTGCTTCACTCGTGTTTTTTCACTCCAGGTTGCTTTATTTTTGCTCCTAAAGCTCTGGACACAATAGGTCCTCTTGACTGGTCTACCAGCTTAGAGGCAGCAGAGTTTAATTTGCTTCCATTTGAGTCAAAAGCTGTCCTGACCTCAATGAGAAAAGGATCCTGTTCTGTACAGCTTTGCACTTCAGTGGGATAAATACAACGTTTAGGCACTTGCAGACCATACAAATCCTATCACTTTTCTTTGTGAATGAACAACATGCTGGCTCTTTGATTCAGGGCCAGAGTAGCTGAAATAGCATTTACTGTATTTACAAATGAACTCTGCTGTCTTCATCAGCAATAACAAGTTACCATGTACTGCTCTAGGCGGCAATTTTCTCATTAGGTGTGTTAATGAACACAGAAGGTTTAGATTTATTCTTATTTCCAGCATTCTTGTGGTAAACAGAGCTCCTAGATATACAGAAACCATGGCTTTTACAGCCGGTTTTGGTTTTGAATGTAGGCTGCATTAATGAGTGTAGGAATTGCAATACCGGACTCATCAGTTGAACTAAAATATCATGTAGACCAAATGGAAAAGGTCTTTATTTCTAAAGCTTCTTAAAAAAAAAAAAAAGCTATGTAGCTAAGAGATGTCGTGGGGATTTGTGGTTAACAGAGTGATTACAATATCAGAACGGACTTGGCAGCTGCTCTGCTGCCATGCTGAAAAAATGCTGTTGCTTCACTGTGCCTGTGGGAGAGATCTTTTGGGGATGTGCTTTGGGTCATAGGGAAGACCTCCTCCTATTGTTGTTCTCACAAATTAATCTCCTTTCCATATTAAGTTAAATTTAATGAAGGTTTTCCCTGCTGCCCATATTTCTTTTTAAAAAATCTTTCTTCCTTTCCATATTCAGTCTTTCCCTATCTTCCAGATTGGAGTTGGAACCAAAGGAGAAATTTTTGTGGGGCACATTAATGAAAATCCCATAAACTTTGAGATTTTCTGAAGAAAAAGTGCTGTCTTCCAGCCCCTTGGTGTTTTCCATGCCTCTGAACCAGAGGGAGGTGTCAGGCTTCCCCAGGTGACAGCCCCAGAAGGAGCTATGGGAGGGACCTCCACAGCACTTCACCTGTAGTTTATTATAAACTTCACCTGTAGTTTATTATAAACTTCACCTGTAGTTTATTTTTTGGTAACAGGGAGATTCTTGTGTATTTTAACCCGATTAGTGGTTGGTTGTCCTTTCCCCTCGCTCACTCTCCTTTCACTGCGGCCCCTCAGTGACCAGCTTTGTTCTCTAGCATCGTTACGATTCTCCTTCCACTCTTCCAGTTCTGCCTTCTCTTCTCTCACTGCTGCTCCTTCGTCCCTTGCGGCCTCCCTCCCACCACTCCAGGACCCAGGTGCTGCTGGGGTGGATGTGGGAGGGTGGAGGTGTAGGGTCAGATACCTGATGTGCTTATGTCCTGTAGCAGGGAATGGGATTTCATGACCCAAGGGAAGGCCCTGTGTTCTTAACTTCACCCAAAGCATGGGGAGAAATGCTCAAGAAAGTGCCCTGAAGATGAATTCCTTAGACTCGAATGCAGTATCTAAGCTACATTGTGTTGGCCAGAAGTAGCTCTGTGGTGTTTTGTACAGGTTAGTCCCAGTACAGTCTCCATTTGTGGTCTCATGTTCCAGTACCGTCATCTGTGCTGCACCACGTGATGGGGCTAGTGATGTTTGATTATTGTGGTTCTCCCAACTGAAATGCATGTGCTCTTTCTCAATCTTCGTTTAAACACATCAGTGCCTAATGCAACTCACTCTTAATCAGCCAGCTTCATTCAGTTACTCTTAATCCAACTCAAATGCTTTTCAACACTGCTACTTCACTTAATTTCTGCAGGAGATGAACAGATTCCCCTTATTGCTTTCCAGATGGGTAAACTGAAAAGATCACATCGACCCTCTGTGCTCCACTGAGGGCTTGCTTCCCTTGCTTTTTGGTACAGCATCAAACTTGTCCTGGTTTGTGAAGGTATGTGCGAGCTTGTTCTGTCCTACCTCTGCAGTACCTCTTCTGCTCACTTACCTCCTCAGTGCTGCTGTCTCACTGCAGTGTTGTCATCCACCAGAGCAAGAGCCATCCCTGTGCCGCTTCTGCCATCAGGAAGGGGATTTCTCTATCACAGAGAACTTGATTGCAAACGGTGGTATCTGTGTAGCAGTGGTTAACCATAACGTGCCAACTTTTGCTGCTGCACCAGGAACAGCAGGGAGAGCAGAGGGGTGCAGTCCCCCACTGTTTGCATCCCTCTGGCTGCTCTGTCCCTGCATGATGCCTGCCTGGCCGCGTGGGCTGTGAGCGGCCTTTGTCCTTCTGTGCTCTTCACTGCTGAGACGGAGGTCAGCAGCAGTTTGGCCAAAATGAGGTTGAAACTTGATTGCTGAACCAGCGCTCTTCCTCTGCCTGGGCAAGGCTTGCTTTCAGTGCAGAGCCACTGATGTCAGGGTGTTGCAGGTTGATTGGGGAAAAGATTTGGTCCTTTCTGTCTTTGGCATCTTTGATTTTTTTCATGTGTATCAGATGAAAATTAAGGTTGCTGACAGTGAAGGGAGGTGGACCAGCAAAGAGGAGAAAAGTGACCTTATTGCCATTTTACACCCTTTCTTTTTCTGCATTCAGGGTGGTGGAGGGAAGGGGACGTTGCATGGCTTTAATTCTGCTGAAGAGTAATAGGAACATTGCAGGTGATGGCTGCTAAACGCAGAGGTTACACCTCTGAGATAACCCTGGTACTTCCATATCACTAAGCATTTTCCTGTAGCAATTTCAATGTACAATGTATGCAGAATTAGTAATGTATATTCATTTCATGTTGGTTTTAACAGAATACATTTTAAAAGGTCTGCCACTGTCCTTTTGAAACTTCGAATACAGCACCATAAGAAAGTGTGGCTGTCCCTTCCGTTGTCACTTGCTCACCGTGGCTAGGGCATCATTTAATCAGGATTGCTCGGGCGCCTGATGGTGTAATGAGCCTTCAAGGGTAATACTGTCATTATTTGTTCTCCATTTTTGTGGTGTTTATGGGGGGGAAGATGATTGTCAGTGAACAGGAGCCTTGTTATGCCCCTGGTAATAAAGACTCAGTGATACTTAATAAGTGAAAACAGGTTTTTAGAAGAGATGCAGATAATGAGATTTTACCTTCTCTAGAGACCACATCAGAAATAAAGTTAGTGCCACCGTTGCTGCCTCACAGGTCCTGTTGAAGAGACACCTCCTCGATGTTCTGAAATCCACTGCAAATCTTCCACTGGTTTCAGTGAGGTCGGAGCCACACCTCAGTACTAATGGAAATTTCTGCCATAATCAGGCATGTGATTTGTGAGTCATCTTTAAACACTTAAGGGCCCATCTTAGCTTTCTATCATCCTTTCTGCCTTTGCTGTGGTTGCAGAGGCTAGCTGGAGGAAAACTGAGCTCTATAGATTCAGGTAATTGCTACATTTCCAGCTTATTCGCCTTTTTGGCGTAGTAAAAAAGTCTTTTTTCTTTAGGCCAGGAGAAAGAATCAGGTACCTGTCAACTGCAGAATTGCTTACTGGTAGCTATTTAATGGCACATTTTTGTTTACCAAGTGGTGCTATAGAGTGCATCGCTATAAAAAGTGAACACGTTTTAAATCATTCCTCTCTGTTGACACAGTGTGTTGTTTGTTTTTTTTTTTTTTTCCCTTCCAGCAGCAGCCCGAGCAGAGGCTGGATGCTCAGCCTCGGTGGCTGGCTAGGACTGCAAATTTCAATTATCTTCGTGCCATTCAAGTAAGAACTGGCCTTGTGAGAGTGATACCCAAAGACGCCTCCTTAACATGAATAGGCGAGGTGCTATGTTGGTTTGTAGGCAGATGCATGGCTTTAATGGGTTATTAAAAGTGATTGAAAAGGCTTCCACTGAGGGAGAGAGAGGGGAAACATGAGAGCAACATCCTGAGGGTGGAGAGGTTGCTGGGGCATGATACCTTTCTGGTGGTGTGCAGGGGGCAAAGGAAATCAGCAAGATTATCCCCCCTTTTTTTGCCTTATGTAGCGCTCCTTTAGCCAAAGGTATTAGAACTCCTATAGATAAAGCTTCTGTGAGGCCTTAATAGATGAGGGTTTGTGTGGGTAGCTGCACGGAGGAAGAGAGATGTTTGTTGTATGGTGAGCTTAAATCATGCAACTAGCTGGGAGAACAGTGAGTATGGAGCAAGAGGTATTAGTCTGGCGTGTCCCCACACACCAAACTGTGTCTGTCTCTGTGGCCAGGTTTATTACAGTCTTGCTGCTGCTGACTGTGAATACAAAGCACAGTAGCCATTCCTTTTCAGAGGATTTCTAGGTTAAGTTCAATTTTCAGAGTCACTTATACACTTAATGTATCTGAACTAGGGTGTTTCTTGGCTGTTCTCAAAGGTTTGGTTCAGGTGTTTTTCTAGAGCATCAAAACACTTTTAAATCTCTCTAGATTTTTGCCCTGTTTTAAGCTATCTGTGCTCTGCTTTCAACCTGACAGAGGGAAAACAGTTTTCCTGGCTTCTGCTATGTAGCAATCAGTTTTGGTATCAGAGAGGCTTGGGGGTTGCTGTGCTGTGATGGTTGACTCCCACTATTTCAAAACGATGACAGGGAAAATCTAGGAATGCTGAAAGGAGCAAAGAAATATTGGCAGTCTTTCCTCCGGCAAAAATTAGAAACCAGTCCGCTGGCATTTCAGAAATGTCAGCTTCATGTTACAACTAGAATACTTTTTTTTTCTTTTGCATATGTTGAAAATCAGATACTTAACCTAAAATGAAGTTTGGAAGAAATTCTTTATTCGAGCATCAATCACCATGCTACCTCAGATAAGGCTTATAAATTAGAAGAAATGTATTATGCCAGAGTGTAATCATTTCATGCTCCTGGATGGATTGGCCATGGGATGGACAAATTTTGAATCGTTCTGTAGCCTTAGGTATCTGAGTGGCGTCTGAAGTCAAATCTAATCTTAGCTGAAACAGTTTTTTAAAGCAAATTCTAAAGTGTTGTGCGACTTTGGCAAACCACTTAAAAAGGGGTTTTAGAACATGAAAATATGAAAATTTGGCATTGTGAATAAGTGACCTGATTTCTTAGGGCTCTGAGTATTTGCAGCTCCAGCTGTAGACTGTGGTTTTAATATGGACCTATGACATGGGCTAAGATGCATGGCTTTGGCTTTCCAAATGTGAAAATGTCCATCTTAACTCTTTTTGCGCATTTGTGTAAAAACAAAACAAACCTCAAGTAATACTAATTTTTGTGTTGGTTTTTTTTTTTCCTCCCCAAAGCTGCAATATTCTATGTAATGGACTATCTAGTTTACTTACATGTAAGTTCTCCAGAAACAGAGTTAGGCAAGTATTTGTGGTCGATACTGTGGTGTTCCTTGTTAACTGAAACATGTTTTTTTTTTCTTCCTATTTCTAAATGGATGGGATCAAGAGATTAATTTCCTGTCAGAAGGTCACATGAATGAGCATGGGAGAACAGGCTTTTTCTAGTCTTCCTTTTATCCTGTGTGTGGGTGAATCTGTTTTAGAAGCAGCCCAATAACAGACCATTTTCCTCCTCATCTGCTCAAGATACAAGTTGCAGCTGTCCAGGAGGTCCCATCCATCCCAGCCCTGGCAGGGAGCCTGGTGCTGCCAGCAGCGTGTCTGAGAGCGTGGCTGGCTGGATCTTGGTGACCCTGAAGACACCATTACACATGCCAAGAACTGCCCTTACCTTGTGGTTATTCTGTGCGCTGCCACGTCCACATTTGCCTGTGTCTAAGCCCTCCGTGGCGGCTGGTGCTTACAACCATTTGCCTATCTTTCGTAGCAAACACTTGGCTCATTTTACACAAACTTCTCTTATCCATCCGTTAACCTCCCAGGAAGTTCCTACAGATCCAAACTAGAAAAAAAAAGACTGTGCAAAATGAGCAGCATTTAGCTAATCAACACCTCTGTGCAAGATTGTACACCAAGCACATTTCCCTGAAAATAATCTATTTGCAAGCAATGAAATTCTTGGAAAGAAATCCTAATGATGTACTAACCAGGGGAAGCTCTGTGTGTGCGTGTGCTTTGGAAAAGTGAGAACAGTCTTTCTAAATCTTCCTTTCCTTGGAAATGAAAAACATTTTGATGCCTCACAACTTGAGCTCAAGCAGAATTTAAGTAGGTGAATGTGTCTCAGAGTCAGCAGTGGTGAGACGGAATAAAAGAGCAAGAGACGTGAATCTGTGTAGTTCTGAGAAAGTGGTGGCACAAGGAATGGATGCAAACCCTGTTAGCATAAAGAAAAGCTTTTCTCTCTCCCTTCTACAGACGCATCCTGGAGGGTGCTTTCAGTGAACAAGAGGAAGCTGCAGCATTAATAGCACACAGGGAGACTGTTCTGGCACAGAGAAAACACTAGGTTGTTGTTTCCTGTGAAAAGAAAAATGGAGGGAGGGTATGCCATGGGAGCAGGGAGGAAAAAGCCCAAACTACATTTAACTGAAGTGTTCCCACCAAAAAAAAAATAAAAATTAGTTTTCAATTTCTTAACTTTTGGGTTCAATAACACTTTAATACTTCATATTCTCCTGTCTTTGAGAAGGAGGCTAACGGAGCAAGCTCATTCTAATCCCTGAACATCTGGAAAATGATCCTATGGATAGATAGTTTAAGGGTAGTAGGGCGATGTCTTGCAGTGTAGATACTGGCAAGAATTAGGTAAAATAATTCTAAAAGCTTACATTACTTGGAAGGAGAAAGCCCTGATTCATTTGGCATCTTTGTTGTCCACCATATGGGTGTGGAGTAGCAGAGCACGAATGTGGTAGAAAATTTGGACATCGGAGTGACCCTTGCTTCCATCCTGCCGCAGCAGCATGGCAGGAGGAAGGGGAGCAGCAGCCACCCGCCCGGTGGAAGCTCCCACGGCCGGGATGCCGCTCTTCCCAGGTGAGAGGGTGGGAGAAGGGGTCTCCTTCCAGGCAGCTGGAGGAGCAACGTGAGCGAGCTGAGCTCTGGAGGGAACCGCGGTTTCTTCTCTTTCTGGCTCCTAAGAAGGTTTCTTTGGCATGAGGGCTGAAGATATGCGTAGAAGAGGAAAACGTGATCCCAAGCAGAAATCCCTTGAATCTTTATTTTCCGTGAGATATTGAGTAAAGGTCAGAGGTTCTGGGAAGAAATGTCCAGTGTTTTGACCACTGACTGAAATACAATTTATTTGTGGGCTTTTGTTTCATTTCCTGTTTTTGAGATTACTAAGGGATTTGCAGTTAGGAGATGCATATTCCAGCTCACTTCGTGACTTTAGACCCATGGTGCTGGAGGTAGGCTCTGTTTACAGAACTGCAGTCGACCTTTTTTGAATAAACTAAAAGCACTGGAAATGTATTTCTGGCTTGCAGAGTTCAGGATGACCCATGTATAACATGCAGTAACTTGAGTAGCCTAACAGTCCTAGTAATAGCTGTTGTTTTTCAGCTTGTAGTAGACATGTTCTTTTAAGAAGGGTTTTTGAGGGAAGCTGGACCTACAGAACCTGCTATTGCAACAAAAAACCCACCCAAAAAAACCAGCAAACCATTACTTGCAAAGTTTATGCCTCAAACCTGAGCATCCCAATGCTGAATCGGTTGGGGGCAGATGTCAGTTTTGCATCCTCCTGTTAGCCCGTGTGCAGGTGTCCAGGACCTACAGCTCTCAGCCGTGGGCCAAGACCACCCTTCTCACAAGGCTGTAGCGGCCCTTTCCAAGGAAGGGCAGTGGGGTGGAGGCAGTCCGCCTGCGCCTTGCGTGCCTCGCCCCTTTGCAAAATGAACTAGAGTAAGGTCCTTGACAAGGTGTGCTGCCTCTGTGGTGCTGGCCCTGCCTTGCGTAGTAAAAACTGCATTTATAGGAGGTGGCAACTGCGTCTCAGCAGAGTTTGCAGATGTGCCCTGGGAGTGCTTACGGTGCCTGCTGTGTTTTGAGCTAAGGGGACCACAGTGGCGAGGGAGACGCGTCCCAGAGCATCTGTGTGGGAAAGAAGCTTACGGTCGTGCTAACCAAAGTAGACCCTTTGGCAGGGTGGGGAGTGGCCCACGGGAAGCTGCAGGGTCACCGGTGGGGTTCCGGTGGCTCCTGTCTACCAGCGAGCACTGCGCCGGCTGTAGGAGAAACACTCCGGGCAGTGCTCCTGCCGTGAGCCCGCGTTCACAGGGTGCCCTCGGGCCTCCCTTTCGCCCACGCCGCGTGGAGCTTGAGGTAGCAGGCTCTTGTTTGATATTGGCTCCTTGGTTTTCCTCCTCTTTCGGTGAAATCCTTCTAATGACACTTGTCAGTGAAGTCCTCCTACTTTGTAGCTGCTTCTTTTTGAACAGCCTGTGTCAGAAAGTAGTTTGTGGTAAAGAAAACTCTTCCTGTTTTGCTTGTTGTCATCTTCCTGGGTCTCCTGTTCCCTCCACACTGCAGAAAACAGCCGATTCAAAGAGCATTCGGAGATTAGACTTTAGGTTTCAGTAACTGGTAGGAATTATCTCTTCAGCAGATTATCAAGAAATGGATGTGTAGTTAATTGCGATATTTATTGAGTGCCCCTTCCCTTAAATGTTTCCAGATGAAAAAATAAATTTGTACAAAGTTGTAAAAATATGAGTAAGTCACTTGACAGGAATTACTTGTTAGAAGAATATGAGTTGTGGATTTTATTTTGCTAGAAGCAAAACAAATAATTCTGCTGAATTTTGACTGTCATGGGCTTTCTGAGGCTGCTGCCGCCCTTACATCTTGGGGGTTTTTTTAGCAAAGCTCCTGAGAGTGAGGTGTGAGAAGACTAATTCTCCCCAAAACTTTGAAATAAAGAACTTGAAGAAATATTTTTAATTGACTTTTTTCCACTTAAAAATATTTTTGTTGTATGCTGGTCTGTTGAAATCAGCAGAACTATGAAGATTTGCACCAGCTTAGAGACAGAGCATTTTCTCAATGCATTTTTAATTGCAAACTCTTAAAATTATATTTACTTTTTAAATGGAAAGCAACCTTTCATTTCAAGGTGTATGCAAAGACTTTGTGTGGACAGTTAAATAATCTGAAGTCACCTGGAGTTCCTTTCCTAGTGGCAACTTTCCACATTTTAGAGAAAAATGATGTGTTGCCTGCAAGTGAACAGTCTCTTTCCACTCCCATTGAATTCTGTGTGGAGGTGTGAATATATATAATTAGAGACTTGGGGACAGGCTGTGAAACAAAAAATGAGAGAGGAAGACGTCTCAATTTCTGAAACCATCTCGCTGTCATCCTAATTAAAGTGACCTTCTTGTACATGGGATGTTTTGCGACTGTGGAAGCACTGCAGCAGCTCCAGATAAGCATGGGGCAGAGACAGCTCAGGGGAAAGTCTCTGCTTTTGGCTCTCACAGGAATGGAGTGTTGAAAGATGGACAATTCAGGAGTTGCTGTGGCTGGTTTCAGTGAATCTGAAGTATATTAAGTGTAGTAAGTATATTAATAACACTATAGCTCTTCCAGAAGGTGCAGCTGAAGGCAAGGTGCATGGCAGAAGAAGATGGTGTTAGGCAGAGGTTAGGGTAAAACAGCCCGTTGTCATTGTGAGGCGAGGGCAAATCTATTGTGCCACACCTGTGCAGTTCAACGGGAGTTACTTTTTATGAAAGTATGTTTGTCCGCAAACTGCGTTGATCTTCATTTCAAACCAGCAGCAATATGCTTAACAGAATAAATCAAACATGACTGGCCACTTGACAGCTGCGAAAGGCACCTCTGTTGTGTTTTTAATTGTTCACATAGGCTCCTGCTGTGAGCTGATGCTTTCTGTTATGCATGATCTTGAAATAAATTTTAATGTTCTGACCTCAGGGCTCAGATGTTGTACTTGACTGTCATGTGATAGAAGCTTGAATCAGATTGAGAGATGAAAGTTTCTCTACCGGGAACAAAGTTCAGAAATACGATCTGTAAAGAATTTACAGTAAATGCAAAACCAGGTGTAAGTATGTTGAGGCACCGCACAGGGGTATAGTTAAGCAGCAGTTACAATAGAGATTCTGTAGATAGGAGAATGTAGATTCTTTATCTTGCTGTTCTCTTGAGACTCTTGGTGCAGTAACAGACACCTCAGACAGTGCTAAAGGGAGTAGGAGTTCTTGGGGACTATGCAGCAAATATTTTTCAGTGCATTAGAGTCCTGTATGTTAGGGAGTGTTTGGATAGTTTAGAGCTTAATGATGGTGATGATATGTCTTAATGATGGTGACGAGTGTCTATGGGTAAGAACCAGGGGGAAGGCCAACAAGGCAGATACTGTGGTGAGAGTCTGTTACAGACCCCCCAGCCAGGATGAGGAGGCAGATGAACTATTCTATAAGCAGCTGGGAGAAGCCTCACGATCGCTAGCCCTTGTTCTTGTGGGGCATTTCAACCTGCTGGATGTCTGCTGGAAATACAATACAGCAGAGAGGAAACAGTCTAGGAGGTTCCTGGAGTGTGTGGCAAATGATAACTTCCTGACACAGCTGGTGGGTGAGCCAACTAGGGAAGGTGCCCCGCTGGACCTCTTGTTCACGAACAGAGAAGGATTTGTGAGCCGTGTGATGGTTGGAGGCCGTCTTGGGCAGAGTGATCACGAAATGATAGAGTTTTTGATTCTTGGAGAAGCGGCAAGAGGGGTCAGCAGAAGTGCCACCTTAGACTTCCGGAGGGCAGACTTCGGCCTGTTTAGGAGACTGGTCGACAGAGTCCCTGGGAGGCAGCCCTAAAGGGCAAAGGAGTCCAGGAAGGCTGGACATTCTTTAAGGAGGAAGTCCGAAAGGCACAAGAGCAGGCTGTCCCCCGGTGCCGAAAGATGGGCCAGCGGGGAAGACAACCAGCCTGGCTGAATAGAGAGCTCTGGCTCAAACTCAGGAAAAAGAGGAGAGTCTGTGACCTCTGGAAGAAGGGGCAGGCAACTCAGGAGGACTACAAAGGTGTAGCAAGGCTGTGCAGGGAGAAAATTAGAAGGGCCAAAGCCGAGCTAGAGCTCAATCTGGTTACTGCTGTAAAAGACAACACAAAATACTACTTCAAATACATTAGCAACAAAAGGAGAGCTAAGGAGAATCTCCAGCCCCTAGTAGACGGGGGAGGGAACACAGTGACCAAGGATGAGGAAAAGGCTGAGGTACTTAATGCCTTCTTTGCCTCAGTCTTTAATAGCAGGGCCAATTGTTCTCTGGGTACCCAGCCCCCGGAGTCGGAAGATAGGGACGGGGACCAGAATGGAGCCCCCGTAATCCAGGGGGAAATGGTTAGCGACCTGCTGCACCACTTAGACACTCACAAGTCTATGGGGCCTGATGAGATCCACCCGAGAGTACTGAAGGAACTGGCAGGAGTGCTCACCAAGCCCCCTTCCATCATTTACCAGCAGTCCTGGCTAACTGGGGAGGTCCCAGTTGACTGGAGATTAGCAAATGTGACGCCCATCTTCAAGAAGGGCTGGAAGGAGGACCCGGGGAACTACAGGCCTGTCAGCCTGACCTCGGTATGGGGAAAGCTGATGGAGCAGATCATCCTGAGTGCCATCACACGGCATGTAGAGGATAACCAAGGGATCAAACCCAGCCAGCATGGGTTTAGGAAAGGCAGGTCCTGCTTGACCAACCTGATCTCCTTCTATGACAAGGTGACCCGCCTAGTGGATGAGGGAAAGGCTGTGGATGTTGTCTACCTAGACTTGAGTAAAGCCTTTGACACGGTTTCCCACAGCATTCTCTGGAGAAACTGGCTGCTTATGGCTTGGATGGGTGTACTCTTTGCTGGGTAAAGAACTGGCTGGATGGCTGAGTCCAGAGAGTGGTGGTGAACGGAGTTAAATCCAGTGGACGGCTGGTCACAAGTGGTGTCCCCAAGGGCTCTGTGTTGGGGCCAGTCCTGTTTAATATCATTATCAATGATCTGGACGAGGGGATCGAGTGCACCCTCAGTAAGTTTGCAGATGACACCAAGTTGTGCAGGAGTGTTGATCTGCTTGAGGGCAGGAAGGCTCTACAGAGGGACCTGGACAGGCTGGATCGATGGGCCGAGGTCAATTGTATGGGGTTCAACAAGGCCAAGTGCTGCGTCCTGCACTCAGGTCACAACAACCCCATGCAACACTACAGGCTTGGGGAAGAGTGGCTGGAAAGCTGCCCAGCAGAGAAGGACCTGGGGGTGTTGGTTGACAGCCATCTGAATATGAGCCAGCAGTGTGCCCAGGTGGCCAAGAAAGCCTATGGCATCCTGGCTTGTATCAAAAATAGTGTGGCCAGCAGGACTAGGGAAGTGATCGTGCCCCTGTACTCGGCGCTGGTGAGACTGCACCTTGAATACTGTGTTCAGTTTTGGGCCCCTCACTACAAGAGAGACATTGAGGGGCTGGAGCATGTCCAGAGAAGGGCAACGAAGCTGGTGAAGGGTCTGGAGCACAAGTGTTATGAGGAGCGGCTGAGGGAACTGGGGTTGTTTAGCCTGGAGAAAAGGAGGCTGAGGGGAGACCTTATTGCTCTCTACAACTACCTGAAAGGAGGTTGGGGGGGGGCGGGGGTTGGTCTCTCCTCCCAGGTAACAAGTGATAGGACGAGAGGAAATGGCTTCAAGTTGTGCCAGGGGAGGTTTAGACTGGATATTAGGGAATTATACTTCACGGGAAGGGTGGTGAAGCATTGGAAGGGGCTGCCCAGGGAAGTGGTTGAGTCGCCATCCCTGGAAGTATTTAAAAGCCATTTGGATGAGGTGCTTAGGGACATGGTGTAGTGGTGGACTTGGTAGTGTTAGGTTTACGGTTGGACTCGATGATCTTAAAGGTCTTTTCCAACCTATACGATTCTGTGATTAGAGGTATTAACCTATCAGTTGTTCAGCTTGGAAAGACAAACTGAATGCTTTTGAAGAGAATCCTGTAACACACTGTTTTTCATGATTACACTGCATTTCCCTAGAAATGTCATCTACCACCCACAAAATCTTGATTCATTAAGTAGTTAGTTAACTGGGGTGTTGGTGTTTCTGTCCTGCTGTAATTAGTTACCTGGTATGAAGTGCAACACAGATGTTAGGCACATGGATGTGGGAGTAGGTGTGTATGTTCCTTTGCAGACCTCCACCTTTTAAAAATGTTTGTGCAGATCCATACCTGAGGCTTGGTCAGTGGACTCCCTTTGCCAAGCGGCTAAGTGCTTTTTGTTGATGTAGACTTCAGTTGGGTGGTGCTCTGCAAATTTTAGGGAAAAGCATAGCCAATATAGATTTCATGTGCAATCAGTAATTGCATGGCTGATATACAGTGTTGCTCTATAACTTCTTTTTTCTCTTTTATCCCTTCTGATGGAGAGGTTTAAGGGATATTGAGCCTTGGAGAGCTAGCTTTGCCCTTCTTGGGGAAGATGGGAATGCTGACATGATAGATGACCATTCCTGGAGCTTGGGTAGGTCATGGCTGTCCTTGGAGGAAAGCAGCATTATCTTGGAGGAAGACAACATCACCTGTTGTTCTCGCATCTCAGCTGCATCTTCTGCCTTCCTTGTTGCATTATTGACAAAGTTTAACAAGGCACATCGCTAATGCTTGTCTCGTGCTCCCTCATCAGTCAAAGCCACGTTTGCAAGGAGCAGAGAATATCTCCCAGTCTGATGGACCTCCAGAGTCACTCTGGATGGACTCTCTAAACGCCATGGAAATGATTGTTTAGTTGTGTGACAACTAAATGCTTTTTAAAATTATCTTTATAATCACTCATTTACATTTGCATTGCAGCCTGTAGGTCTGTGTCCCTGCCCCAGCAGGAAGCACGCTCATCCCGTAGGAATGGTCTGGTGCCGGGAGGATGAGTACGGAGGGGGGACGCGGGGTCTCCCTGGCTGTTCCCCTCTCCGTTTTGGCTGCAGCTTTCCCATGCCTCCCACCTGGGCACTCTGGTGCCTCCTGATCAGGGCCATTTTAAAGCCTCCTCCACTGAGTGGAGGAAGGCAGAAATTAATCTGGAGGGGAAATTGTTCTGCCAGAGTGGGCAAATAGAAGGAAACTGTCTCATTGACTGTGTTGCTTTAATCTCTCTTTATGAGCTACCTGGAGCGCAGAGCTCTTTATCTGACCTGGCAGGGGCCCAGCAGGATCTCTGCTAGCTTGAGCTGAAGGATTTACTGGCTTTTGCCAGCTGCCTTATCCTTGGCAAATCTCCCTTGGCAGACCCAAGAGCAGGGTGTCCTGGTGCGTGCAGCTGGATGCAGCCCCCGGGAAGCCCGGCAGCAGCTGTTACCTGAGTGCTGCGCAGCGGCGGGCCGGGCTCCTGCTTCTTCTTCTGGTCTTTGAAGGCCTTGTGCACTCCACGGCAGATGGGTGGGCGTGATGCCCATGTTTCCCGAAGGTGCAATCCTGCAGGCCCTTCTGCAGACCAAGCGTTGCCTTCCCCTCGCTGCACCCTGGCAATGCACCTGGTGAAACTCGGCTTTGCGCGCGGGCTGCGTTTAATCCCGTATGAGGGGAAATGGTGCATCCTTGTCTACCTTTCACCTCCCTCGGTCCTCCTGCTATTGCTCCCTCATCGCTGTCGAACTGCAGCCCTTGGGCTGGACTGGGACTTGCCGTGGGTCTGGCAGGCGTGTTCCTGCTGCAGCATGACCAGCTTAGCAAGGCCCTGCCCTTCCTTGGCCTCACCGGATTGATAAGCTTCCTGCTCCTTCCCTTGTCTCTTCAAGGCATGGGAAGGGGCTTGGATGTCCTTTCTTAAAATACTCGCCTTATCGTCCTTGACTATAACTACTTGTTTACAGTGTGTGCCTAAGATGTGCCATTTGACCTCCACGTGTGGCTGGGTGAAGACTTTCTGTCTGCCTGAGACTGACTGTGGGCACTCAGCTTGCTGAAGAGACTGAGTTTCAGTCTATGATATAACTGGTGCATGAAAAGATTAAAATGATGTAATGGGAAATAAACTACAGGTTAATGATCACAGCCAAATTAATGGTTTAAACCCTTAGTTTTTGTATCTTGGAAATGAATACCAAAGTTTGCAAAATTTGCATTACAAATGTTAAATATAGCGCGAACAGCGTGTAGGGAGACTGCTGCGCACGGTCACGTTGAACACACTGCGACTCAGATGAGCTGCCTGCAGCCCGAGGCTCTCAGCTGCACAGCCCCAGCCAGCCACGGGCGCGGGTGAGGCAGGGCACCTCACTCCCACAGCCGCAGCGCTGGGAGCGGAGAGGGGTTCGTGGGAAAACCGAGGACACGCACCCTTCGTGAAGTCCTGGTGGGTTTGCTACTCCTCCCGCAGAAACCTTGAACCTTTTGTTTAGAGTACATCAGTGGGAAGCTTAAAGGCACTTTAAACAGCTTCCCACCCGCTTTCCATTTTTGTTGCTGGTGAGAATTACAGATGAATGGAGCCTGATGAGATTAGCTGATTCAATGCATGTCTTGAGTCCATTTTGCAATTAAATATGCTTTCATCTTTCACAAACTCTTTTCCAGTTTAAATTAAAAATTACTCCTGGCTAACATGGGAAGTGTCTTAAACCCTCCGCACCGTTCAACAGACTGCATGTAGTGATACGGATAAGAAAACCACTGCTATTATTGGGCTTTATCTCAAAGTATATCATTTATTGTTACTGCTCTGAGTAATCTGTATTTATTATTAACACAGTATTTATTTTTATTTATTATTAACACAGTTATTCTGTGTTAATAGCCTAACTGATGAGACAATGTATATTCTGAGTGCCCTTAAAAACTTCTTTCTGACTAAGATTTTTTTCCAGAAATGGGAATAATGCAAGCACTATTAACAGTCAACCTTTTAGGCCAACTATTGGCTCTTTTTATTCATACAGTACCTACCCAGTGCTGTCCCACTGCCTGTTGCGACATCTGGATGCTGCCATCACACAAATATTTACTATCCACTAATTATAGCAGTAAGCAATAGAAAGAAGGTTTTAAGCATACTGTGTTGGGTTTTTTTAAGGGTAACGAGCTGTTTTTGTTTCCTACTACTCCTGTAGTTGCATGTTAGCTAACTTGTACCCCAGTGTGTTCTGCCAAAGGTTGTTTATTTCTCCCATGCTGATGTCTTGTCACTCCGTGGTTAATGTTATGTTTCCGAAGACAGGGCTATAAATTCATTTTGAATTGGACAGCTATAGGAGACAAAAACCCCATATGTAAATAGCTGACCATAGACAGATGAAGATTTGGGTTTGAACACCAACCATTATTTGTCTGTGGTTTTGTTTTTAATTTAATAACATTAATTTTAAAAAAAAGAACAGGATTGAGCCTCATGCTTCTCGAAGGGAGCCACATTTCAGCAGAGGTGAGTTACTTGGGGCACTGGACGAGGTTCATGACTTGAGTAAGCAAAATCTCTCACAGTAGTCCTAAAACCCACCGGGCTGCCTCTGGGGAGAGCTGGCCACGTGCAGCTGGGGGGATGCAGTCTTGGTGTCTTAAAAGCACATCCGTGCTAACCAAGTCACCGTGTTTTGTCACATCAAGGGCTCGCCTGTGGATCCTAACGATGGTGTGCCGAGTTGTGCACTCACATGAGGGACCCTCTGGTTTTGTCAGCTTTTGCACCAGGAGACAGGCTGGCAGGTTAGCATGCAGCAGCTGGGGCTCGCCCTGGGCTGGAATCTGGCGTATGCGATTTCTGCCACACTTCCCCTCCCTTTTCTGTATAGAGCAATGAATTCACACATTGCCATCAATGAGGGCTTACTAGTTAACTTCCGTCACTGTCAATTTTTGTAGGAGCCAAGGGCTCATTAAAAACAGAATACTCCCTCCCCATAGATCACCCCCCCCCTAAAATCCCTGGAGGCCTCAGTAATGTAAAGATGGGATTTGCATGTGACTATTCAAGACCAGCTTGACTTTTACAATACAAAGAGGATGTTCGTGTGCTGGGACAGCTGATTTGGGAGTTGTTTTGGTAGGTGGGTTTTCCTCATTGCCATATGTAAACAACCAAGATAACATGTATGTAAAAGTTGCAGAGGAGTTCTGCAGCTGCCTGTGCAAGCTCAGGTGTGAGCAGAGACCTTTCTGGTGGCGATCTGTTGATTGCCATCACACTGCTTACCAGCTGTGAGCCCCGGAAGGATAACGGATCGGTCATGGTTTCTAGCAGTGGCAGCTATGGCAGCATTGTGTTACAGTGGTTCGCCCAACCTGTGCCTGTAGACCTGGAGTGAATCTTCCTGTGGAAGTTGAATGGCCCAGGCCTGTGCCCAAGTCCTGGGCTGCCATGTCTCTCTCTTTAATCCTTCTTCTTAATATTTTTATAGAAGACAAGGACTTGCCGGAAACATCTTCCCTACAGAGAGGACCTGTGAGAAACATTATGTGCTTTCAAATAAGGCATAAAATGTACTCGCTGATCAATTTTCTGTCCTCATAAAGTCTCTCAAAGGTGAGTTCAAGGGAAAAAATAAAGATGGGAAGAGCTTGGAAATGAAGTCTCTTTATTTACAATGAAAAAACAAGATAAATCAAGAATACTGAACAAGGCTGAAACTCAGTGACCTGAGGTGGAGGACAGACTCAATTATCATAATATTGTGCAGCTGTACTACCGCATGTACTGTTTTCACTTTACTATCAGATACTTAATGTATGTGGGTAGCCAGTGTTCTCTTTTTGTTTGTTCTAAATATTTCATATGTGTAATGCAGTATAAGATACAGTTCCCACTTGTTACAACAGAACAGAGATTGATAGAGCAAAAACCCACCCATCTGTGTTTGCACACACTACAGATTTAATGGCAGATAAAGGCTAATAATAGAAAGTTTATTCCTATAATAAAGGAAAGGGAAGAAAAAGCAACCAAACTCACACCTTGAATCTGGAATTACAGTTTAAGAAAAAAAAATATAGTAGCAATCCACTTCAAGTAATTAGTTGTCTGGACTTTTAGACCAAATTTGCATAAAATGTGCAAGGTGAATAATTCTCTCTTGTTCCTGGATACACACATGAGATTATTTCTGTATCGTGTTCCTGGAAATTATGGGGGTGCACAGAAGCACATTTTTCTAGCTTCTAGGATGCAGGAGGGTATCTGTAGCCAGCAAGCTCCTGGCCTCTCATGTGTCCTGGAGGTTCAGAGCCGAAGCTCTGAAACTCAGTTTTTCACCATACAGGGTACTCTGATGCGGAGGCCCAGGGTGTTGCATGAGTTTTGAATCTTGAAGGGAGGTTAAGCTACATTGCTCCCTGTTTGAGGTGAGGCTTGTTTTTTGGATTTGAGCTCTGTTGTGGTGAGACAGGCAGAAATAGGGTTAATGCATAGCTGTATATTGTCAGTATGTTTCCCATTTACCTGACAGATGAAGCTACGCTGGTGAAGTTGAATGAATGAATGAATGAATCATGCGTTATCCTGTGATGTCGTCCTTGCAAGGAAGAGAAGTACATAAGTCTACAAACTGCATAAAAGAGGGAAGGTGGGGGAAAGCACTCACATAATTCTGCTGGTTTTCCACAATGATGCACTATTTGCTATTTTATTCTTCCCTAGTAATATTAAATTTAAAGATACAACCTTTGTTAAAACAGTTCTTCTTCCATCAGCAGTTTCTTATGTTTGCTGGTGTTTCAGAAAACATGTAAAATCATGATAATTGTTGAGTTTAGGGAAGAACAGTTTACTTTCTCCCAGTTTATTGTCTGTATATAACTGTGTATTGACAGACATAGCATACATTCATTTCACTCTTCCTTCTTGCTTAGGATTTTCACAGAGCAAGAGGGGAAGGGCTAAACACGGGAGGGGAAAAAAAGAAAATGGGATAAAACATCCCTTATAATGTCTGCTGTTGGGGGAGGATAAAAGGAGGATTCAGTAGAAAAGGCCCCGATTATGTATGCACTACTGCACAAGCAATTTAGTTTTAGTTGATTGTTTCTATCGGGAAGCACCTTCAGTGTGAAGAGACTTCTTGGGTTTTGCAGGGAGAAGGTGGCAGTCATGTGCCAGTCCTCATGGCCTGGGAAGCAGGACGCGAGGACCATGCTTTGCTTTCCACCTGGTCTGCTGAGTGTGCACAGACATTTGGAGATGAGCTTAGGTTGCATGTGTCCCTGAGATTGTCTCCACCATGGCAGGGACAAGAACAAGCCCTGGCCACCTCCAGGGCCCAGGAGAACATTTAAGAAGATGCATGGTCATCTTTGCTCATTTCCTTGCTCTTTATCAAGCTCAGGTCTCCCTCATCTTGACAATGGCACCTTGAAATACAGCTTACAGGTTAGGCCCATGCAGTAATGATGTTTTTTCTTTGTCAGTCAACATCAGGGAGGTAAGGGGCAATTGGATCGACTCTTAGAGTCTATGTGCAGTGGAAGGTCTACACCTTCCCTTGTCTTCCTCCTCTCAGTAGGCCTGTGGAGGGAGATCAGTGTCTATATCAGGGAGGAGTGGGACTTTTTGTGAGAGAAGAGTGGTGGTATGGCAGAGTGGGAAGGTGAATGCCATCTTATGACTAGCTCCTTGCAGCATGTTCCTTGTTCGGAATTAGCAGTTTGGTCTGTGGGATGTTTGCATGCAACTTCTACATTGGAGGGTGCACACTGGAAGCCATTTGCATTGGGAAGACAATTATAGGTTGAACACATTTGTTTTTCTGTATGCTTCATTGTGAATATGCACAGAATAACATTTAGTGCTTTTATATAGGCTGCTTTTTGATCACAATTAAGTGTCTCAATGTTTGTTGGAGCTCAAGAACCAAGTAATTTTAAACAGTGGTTAAAATCACAGGTGGCTGAATCTATTTAACGTGTGGATTGTGATTTGGCTGTCCACAGTCTTTGTCTTCTCACCCAGTTTTATCCATTGCAGTGTGGCCGATAAAGGGCTGGTGTCGTGCGCTGTGTGCTCTTTGTCTCGGCCCTGAAGATGCTGACTTCCTTCTATTTCAGGAGGTCATTAGCGCTGATGAGATTAGAGGTTTGTATCTTTAGGTCCAAGTCATTATTCCTAATTTAATCAATGCATTTGAAAATGTTTCCTCTAATAAAATTGCAATGACTTTACGTGATTTGTCACGCTTATCAAAAACATGGTTTTAACATTTTCATATTTAGAGGCACTGAGCTTCTGGAGAGGAGTGTACATTAGTACATCATTGCTGGGCCAATTTCCTGCCTCTCCGTTTCTCTCTCTCCAGTAAATCAGAATAACCTAGTCAGTGTAATCACAGTGATGTACAGCCAGCGTGGCACTGGAGTCAGGCCGTCGCAAACAGCTTAAAATCCTGGGAGAGGTGCCTTGCGTGAGCAGGATTGCTTCTCTGCCGCTGCCATCATCATTCAGCTGTATGCTTTGCCTCCATATGAAATAGACTATTAGCGGGCTTATGATAAAGGAGAAAATAACCATCTATAATGTAGAGGTTTGACTGGAGAAATGGCTTTTATGTTGCAAGGGGAATGAGATAAATAGCACCCCACAGTGGGAACTGAATTACGAAGGCGAGACGAGAGCAGCGGTGTTACAGCAGAGCTGGGTGTTTCTTCAGAGGCTTTTGAATAAAATTAATCCAAATGCTTGTTTTTTCAGGAATGTTCCTGGAATGTGTGAGGACTACTATTTAATTCAAATTACCTCTGTTTTTAAACAGTCTGCTGTATGCATTTGGGTTCAGGCAGGTGAGGAAGGAGCAGGGGACGTGAACTTACTGTGTGCCAAGTTCCTTAGCCCCCTGTTTGAACACACAGCTGCTGCTGTTCCACGTGTCGCTCCCACAGCTCGGCTTCTGTGGGGGGAGGCAGGGGTGGAAATCACCCTGATTTTGATCTTACAGGTGATGAAGCTGGTGCAAGGAGGGAGAATTTGACCATGTCTAAGGTCAGATGAGGGGCAATGCTTGGGATATAAATGACCGAGTCCTCCTGCCCTCTGCCTCTAACCCTAAGCCACACGCCCGTCCTCAGGCAGCAGTCCAAAAGCAGCGTGCTGGTGAAAACACCGAGGGGGTTTTGTCTGCGTTGCAGTAGTGCGGCAGCAGCAGCAGGGTGGCTGGTGATACGGCAGTGTAACTGGCAAATCGCAGTAGGCAGATGGCAGGTCTCACACTAAAAGAGAGGATGTGTAAACGACCAAAGATAGGTTTTAACAGTCTTTTTCAAAGCCAGAAGTTTGTCACTGTATGAGCTCTCAGTCTAAACATCCCTGTGAAATTTCAAGCCTGAAGTCTACTAGTGGTTTATTAAATAGTTCTGGCAACCGAAATGGATGCTGTGAATCACTGCGTGCATGCCTGAGTGCGGGGTGTCTTGGATGTCTCGGGCATTCGCCATTCAGTGCAGGCCAGCGCTGGCTGCGGGCTGCCCCCGGCCAGCTGACCCCCCTCGGGTCTGCAGCAGGAGAACCGACCCTGGGAAACAACCAAACAAAACGCTTGCTTGGGGCAGAGCCATGGCTGGGGAAGTGGTGGTGTGCTGGGTCTCTGCGCTGCCCAGCTGCCCTTGGCAGGTCTCTGCCTTTGCGGTCCACCGGGGCCACGTGCCTCTGCTGCTGCCGGAGGGGTTGGCTCATTTTGGCCTTTGGTCCTGAGGATGACAACTGCTGAGGGCCTTCTGCATCCCCCGTCTTTGCCGTGCGCGGCTGCGTGGTGTGCAGCGCGCCGGCTGGAGGGGTTAGTGGGGGTGTGCCTGCGCTCTGCAGGCAGCTGGAAAGATGAGGCTGGCTTTTCTTCCATTTCAACTCCTATTCTTTCTTTTTTTTCCTGGCTGATCTGTTTTAACAGCAAGACTCAGTTAAGGAGAAGAGTATTTCCTGTACAGCACGAATTGCCCTGCGCAAATATGTAATGTAATTCAGCTCTGTGGAACTGCCATATCCTGTATGAACAGCAGTGCTGGAGCTGCCCATTAGTAATATCCATTTTCTTTTTTCAGCCCTTTTAATACTGCAGAGAAATAATTTTCTGTTCCCAGCACCTGACAGGTACAGTGATGTTAGATACCTCAGGAATGAGGAAAGGGTGATAAATGCAGTCATTGACAACACAGAAACAAATTATCAGAAAATTAGACTCAAATCATTAGCAGCTTGAGCAGTAGATCCTCATCAAGTCAGTAGCAACCCAAAACTAGCTCTAGTGATTAAACTATCCTCCTTTTATCGACATCAATAGTGCAACTCTTGGTAACATTTAGTGAGAAGTAAATGTGCTCCCTGGAAGAATGGAGGTTTCCTTTTTCAGGTGCTCTTTTACTGAGGAAGGGAAGTTGGACTGAGCGAGGTGTCAAAAGCTCTTCAGCTTGTCTGCTTCTGCAGTGTGCTGCCCATACCTGAGAGCCGCTTCTTCATGGGCCTCCGTTTATGACTTTTCTTTTTTGTTTATAGTTTCCTCACCCCCTTTGTGTATCAGTACTCTTTTTCCTTTTTTTTTTCTTTGACTTGCTCTCTATGACTCATGCTTTAATTTTTGTTTATGTTCCCACTCTGCTTAAGGGCTCCCCATTCACTGTAAGAGTACATTGCAATATGCAACATTTTATTGTCTCTCTTATTTAATTTGTAGAGAGAAAATGAAGTTAAGCCATGGAATGGGCTTTATTTGTGGAATCTGGGAAGGTGTTTGCACAAATGACCAGCAACACCAGTAGGGCCTGGTTGTGTATGATGATGTGCCCAGACAAACCATGTGTGAACTTAGAAATTCAGGCTGAAGCTGGTGGCTAGCTTGGGGCAGACGAACAAAGTTTATAACTCTGACTCCTTTGAACCAAACAGCAGAACCTCTGGAAACATCAGAAACAACAGCTTTGGAGAAAAGACCTGCAGGTCTCACTTCATGCCAGTGATCCTGTGGACCTCGGATGTAGATTGAACAGTCTGTTGATTAAAATAGTTGTGAGTTTGATGGTAGTAGCAGGGCCAAAAAGGACCTTGGGGAACACCCCTTGGAAGCTGTTGGTAAATGAGTGCTGGTGCGTCAGCCCATGTTAGCTCGTTTGAAGCAATTAGCAGTCCCAAGAAGTGGAGTTAGGCTTTGTTAGAGCAGCGGCTCTGGAAAATGGGTGTTGCACTGCTTGGCTCTTCTGTTATCACTCCTCCTAGTGAAACTCACTGATGAATGTTTTCGGAGAGGTGGAAGGTAGCAGTCAGCCATTGCATTTGCGTCCCACCCAAGTGCAGGACTGCAGTGCCCTGGCTGGGGGAAGCTGAGGCAGAGGAGCACCCACCTGTGTGTGTCTGCATGGGGTGAGGTACCCGTGGTGGAGCTCAAGGCTCTGGTTTTGCTAAGAGGCCATCGTTGTCTGATGAGTGAAAAAGCTGTTTGGAGTTTGCTAAGTCATGCATTAGGCACACGCCGTACTGATATATTGCATTTAGGAGCTATTTGCTTTGTTATTCAAACAGCAGGGGAATGTAAGAGTTTAGCGGGGTAGTCCCTGATCCTGCAAGCACGTAACTGGCAGCAAGAGGTATGTTTAGAAAGAAAATGTGACCATGGGACTTAATTCAGTGGTGCTCAGTCCCTGGTGCTGGCTGAGCAGAGTATTGCTTGAAACTTTTGTTCTTAGGTATTTCCCATCTTTTTTATTTACGTTAGGGAGAAGATAAATCTGTTCAGCAGCATCTGTGCATCACCATTGACATTTTAATTTTCGTTAAAAGATTTTAATTAAAATCTGACATAATTTGGTGTGAAAAATGAGAGTGAATTGAAATTATACATGCAGACTGAACTAATGTCAATTTATGTATCGGTTTCAAGAACAGCTCTATCTGATTAATCCAAACAGTAGCAATGTGCGCTGGAAGGGGCTCTGGTTGCTCCTTTTGTATAATTCTGCCATTATTCTACCAAGGTAATTATAAGGAGAGAAGTTTTGTGCTGGTTTTCCCAGTTCTTCTCTGCTGGAGTTCTTCCTCTCTCTTTCTGCCTCTCTTTCCCCTTCTGGATGCTGTGTAATCATCCCGGCAAGACGTGATTGCTCTCTGGGCTTCAAGGAGATTTTTGTGGGGGAGAACATGTTTGCTCTTGGAATGGCTCAGAATGTACCAAGTTTTTTATGATTTTACAGAATGCACTTGGAAAGGAGGTGGTGAAATCCCTTCACGGCTCCGTCTTCGGTGTGTCGGTGCGTGGTGTGTGCTCGCACAGCTGCACGCCTGTGCTCGTGCCTGTGTGCTCATACCCACATGTCCTGCCTCAAGCCACAGGACTTAACGCAGCTTTATTGGCAATTTGCTATGTTATTCACAAATGGAGTATAAACATGTCCAGGATGTGTATTTAAAATACATTATTTGCCAAACATTGTCTGTCTCTCTGCACAGGCTTAAATAGGAAAACAAGAAAAGATTTTCCAGGCGTTTTAGTTCCATTCTTCCCTGTAGCATAAACACTTGCATCTCATAGATTTAAGAGACATTTTCTGTCTCTGAAAATTCTGGTTAAACTATGGGCAGCATGTCACTTTCTTAGTGAGGCTGTGCATATGGACTGCTCGTGAACCTGGTTTTGCTTTTGCATTGGACCAGCTCTGCACAAAACTCTGCTGAAATAAACATTTTTCGTGTCATCTCTGTTTATCTCTGTTTAAGCATATAAAAAGGAAATGGCAGAGGTAATGAGGCACTTCTGTGTATCTTTTCTGGTGTTGCATGAACAAGAACACTCAAATACAAAAAGGAAAAACAATTATGCTGAAACTTTTCAGTAAGAAACCAGCATTTGGTATTATCCAAATGGAACTGTTTATTATAGCTTGCTTAATTAGTGGGGAACTCATGGTCAAAGGGATATGGTTTAGGTTAAGAGGTTTCAAGTCCATTTCTCCTACCTGCCCTCAGATCATGTTTATGGTCAGAAATGAAAAGGATTATCTTTCAGATACGTAGTCTGTTTTTTCTGAAGATATCCCAAGCAGTCTAGTTGAAAAAACATTCAGGAATGGTGTGCAGTGTATTTTCTGCACTTGCGAAGAAATGCCTTATTTTACTAAGGTAACTGTTTGACTTATTTTTACTGCATGCTGATACATTCCTACCATGAAGATGTGATTCACAAAACATGTAGTTTTGATACAGAGTTAGAGCAACCTCTGAAAACAGAGGGGTGGTTTTGTGGCTCAGTATAACAGCGTGTCAGCAGCATTCACGGCTCCTCTGCCCTCTACTTCCTGCACGGCTGTGGGTGAGTCTCTGAGATCCGCAAAGCGCTAAAATATCTCTTAAGTTTCACTGAATACAGATCTGTGTTTAAACATTTCACTGACTCAGCAAGAGCTGGGGATGTATCATCAGCTCTGTGCTTCGTGAAAAGCAAAGTAACTGAACTTCTGCTTAAGTGAATGTTACTCTGGAGTCTCATCTGTTGCTTCAGTGGTTGACATATACGTACCTCTGTCTCTATATACAATGATATGTGACATCTGTACTTGAGCTTTTAAGAAATGGGATGCAAAGAAAACCTGCTTCATACCCAGTCTTGTTATGTTCTCCTACTTGGATTTCAAGCCCTGTGTTTTCAGGCAGCAGAGAAAGAGAAAACTCTCCAAGTTTAGCATTAAGGTATCCAGAATGAGTGTGCCACTGAAAGTAAGCTATAAACCCTGGAAAGTAACAGCCCAGCTCAGTTAATACTCTAAAAATGCTCTACACTTCAGTTCTTCATGGGTTTAGTTACTTCCTTTCTACCACTTCCAATAGCTGTGTTGACCCTGAAATCAAAGGAGGTATTTAGACCCCTTCCAAATTTATCCTTTGTAATTTAATATTTTGGCTAATTTCTGGATGGTGTGGTTTTCGTGGTTTCATACACTTTTCTAATGTTGCATGTGAGTTTATTCTGGGGCATGTTGTTATTGATAGGAGAAAATTATGTTTTCTGTCAGGGTTTAGGAAGGAAACGATGACTGAGGTTGGATTGTACCAGCCTTTGAACACAGAAACGGCACAACCGTAATCTCCCCGTGTTGGTATGGTGGTGCACAGGCTCGATGAATGACCGCACGTCACTTGGAGCACTTAGACCGGTGTTTGCATTTTCAGATACTGGCAAATGGTTGCAGGATCAAGCATTCATTTTTCATGAGGGCAATAATGCCATTTCAATTTGTTGAGCTACAACAGTGTGCCTCGATCAATAGAGAACATTCAGCAATTACAGAGTATCTGACATGCCTCAATTTACCTAGTAGCTGAAGAACTCATTGACAGATAATTGAATTGGCTTTGGAAAATTAGTTAGAAATGTATTATTTTCCAAAGTACGTAGTTAAAAAATGTTTGCCACTTTACTGCATACAAAGAGTTGATTATTTTTCTTCTCTCAGTTAATAATGATCCCAGCCGAAAACATTGTCTGGAAAAAAACCTTGAATTCATTTTGTTCATGTATAGGCAGAAGGAGGAAAATATTTTCCATAAGCTTCAATATTGATTCAAAATCGGAAAAGAGCAGAGACAAAACCCACTGAAATTAATGAGCTATGGAGTTTACTGTCTATGGTAGTTCTAATAGATTTTATTTTTTTTAATCTACCTGTAAATTATCTGGTGCTACTGCAGTGTTTTGTATTGTTCTTCTGACTCCAATTATACCTTAAAAGAATGTAGCCAGAAAAGATGGTATAATTAAGAGTGGGATTTCCATGAACCTCATACATTGCTCCTGTGGGCTAGATTCTGCTTCCATTACATCCAGGTAAATAAAGAACAATTGCTTTATGTGAACTAAGAGAATTTAATCCGATTCAGATTAATAATAGCATTAGGGCATTCATATTTTACTGCTGCCCCCCTTGCTGAACTGCAAGACTGAAGCATGTACATACCATTCTGTATATAGACACTGTCCAGTCTGTTTTCTATATTTTTGCTTTAAGAAGCATGATGATAGTGTTAGAAACTGCACTGAAAAACAATGCATGCTGTATGCAGTATGTAGAGCTGTTGTGCAATTATATAAGGTAGTTCAGATGAAAGAGTCGCTATCTTCTGCGCCTGAGAGAGGAGACTTAATTAAGACAGACAAATTCTCCTGGGTACAACAAAGCAGTTCTCTGGATACAGCCCCGATTATACTCTAGTTCTTTTAAATGCATTACCAAACTCTTCATTATTATAATTAAACAGATATAAAATATGTCTGCCCTTCATTACATAAAGCTTTGCTTTAGGGTTAAGACTAGAAATTTCATGAAGAGCTTTGGAATTGAAAGCTGACAGGCAAAGCAAATGAATTCTATAATTTTCTGAAAACTATATTATTTTTTAATTACTGTCCTTTTTAGTCTTCCATTAAAAGACAGACATTTAAAAAATAGCAAAATGGCATATTTACAGCAATGTGAGTTTCCTGTGGCCACCAGCTAGAAAAAAAAATAGTGTCATCTGTAAAAACGGAGCTCAAAGATTGGCTTCTCCAAGTGTGCTGGATTTGGAGCAGTCCAGCCTGGGCACGAGTGCGTGTCCCCTACTCCCCGGGGCATGGGCAGGCACTGCTGCCGGCTCCCTGCCAGGGCACTTTCTTGCCCGCCTCTGGTCTCTTTTTCCAAGAGTTAGCAAGTTCTGCAGCTAAATGGAGGTGTATTCTTTTACCCTGTATTTACCTTGGAGCAACGTGTTGGGGAGTGTTCTATTGCTCATACGCCCACCTAAAGGAACTGATGAAAAATAAGAAGAAAGAAGAAAAGAGGGAACTGATTCTTTTAGAGCAAGAAAAAGGCTTTTCCTTATAATTTATCTTGTCACCATATCTGCTTATGTAAAAACCACACCGACAAACTCAGAATCTGTGTTTCCCTGGTGGGAGGGATTAGCTCTAAAACTCTTGAAAAGCCAGAGCACTGATGTTTAAAAAGGACTTGAGGAGATGTTGGATGAACAAACCCACAGGCACACCTCTTTTACGCTGAATAGGATATTAACAAATGAACAGTGTGACTGTGGGGACTAAACGTGTATGTAAGCATTCGTAAGATTAAAGCTTAAAATGAGCAACGGCTAAATCACACAGTTGTTGCAAATCATTATCTATTTTAAAGGGCCCATTGAATGGACTGTGAGTTCTGACCTGATTTTTGTCTGTGGAAGAGTGGTTCCTAGTGGTTAGTGGCAATTTCCTGTGAATAGCTTTCCTTCAGGTTTTGTATGCTTCTTGTAAATAGCTTCCCTCCTTGTTGTGACTTTGTAGTAATGTAGAAAGTGTCAAGTTTGCTTGGCAGGCATGGCTTTTGCTTAATTCTCTGCAGCATGATTATAAGTCACTCATTTTGTCCAGGCTTTTTGAGCCATAGCTCACTTATGCCACACTCCTGCCATCGTTTGTGCACACTTGCAAAATTAAACATTGCCAGTATTTAACAGATGTCTTTTAGATCCTTCTCGAATTGCTTTGGGGAGCGTGCCTGTTGGTGTTAATGGCAGCTGTGCAAGATGATAGGGGAAGCTTGTGGTTTAGCAATGGGGCCTGTGGCTTTCCGTCCTCAAGAAGGCAAGTCCAAAACTTGGACCTTCCAAAACCACTGTCCCAGCTGCTCCCATCCCTGCTGCTAAATGCCCCCTCTCCTGCCATGCATATCACCCCCAGGCAAGGGGTGCTCCTGCAGCCATCCCCGGCTCCTGCAGTGCACCCCACGGCTGGAGACGTCTGCGCCACGCAGCTGCGAGGGGGTGAGTGTGAACTGGGGGTGTCTGTCCTCAGTGTGACCAAAGTCCAGTGGTGATGGCACCTGCTCGGAGAAGGAGAGCCCCGGGATGGGGGCTGTGAGGAGCAGGGACTCGGTGCTCTCGCGTCCCCAGGGCAGCACAGCGGCTGCTGTGGTGGGGACCCGTCCTTCCCGGTGTGTGCCACAGTGCCTGTTTCACGCTTCCAAACAAGGGGCACAGCATCACCAGGAAGGAATTAAAGAGCTGTCCTTACAGCGTATGTCAAAGATGGTGAATCAGGCCTGGATTTCAGGGGCTTACGTGCCCTCGAGCAGAAATAAACACAACTCCCCTGCAGCCTGGGTGCCAACCACGGAGTCCTCGCAAGAAAGGTTTTGCTGTCACTTCAGTCTTTTGACAGAGGAGATGACCCTTTGCTTGTCTTTGAAATAAATGTTTAGGCATCAAATTTGGATGAAGTTAGGCTCTGATTCTGAGTGGAAGAAGATGTCTCCTTGTATCCATAGTAATGGAGCAAACACCTGAAGACAGGCTGTATTTAATTCATATCCTGGCATTTCTCTTCAGACGTGTTAAGAAGTTCCTGCCCAACACCTCTGCTTTCGTGGTTCCCATCTAATGCACCCAGCTCCCCCTAGGTGCTGCAGGGAGGGATCAGTCGTCTGGTGTGGATTTGAGTCCTTTCAGCAGCTGGAGAGGTGCTGCAGTGTTCAGGGATAAAACCTGGCTTACCTGCATGTGTCTCACCACAACAGGTAACCTCCTGTTTAATAAAACCCACATAACATTTGCAATATTGAGCTGGGTGTGTTAAGCACGGTAGTGCAGTTGCTCTATAATGGTGCTGCTTGGCTGAAAGCCTTGACGTGTTTATATGTGAAACCAGAAACAACAGGCTGGTGCTTGCTGGTGGCAGCAGCTCGGCTGGTGGTGCAGGACAGAGGGACGGTGGTGCATCCCCTCGCAGTGCATCGTGGTGCGATGCTGGGAAGGACAGAGACCCTGGCAGAGACACCCTCCTCTCTGAAGGTACCGAGCTTTGTGCTTCAGAAACATTTCTGAGTCTTATGGAAATCATGACTCCAAATCTGGAGCAGACAGTGTTTCCGAAGGGATCTTCCTGGGGTCGTGAGCAGAACTAGAAGCCAGGGGCATTCCCACTTTTCTGGTAGCAGACCCAACATTTTTCTTCTTGCTCAACATTTTCCAAATACTGCGAGTGTATAGGACTGTTGGGGATTTGAGGTGTTATTTTCTTCTCATAAAATACTAAGTTATGTTGCAGTTACAGTATAATTGTACCATGGTTAGATTTTTTTAATACCCCTACTGCCACTAATTCATAATTTTTAAATATTAGCTGGATGGAAACAATTACGCCAGGTTGGTGATATACTTAAACTGTAAAAATGCATGTGCTATGTGAAACCCAAGGGACCATAATATTCAGGCATGCAGCTAATTTACTTATGAGAAAAAGGAATTATAATTATTTAGCAAAATATATGACCAGAATAAAATTATATTACAATTGCAGTCCTGTATTTATTAAAAAAAAAAAAAAAAAAGAAACACTGATTTTTCTCTCCCTAAGACTTGAGCTCCTGGAAGTAGGAGAGCTCTACCCGTGAAGGTGGATAGTTCTGACGAAATGTGATAAAAATTAAAACACATCACCATAGCAAATCAGCTAAATCAGCTATTCTTTAAATAAATTGGATGTTTATGATGCTGCAGTTTGCTGTGAAGGCTTATCAAAGTGCTTGTAACCTGCATCATTTACTCCTGATTTTTATGAGTAATGCAAACATTCAGCATCTGCATTGGTAAAAATTTGGATTACACCTACTTATTAGATCCACATAATATGATTTAATGATGCTACCACGGCTATCTCTTGAGTAGTTATTTCCTCTGTATTATTGGGGAAATCTGTGTTTTGCTTTTAAGGGAGACGTTTAATTTGTTATACCGTCGCTAAGCAGACCCTTGAAATCATTGTTTCACTTGTATGTCGGTTTTTGCCCTGTCAACTCCTCTATCAGCGTAGCGGCAAGTTTCATGGCTCAACGCAGTCTGCTCTTATATCAGCAGGCGTAATTTATACCTACAAGCTAGCTTTTCAGCCTAAGGATGTTGAAGGTGAATATATTGTATGCACTGTGCACATAGTTGCAAAGCGAAAAAACTGTAGAAGGGAGTAAAATACTTCAGAAATTTTGGCGTGTGTGTATACGTACAGACACGCCTCGCTGCCCATATGGAGGCTTTGTAGAGGAGCAATCAGAAAGTTTTCCCTAAACCTAGTTTTGTGATGAAGCGTATTGACAAGGGATAGTAAAGCACAAACGGGACAACTCGAGGCCGTGGGTGTCCCACGTGGGCAGGAGGTGGACTGCACACCCACCCATGCCAGGCGAGCTGGGGAGCGCTGGGGCTGCCGCAGGGATCTGTCTCGTGGGCTCCCGTGGAGAGCCTGCACACCAGCTGTACAAACTCCTACACCTCAAGGACGCTTTCCTAAATGGATAAACAATTTCCTCGGAGGAGCTAATGCAATTGTTGGATATGCTGAAAGTTGCTTTTCTCTCTCACAGAAAGCTGGGGCCTTTAGACAGCATGCCCGAGGCAAAATTTCACCCCAAGTGCATTATAGACCAGCTAAAACAATGCTGTTAGCTTGCCCGCATAGTTCGTATTTGGTTTTATGTATTCTATCTCAATCTGTTTAATAATTCAATTATTAATGACAATCAGAATTTTAAAAAATACTCCCATTAAAACAATTTGATTACCTTATTCTATTGATTTTTGTAACTTCATCGCTAAATTTAAGGGTTGGGGTCGATCTGAATCAGCATAAATGTGATTAATGAAGAAATAATTTAAGTTGATTAAAAAGGGCTTAAAATAATGTGATTAGACCATGGAGATTTGGGTGGCTTATTGGATTACACTTTTTATTCCTGGAGGATTGTTGTAAGATTCAGAATGGAATTAAATTGGTCATCCTATTTTGGGCCCCCAGTGCCTCATAATCTCCAGTGCCATGATACCAGGCGGCATAGTCACGTTCAACAGTTTTCTCTGGAAAAAATACGGGGTTGAATTTTTGAGCTCATACCTAAATAACCAGTCCAGAAGATACCGGTGAAATCTGGTCTGCTCTCCATTATATAGGACTTAAATCAAATCATGTTTGATCTCATGTGACATCCTTTTGGAAGGAGTCTGGTGCTGATGAATGCCTGTTTAGTGATGGAGGCTCTCCTGCTATCCTTGGGAGCTGTGACCTTCATCAGCTATCCTCACTGTGGGTTTTGGGGTACTTGTTTTGTTGTGTTTTGTTTTTGTGGGGTTTTTTTAAGTCTTAGTTTTCCTTTGAATGTGTCAACTTCTAGGTATTGAAAGGATGTATCTCATGGCGGTACTGGTCTTTATGTAATCATCTATAATCTGTGACAATGTCAGTTTACATCTTGAGTTTCTAGAGGGTCAATAAGGAAACTTAATTTGAAGGACTTCCTAAAATACATTGATTCAGTATTTAATTAAACTACTGAGTTGGAACCACTACATTCTGAACAAAAGTGCCCAGATATGCCTTTATTTTAGGGCATAAGAAGCATCCTTTAAAGTTATTCCTTATATTAATTTGGGCTTCTGCAATTGCTTAGGACCAGACAATATGTGTATTGAACTAAAAGAATCTGGAATCTCTTACTCAAATGGGTTTTCCAAAATCTTCCTGATTCTTGGGGCTATTGTGAACTCTCTCCAGTTTTCAAGGTAATTTCTAAACTGAGGGTATCACATGATGGATAAAGATATTAGAACTTCTCTATCCCTAGCAGATATTATGTTTATACAACAAAGTATACTTTATATTGCTATCTTTTTGTTACATTCTGTGCTGATCAGCTGTGAAGATCTCAAGCCAAAATTATTGTTTCCTGCATCACAGTCCTGTAAATAAGGCCTGCCCCTTGTGTTTCTAGATTTATGACCTCACATTTTGGTCCTTATTGGAACATGCCTTTTTTTTTTTATGCATTGCTTGTCAAGCAGTCTTTTGACTTTTGATCACTGAGCCATATTCTTTCTTATTCATCGCTGTTCAAATCTTGGCTTTGTATCATCTCCGGACTCCCATGTATATTGATTTTATGCTTTCTTCCAAGTCACTCTAAAAATGCTAAATAGCATCGGGCTAAGAACAGGTCCCTGCAGGATCCCATTTGAAGCCTATCTACATGATGAGTGTTTCACATTTACTGTTGCATTTGAGGCACATCATTTATCTCATGCTTGATCCATTTAATGTCTTCTGAGTTTATTTTTATTGCTACATCTTCTTAATCAAAATGTCATTCTGTACCAAGTCAAATGCATTGCAGAAACCATTATATATTACAGAGTCTCAGTATATTACAATGACTTTATTACATGTATCAAACAAACTTTTAATCTCGTAAAAGAGATATCCGGTTAGTCTGACAAGCCCTGTTTTCCATAATGTTAGAAATAGTTAATGCTAATCATCTTTTTATTCTTTCTTAATCAAATCTTTTTTCAGCTCTTCCATTATTTTGACAATGAAAAATATCTACTCACAGATAGGCTGCAAATCCAGCATTCAGAGGTGTAAGGAAGGGGAGTACCAGTGGGGCAAGTTTTTGCTTAGCCAGGTCTTTTTAAAATCACTTGGCTTTTCCTCCTGAGTTACTACTGGAATTCTCTTACTGTCATTTAGTGAATAAATGCTCCTTTGTAGTATTAACAACACCAGTGTTCCCACTCAGCAATGGACTGCTGGTGGGATTCAGCCTCATCCTAATATTTTCAAATGAACTGTCTGGACCTTCTCTGCTATAATTGCCACCTGCCACCAAACCCTTCTCCTGCTTCTATCAATGCCTCTGGTTGCTGTTTCCTCCTTTGTCTGTTTTCTTCCTTTACTAATTTCCTAATTTTCCTTATTTTACTTTATAACCCACACCAACAACTTATCTTATTTTCAGTTTGTAATGTATTGCTTGCTTGTAGCTGTTTTTTTTTTTTCCCTGTTTAAGAGACATTTTTAACCAGCATAACCTTCTTTCTGGCTTGTCTGGCTCAGGTAGTGTTTTCCATGGATTGATTGAAGAAAGTTTAGATGATTTACCTCTAATCATCTTACCAGAAGAGATCATCCTCTTCTGTCAGGTTTTAAGGAGGACTTCCTTAAAGGAAGGAGGTCTCTTTAAAATGGAGGTCTCTTTAAAATAAAACAAAAAAATCTTTCAAGTTCAGCTAGGTCAGATTCTTGCAGTTCCCTCTCAGTGAAAGTCCTTAATTTTAGTTGTTTGTTGTTTGTTTTCATGGTTTGTTTTTTTTTCCTCTGAACAACAGGTGCAGAGAAGGTCTTGCTCTGATTTAATGTCTGTGTCTGAGTAACTAATTTCTTCAAAATACTTAAAGCATATGTTGTTTCAAAGAGATGCAGAAATAAACAAAATCTTTGCAGGTAAAAGCCTGCAGGGAGGTGTGTGCATAGTGTTGTGTTCACATTTGGCTTTGTGCATTGTGGCATGGAGTGCATGGTGCTCTTCTCCCAGGCGCCCAGGTGATGTGGAAACAAGAAGCCCATCTTCTATAGTTTCAAAGGCTTCGCGCCCTATAGGTTCTTTCTGGTTTGAATGCTAGCACTCCCCGAGTCCTGTGGATCGCTGGGGTTACTGCCGCGGTTTATTCTGCACGGGGAGTGCAGCCTGTGCAATCACACCAGGACTTGGGCACTATGAAGACGGTGGCCATGGCAGCATGCACAGCAAGCTGTGGCTTCCCTGCTAGCAGGACCATGGGTGAGGACCGTGAAGCTGGGTCAGGTATCTCTGCGTTAGCTCACAGGTGTAGGTGTGACTGCACCCACCTCTGTGCTAATGTACGGAGCAGCTTCTAAATCTTGTTTCAACTATGGATAGTGGGAAGTTGCTCCGGTCTCTGTGTTTTGGACGGATATTGTGGCAGCGTCCTCTGCACTTGCTGCGGAGCTGTCATATCTCTGACTAGCAAAAGAGATGAACATTACCACTGTGCTGAGATGTACAGATACGACAGTGCTTATTTTCCTATTCCCCGGGGCCACGGCAGCCCTTATGTCAGGGAGATGCTGTAACTCTCAGTGAGCCTGTACAGTGTTTGCTAGCAATATGTTAGAGCCCTCCTGGTCACGGTGCTCAGAGCTGTTGGGAAGATGCTGAGATGCTGAATCTTTGGTGTTTCCCAACTCTTGATCCTGGATCTTCATTGTTTCTGCTGCAGGTTCAGACTGGTTACATGCCCTGTGCACTTGCAATGCCTTACTCCACTCTGTATGAAGAGTGGATGTGTATTTTTTTAAAAGCAAGGGCTGTGTATTTCAAAATACACTGTTTATTACACCTGCAGGAAGAATAACCCAGCTGCTTGTTTAGGTTACCTGGGTACGCTAATGAATGGAATTCACATTCCTTGCAATGTGGCCCCACGAATCTGTCACCAGAATAAGTTTCACGAAGCTTTAGGGAATGTCCTCTTACTCAGTTTTACAAATGTACCTCAGAGCAGGGCTCCCCCTCCGGTGCACCTCGTTAAATGACATGGCCTCTGCAGTGGCCAGGAGCATGGCTTCCCATCTGTCCCTTCTGTGGGGTGTCTGGCCATTTTCTTCAGATGTAGCTCTTGCTACCATGATCCAGGCTGTGGTCAGTACAACGCCCCATCACTGCAGTTACCTTTGTAAACCTGAAATCAATCCAGAAGTTTTAAGTAGGTATAAGTGGGGGAAGTTCATGTTGCCTGAACTCCACCGGTTACTCTTGGTGCTGGCTTGTCTCCAGATTGGATTTAAGGCATGGATTTGATCTATTATATCTAAGTAACTTGGGACCTTCCAACCTGAGAGACTCTCTTTTGCTGTGCCACCTAGTAAGAGTGGTGATCAGCTCAAATTCTCAAAATGGGTACTTAATGAAGACCCCTGGTTTGGTTACTCACCTCTCCTCCCTGGTCTGAAACAGCACTGATCGATTGGGCTCTGGTACAGGCTGCTCCATACGGCGAACTTGTCTGCAGATGGGGGCTGATAGGAGCTGTGGTCTGCTTTGCGTGGAGGGAGGAGCTCTGCAAGGCAGGTCTGTGATTGCTGTAGGGTTAGCTGCTTTAAGTAGGCGCTCCTTTTAATTTTTGCCTCAGATGCATTCAAAGGAGGATCCGTAAAAGAACGAGGGTTTGTACGGTGGAGCTCTCCTGGGAATGCTGCAGCCAAGATCTCATTTTCCCAGGGCTTGCAGTTACTGCTTCTGCTTGAAGACAGAAAATGTCTTTCTGTCTTTCTCAGGTTTATATTCCCTTAGAGCACGGGGATAAATTCAATCCTTGTCCAAGGTGTCCTCGGAGACTCATAAGCGTTACAGCCTGCAAGCGACCCGAATACTTGGAAATAACAGAGCGGTTGGGAATGGCAATGGTTGGAGACATTATGTCCAGTGGGCTATGTCAGTCCCTCCCAAACTAAAAGCCTCCTCCCAACTGGAAGTAGATCTGGCACTTTGGGTGTCATAGGTGAAGGTTGTTCCCCAGGGAGAATGAAGAGGAAACAGGAAAAGTCTTCTGCATCAGGTGGGGTCTTCCATAGGGTTATACAGAGGCACTGTGTGTATGTATTGAAGTGTCATACATGAATTTATTTCTCACCGTAGATTGTTGCTTAATGCATAAAGGTGCATGTACGTGCACCTTTATTTAAGGGATGTCCTTGTGGAAACCAGTTGCATGATGAAGTGTAAAGAGAAAATGTCAGGAACAATGCTGGCAGAAGGAGCCATGAAGTGGTAGCCTCATTACAGGCATTGAAAAGTTGTTCATGTTCTTGTGCTCTTTGAAGCTTCTTAACTTTGGCTTCATGGCCCTAATTATAAAAACAAGTTGAAGTAGTAACTTTGGTGTCCTGCCATGCCAGAAAATAAACCCTTCTTGCATTTCATGGATTTCATTTCCAAAAAGTGTTTCCAGATGGAGTCTTTATGTACTGCTGCTTTTTTCTTTTGCTCTCATTTGTCATTTAAAGAGCAAAGGTAAATTTTCTTCAAGGTAAAATTTAAGAAATTTGGCAATGCTAGTGATTTAAAAAAAAAAAAAAGAAAAGGGGAAAAAAATAGCAAACACACAACAAAGCATTCCTTGAACAGCAAATCATTTTGGTTCAGATGTTTTTTCTCAAAGATCTCCTCTAGGCGTTCTTCTCTATCTCTCTCCAGCCTACCCTGCAGTATTTGAAAGGGATTTTTAGTAATGGAGGGAAAGAGGAAAGCAGACAAGCCATTACAGTCTTGCCTCCTGTTCAACTTCTCCAGCAGGGACTATTCAGCATCCCAGAATAGTTAAGCTATTGTCTTCACTCTGTTTTCCTGCCCTCGGGGTGGCCATTTTGCAGGGTGAAATTTCCTCCCCTTTTGATGAGAAGCTGACTGTAAAGTCATTATTATAGGTCTTGGTGAGAGTCCACTACCTGTCCACTACTCAGTCATTGCTTTCTCATGAATGATGATAGCGCTTAGGCTTCTGCGTGGAGTTTGAGCTCAAGTTAAACCGCTAGTTAGTGACAACTAGCTGGGTTTGCAGATATGCCAGCGTGACTATTTTGGTATTTGGAAAATTGTTGGACACTGCGTTCTGAAGCTATTTCTCATGTATCTGTCCATGTCGTATTTTTAGTCTGCCTTAAATTTTCTGTTTATTCCATTACGTGTGTGTATCAGCTTTTAAGAGCGCATGTGTTAAACTTTGGGTCCAGTCTTTATTCCTCATGTGCTCAAATCCCTGAATTAGCAGGGATTTTGCCTTGAAGAGGCTACCAAGGTCGATCCCACAGCATTAACATCTGCTCTCGCAATCTGTTGAGCTGTGTGGTTAGCCCACGTGTGACGGGCAGCATCCCTGTGGCTGCCTGCACCAGGGATGAGGTTGTTTGGTTGTTCAGCCCCTGTGCGAAGGTAGCTGCTTTGTGCCATGAGTTGTCAGCCTGGGTGAATTTTGAGTAGGTAACCTTTTCTTTGTTGTCCTGTGAGTTGTCATGGTAGATATGTGATACTTACATCCTACAGGCCTTGCCAAGAAAGATGAGAGGGAGTTCAGCTCATTAATTTGTTGTGATAGCAGAGGCTGTGAGGAGAACTGATAAAATCTGCAAAATGGGCAGTCCTGGGATGCTCTCTGAGGATGGCCAGAATGTCGCTGAGATTTACAGAAGAAATCTTTGTGTCTTAGTAACGAATACCAGTTTCCAATGATCATTGCTATCTGTAGTAATCACATACCAGTACTGTGGGTTCAAGCTTTGAGTCCCATCTCTGATGGGACTAAAACTCACACGCACATGAGATCTGGTTGCAGCTCTGGCCCCAACATTGACTTTCTGTGTTCTCTTGGATAGTTTATATAAACCTTCCCTGCTCTAACTTACTTCATTATAGAAAAATTACACCATCAGTGGTCAACCCACTACATGGTGCTTTGAGTGCCACTAGTGACTCACTGACTTCTTTGTTTAATGTTTAAAGGTACGTTTTTCCCACCACAAGTACTGTAAAGCTTTCAGATTTTCAGGGACTGGGATTCTCTCTGTATATCACTGAAATACCTGGAAGCATCCCAAAAGATCAAAATTATTATCCTTACACTATGGCACTCTTTGGCTTTTAAAAAAAACACCCTGTAGAGCTAATTAATTTCTCGGGGGGGGGGGGGGGGGGGGGTGTCAAGTAATCATTTGACCAATTAAGTGGATCATCTGGAGTTTCCAGTGCAGGTAGCTTTTAGGATGTACCATTTATCACAATCTATTTGTGAGGACAGACTACGCTGTCTGTTATTGATTTCTTAGTGCTAGGTTCATGGGAAATGTCAAAGATCAGAATAAAGCTCCTCTTTCAGCAACAGTGATGCTCGCTGGTGAAAATGTGAATTGGTTTTCGGGGAAATGGCTCTTAACTGCACTTAAGTTTAGCTTTTAGTATCATTACTAAATTTCACATCCTTTCACAGAAGCTCTGCAGCTCTTTAAGGGCTTTTGGTGTCTTCAGGTGAGCGATGCTTTTTGCCTTTCTCATCCTCCTTAGCAGAATTCTGGAAGGCTGTCAATGCTTTAGAGGCCCTTCAGGTAACTTAATTTCAGACAAATAATAATTCATGAGCTTGACTTCCGTGTGCAGGGTTGCTATACAGCTTTTATTACTGCCCTGTTTCTGAACTTCAGCTCAACAATTTATGTCCTATGGTTTTGACAAAGGGGGTGGGATGAGGTGGCGAGCATGTTTATTCATATTTTTTTTAATCCCACATTTATTTCTGTTAGCTCTTTGATTTTAACAGCAGAAGATTGAGTGGTCAAAGGTCGGGGTGGACGGGGTGGAGTTTTCCCACAACTGCTGATGGCTTAGTGATCCCACTGTTTACACATCCAGTCCCTCTGACGAGGATGATGTGTTCAACAGGAGAGCTTCTCCTATTTTGGGAGCGTCTGTAGACTGGAGCTCTGAATCCCTCCTTTAGAAACCATTAGAAAACAGTTGTTTGTGATGTTAGGGTGCAGTCAGGCCAGCACTCAGATATGTCTCCTTGGTGTTAACTGATTTCAGAGCAGCTGTGTGTACGCTGAAAGCTAAGCACACGTTGAAGTGGTCCTGTGGTTGAGGTCTTGAGGTATTTTTGCATAATGGATATTATGCAGGCTCAGGAGCAGGAGATGGAGTCAGCCAGTTAGGTCACCTTATAGCGGGTATCCAAAGAACTGCAGGAAACCAAAGTCTGAGTCGCTGTGAAAGAAGTGTCTTGCCTTGGAAAGCACAAAGTTTCCCATATAGGTAGAGTTTTTCTTTTTGTACATCTACATTGCATACAAACTGGTTGTGTTTGTTTCCAGTAACAGTGTTTTATATGAAGCTATGTTATCTCTGGTAAAGAAGGTCTTAGAGTGGAAAATCTACAAGTTAGTTGCTTGTTTTCACACTGATGTAGATTTATTTTTTGGCAAACGGCATCCTTTCCTTTCCTTCTTTCATTGTCACGATAAATTCAGTGTCACCAGTTCGACTGACTGAGGATAAAGAGCAGTCCTAGGCCAGTTACTGTGTGGTAAGATCATTTTTGATGGACTTAGCATCTTGGAGATAGACTTTTCACCTCCAAGATTCAGGGGTACATCTCATTGTGCTTTGGTTAATGAAGGGGAACAAGTGCTCTTGTGTGGGTGAGTACTGTAGAGAGTTTTTTTGATAATTTGTGGTGTGAATGTTTTTGGCAGGTAGCACAAGAGAGCAGGTTTGCTATATATTCACATAAGAGGTTGGCAGCTTTTAGTTTGCCAGCTGGCTGTACTTGTTCGTGTTCATAGTCTCCAGTGAAAGGTAAAATGGAGCAGGAATTTAGCCACTAGAGACACGGCAGCACAGAAGTATTCTTGGCCGGATGTCTTAGAAGAGCGATGTGTAGAAATTGGATTAAGGTAGAGACTTAAAGACAGACAATAGCTAAATGAAAATTAGGAACCTAAGTCTTTACGCTCAGTTGAACTAAGCTCAGCATAAGATCAATGTGGAGGCAAAGTGTATTTAAATTGTCTTCTCCAGGCTCTGATGTGAGTGGAGCCCAGTGGAGGGAGGACACTTCTTGAAGAAAACACTCCTCCCCAGGGTGATCCCTTGGACCTGGAGGTGTGTGGCCTGGCTAAACCCTGGTGTCAGGATCTGGAGATGTTTGTTCAAGCAATGTGAAAGTGGCAGAACAAAGGCAAGTGCCTGGCTTGCCAGGCTGAGAAGACAGCATTTGAGCTTACAGAAACATGTTTTGAGTTTTTGCAGCAGTAAAATAAATAACTTCTTGATAATTATGAATGAAAACTGTCTCATTAAATCTAAATTAGCAGCTCTCCCTTTGAAAGACTGAGTGTGTTCCTATTCTGTAGAGGCCAAGAGGGGAATAGCTGATGCAGTAGTAAGCTCAGTTAGCAATTGCAGTTTTGCAGGGTTTGTATGTATTATACAGTAGATTGGGGAGATTGTTAGTATCAGTTAAAATAATCCTATCAATGTCAATAATACTCAAATCTTGTTAATTTTAGGCAATTAGTCTGTGGGTTAGACTTGAATTCTAGTCAATCAATTAGAAGATATGGGGAAGTCCTACTCAGAGATGAAGAACTGCCATTGTACAATTCTGATGTTCCTTACATACCACCAAGTACGAAACCAGAAGTAACCATCAAAAATAAAAACAGGGAGAGAGGACACAGAGGATAATCTAATTCCCTCCAAATCCCTGAGAGCTTAAGACTGAATGTTAAAAGGCAACTTTTGTTCAGTCTTGTCCTGGTTTCGGCTGGGATAGAGTTAATTTTCTTCCTCGTAGCTGGTGTAGTGCTGTGCTGTAGTAGCTGGTGTGTTTTGGATTTAGTATGAGAATAATGTTGATAACATAGGGATGTTTTAGTTGTTGCTAAGTGGTGTTTACACTGGTCAAGGATTTTTCAGCTTCCCAGGCTCTGCCAGGTGCACAAGAACTGGCAGGGGGCACAGCTGGGACAGCTGACCCCAACTGGCCAAAGGGCTATTCCATACCATATGACATCATGCGCAGTATAGAAACTGGGGGGAGTTGGCTGGGGGGCAGCGATCGCTGCTTGGGGTCGGGCTGGGCATCAGTCAGCGGGTGGTGAGTGGTTGCATCACTTGTTTCTTTGTTTTTCCCCGGGTTTTGTTCCCCCCTCTCTCTCTCTTTTGTTTTCCTTTTCATTACAAATTATTATTATTATTATTATTATCATCATCATTATCATTATTATTGTTTTATTGTATTTCAGTTATTAAACTGTTCTTATCTCAGCCCATGAGTTTTCTTACTTTTGCTCTTCCGATTCTCTCCCCCATCCCACCGGGTGGGGATGGGGAGCGAGCAGCTGGGTGGTGCTTAGTTGCTGACTGAAGCTAAACCACGATAAGTCTCCATGAGGCCAATTAGGTTTTTTTCCCACCTTAATAGCCCAAAAATAGCTGATTAATTCGGTGTCTTATTTTCATCAAAAAGCACAGGTATCTTGGAACTAAAAATGAATGGCTTTTATTTTTCTGCAGAAAAAAATTAGTTGCATGACAATTCCTGCCTCTCTAGCAAAGACGAAATGGCGGCCCTGTAGCTAAATCAGTTATGCTGCTCTGATGAGTTTTCCAGGTCTGGCCCTGAGGAACCACTCTCCATCAAGGAAGGAATCACTACCAATTCAAAGGCCATTAATACATCTTCCTATATGAGAAAAATAATCTTAATTAATAATCAATCTTAAATCTAAATATTGCCCCTGTAAACCTAAAGATATGAGAAAGAAAAGGCTCGTCTAGAACCTGTGGGGTAATCGGCTGCATTCGTTTGTAGTCATTAGCATCCATTGCTTGAAGATTTTAATGGCCATAGCTGTGTCTTGAAACACACTATGTTAATGCAGGAACAGAAGACTGTAACTGAAAAAGTAGCTGACCCAAGGCAGTCGCTTCATTCACTTTCTTCCTATTTTTTCAGGACTAATTCTCATAATAAGTACTGCAATAAATAGCTAGAGTAATTCTTCTTGTCAGTAAAGTTGCTGTATCAGTTTCATGAGAAATCTTTAGCATAAGAAGTTTAGAGGTTTTGATTTTGCTCCCAGCAGATTCCATGCCTTTAAATCCAGTTCTTGATGGGAGGGGGTTTTGGAGATACTTTGAATGTTATTGAATGAAGTGAGTGAATGACAATGGCAGTTTTGTGGAAACACTTATACTGACTCATTTGCTGAAAGTATCTATACAAACATGCAGACAATGAGTGGAGATGTTCTTACAAGCACCAAGACTGATGCTCTGTGGCTGGGAGAGCTACACGGGGTCCTGCTTGGGCACGGAGCGTGCAGAGCAGCAGAAAGACAGCGATAGGTGGATGGAGGGCACTGCTGGCGCAGGGGCTGCATTTAGGATTTGCAGGGAAGTATGACTTGAGGAGGGGTGAATGACACAGCGAATAAATGGGAGCTGCAGGGAAGCAGCTCCTGGGGTAGGGGAGGGTAGTCCAGGCTGCAAAGGGTGGGGAGTCAGGGGGTTTGGTGTCTCCAAGCAGGTCCCCTGGGGCTGTCGGGGAGCTGGCCCCTGGTGCAGCTCTCACGGCTGGGCCTGAGGGCAGCGTGGTGGAGGGCTGTGTGCCTACACCCAGCCACAAAATTTCCTCACCTTGGGACTCCTCCTCTTCTCAAAATCCAGGCAGCAAAAGTCCCTTCAACAGCAGAAGACAGAGAACTGGGAAAGTATTGCTGGTGGCTAGGGAAATAGGAGGGAAAGCAATTTTAACAAGTGTTTCACTATTAATTACAACCTCGAATGGTATTTTTAAAATATTTTTGGTAGCTGTTGGATAGTTTATATACTAATGGAATAGACAGAAATCATGCAGAGAAAAAAGAATGATTTGTAATTATTGTGAAATGTTTTGAATAGATAATATGTGGGAAAAGATTTCAATTTAGTTGCTGCACTAAAATTGCAGAAAGCTTTGCAGGCAGCTGGGTTTAAATCCAGCAGCAAGCAGGTAGTTGATACTGAAAAGATAGTCACACGTGTCTGGCTAAATATTTTCTCAAGAGGAGACAGAACATATGCCCTAAAGAAAAAGACTTTGGGTTTCTTGCCTGGTTGTCCATTTTCCCCACAGTGTTTTGTGGTCTTGGTACACAGAAATGACCAGAATAGCTACTTTTCAAAGCAAATGGGGAGACAAGAGAGTGTGAAGTAGGTTAGGGCTGAGCAGCGGGGTACGTGGGGCTCCCACGAGAGCAGCCACGAGAGCCATGTGGTCATGCATGCAGCAGAGATGGGCTTCTCAGCCTAGTGAGAATGGCCTTTGGCAAAGGACACTACACATAGAAACAAAAAAGCCCAGACTCTCCTGGGTGTGTATCTCAGGGGTCTGACTCACGACTGTTGTTTGGTTTTGTTTTAGTTTTGCTTGAGGTGTCCAAGGTTGCAGAAAAGAGGCAGAATTGAGGCAGGACGCTCATCTGCTGAGCACCAAGCTGTTGCGTGTGCCCCACAGGCATGCTGACCTGCCCCAGGCTCTCCTCCCAGCACTGCTTCGGAGACTTCTTCCCCTTCTCCTCCCACATAGGCTGAGACTCTTTTCTCATGCCTTTTTATCCCAAAGTTCCTCCTTGATTCATGATACCTCTTAAATCCTGGTGAGATCCACCCCATTTCTGGTTATGCAGACCTTAACCAGGTGCTGGAGCTTCCCATGAAACCCCTCTTCCCATATATATCTGTTTTGAAGATGTACATGACACAACCAGATACTACCTCCTCACAGCTGTAGCAAGTTGCTGAGATTTGGAAGGCAGTTTAATAGCTGCAAATGTCACTCATGAAAACCTGGTATCTCTAATGCTGCAATCGGTCAAGTCGCTGTATAGCTCAGTATATTTTATAGCTCAGTAGGGAACTGAATTGTGGGAAGGGATAATATGTTGTGTTTTGAGGTTCAGAAGAACATGAATTATCTTTACATAAACATATCTTTATTATTTATGCACTTGTGGAATGGCCAAAGAAAACTTACTCATTCTTTTTTTTATGTAATTATTCCACAGGATCCTTCAAACCAAAAATGTGGAAGAAAGAAAACAGTTTCCTTCAGCAGCATGCCATCAGAGAAGAAAATAAGCAGCGCCAGCGACTGTATCAGCTTTATGCAGGCTGGGTGTGAATTGAAGAAAGTTCGTCCAAATTCCCGGATTTATAACCGTTTTTTTACTCTGGATCCTGACCTGCAGGCTCTTCGTTGGGAGCCTTCCAAGAAGGACCTTGAGAAAGCCAAGCTTGATATTTCTGCTATAAAAGAAATCAGACTAGGGAAGAACACAGAAACGTTCAGGAATAATGGACTTGCAGACCAGATTTCTGAGGACTGTGCACTGTCAGTAATTCATGGTGAGAACTACGAGTCCCTTGACTTGGTTGCCAATTCAGCAGATGTGGCCAATATTTGGGTATCAGGATTAAGGTACTTGGTTTCTCGTAGCAAACAACCCTTGGATTTGATGGAAAGCAGCCATAATACCCCACGGTTTGCCTGGCTAAAAACTGTATTCGAAGCAGCAGACGTTGATGGTAATGGCATAATGTTAGAAGATACGTCTGTGGAGCTAATAAAGAAACTTAACCCCACCTTAAAGGAATCAAAGATTAGATTAAAATTTAAGGAAATCCAGAAGAGCAAAGAGAAACTGACAACACGAGTAACAAAAGAGGAATTTTGTGAAGCATTCAGCGAACTTTGCACAAGACCTGAAGTTTATTTCTTGCTTGTGCAGATATCTAAAAACAAAGAGTATCTAGATGCCAATGACCTCATGCTGTTTTTAGAGGCTGAGCAAGGAGTGACCCACATAACAGAAGAAATGTGTCTAGATATTATACGCAGGTATGAGCTTTCTCAAGAAGGGCGGTTGAAAGGTTTTCTTGCAATTGATGGATTTACTCAATACTTGTTGTCCCCAGAATGTGATATTTTTGACCCAGAGCACAAAAAAATTGTCCAAGACATGACACAGCCTTTGTCACATTACTACATCAATGCATCCCACAATACATATCTAATAGAAGACCAGCTCAGAGGACCAGCTGATATCAATGGTTATGTCAGAGCTTTAAAGATGAGTTGTCGGAGTATTGAACTAGATGTCTGTGATGGCCCAGATAATGAACCCATTATTTGTAACCGTAACAACATGACATCGCCACTTGCCTTTCGAAATGTTATTGAGGTAATAAACAAATTGGCCTTCTTTGCTTCAGAATACCCCCTTATTCTCTGCTTGGGGAACCACTGCTCAGTACAACAGCAGAAGGTAGTGGTACAACACATGAAAAGGATCTTTGGAAACAAACTGTACACAGAGGCACCTTTGTCCTCGGAAGTCTACCTCCCATCACCCGAGAAACTGAAAATGAAGATCATTGTGAAGGGGAAGAAGCTGCCCTGCGACCAGGATATATTAGAAGGAGAAGTCACAGATGAAGATGAAGAGGCTGAAATATCCCGGAGACTGTCAGAGGACTTCTCAAGGGAACCAAAGCTGATCTGGCTCTGCAGGGAATTGTCCGACTTGGTGTCCCTATGCAAATCTGTCCAATACAAAGACTTTGAGACATCCATGAAAGCTCAAAATTATTGGGAAATGTGCTCCTTCAGTGAGGCAGAAGCCAGTCGGATTGCAAATGAATACCCTGAAGATTTTGTCAACTACAACAAAAAGTTTCTGTCTAGGGTGTACCCGAGCGCTATGAGGATAGACTCCAGTAACTTAAATCCTCAAGATTTTTGGAATTGTGGTTGCCAGATAGTGGCAATGAACTATCAGACCCCAGGGCCCATGATGGACCTACACACTGGCTGGTTTCTACAGAATGGGGGATGTGGGTACGTTCTCAGGCCTTCAGTGATGCGTGATGAAGTGTCTTACTTCAGCGCAAATACCAAGGGCATTGTTCCGGGGGTCTCTCCCCAAGTCCTACATGTCAAAATTATCAGTGGTCAAAACTTTCCAAAGCCCAAGGGTGCATGTGCAAAAGGGGATGTCATAGACCCCTATGTCTGCATCGAAATACATGGGATTCCTGCAGACTGCACCGAACAAAGAACTAAAACTGTTCAGCAAAACAGTGATAACCCCATTTTTGATGAAAGCTTTGAGTTCCAGATCAATCTACCAGAGCTGGCCATGATCCGTTTTGTTGTTTTGGATGATGACTACATTGGGGATGAGTTCATAGGGCAGTACACCGTCCCGCTGGAGTGCTTACAGCCCGGATACAGGCACATACCGCTGCGGTCTTTTGTTGGTGATATCATGGAGCACGTTACCCTCTTTGTTCACATTGCAATAACCAACCGAAGTGGAGGCGGGAAGGCCCAAAAGCGCAGCCTCTCGGTGAGGATAGGAAAGAAAGCAAGGGAGTACACCATGCTGAGGAACACTGGTCTCAAGACTATCGATGACATCTTTAAGCTGGCAGTGCATCCGCTACGAGAGGCTACTGACATGAGAGAAAATATGCAGGTATGATGCTTTCGTCATGTGCGTTGGTGTGTCCTGAATGTGGAAGTGAAGGTCCTGGTATGAGCTGCTGGTAGGGCAAAATTGCTGAAGCTGGTGAAGCTTCAGACCCACAGCTGTTGTCAGCCTTTAACTGGACATTGGAAGGCTGATAGTTATAGGTGTTAACTAACAAGCAAATGTAAGATTAGGCAGAAATGTTCTAAAAATCAATATGCCCTCTCCAAACACATGCTTTACTGGTTGTTTTTCTCTGAGAAAGCAGAACTGAGGGTACATTTGTGTCCCCAGGCCTCAGGTCTCAAAAACTTCGTTTCCTTGCTGGTGCTGGAAAACGTCAGCAAGCTTTTGTTTTGCTAACTGAGTGAGGGTTATGCTCTTAATTTTCTTTGTCTGGGTGAGTATAAGAAACAGGCGGTGGATGTGTCATTAAGGTCTTGTCTACACCAGAGGAACCCACTGTGCAAAGAGCAGCAGGTTTCCCTGAGCGTGTGTTGCCACCGTTTGCCCAAGGGCTGCAGATGTTCAAGGCAGGCACCGAATGCCACTTGGACTGCAATTTCCTCCCTGCTAAATAGCTGCGTTGTCTCATCTGGCTGAGCGCTGGCACAGACGCCGGTGCCGTATCTTGGCTCAGGCGGTCTCCTGGCACCGCGTCCACCCGCAGATGCCGCTCCGAGAGCAGCCAGAGCCCGCTACGGCCCAGGGCGTCGGGGCCCAGGTGCACGGCACCGTCACAGCTGCCTGGGTTAGGGCTTCATGGTTGGCGGGAGGTGAAGTGGCAGCGAGGCCAAACAAGGACCAGCCCGCCCAGTGCTGCTCTCTGTGGTGGGGGCAACTCCGTGGGTTGATTAAGGGGCAGCTCAATTCAGAGGTCCAGGCGCTGCCTAGAAACAAAACTGAGTTTTCTTTAATAAATAGCTGAAGTCAGCCATAACTATCTCCTTGGTAAAGATACAGAAACAATTCATTTTTCTTTCTTGAAAACAGGAGAAAAATGCATAGCACTTCATTGACCCCGCTCTTCTGGACACGGTCTAAAGCAAATTAAACGTTGGCAGCTGGAAAAGTTAACAAAATGACATAAGTTTTAAATCACTCCCAAAGGAATAGTCTAAGCATATTTTTAAGAATGGGAAACTCTTCCCAGCCTTTCCTTTCCTGCAGGCCTTGAAAGTAATGAGTTTGAACCGCTGACTCCACCTTCTGTCTAGGTCAGGCACTATATGTGAACTATATAAAAGAAAATACGCTGAATCTGACTCAGAAACAGCATTAATATGCCTTCCAAGTGAAATTTCAGTACAAGATCTTATTCTGGGGAATGCTTCATAAAGACACAGTCGTTAGATTTAACTGCATGCTAATGTATTTGATTAATGAGAAAAGCCTCTATTAATTAGCTGGGCATTTTCTGATGACTGTTTTTTCAGCAAGATGTATGGGGGAACATTTACAAGGTATGGGTTGTTACAATACACTCTTACTTAAATTTTGCGCATCTTGGTCACTCACTGTGTGACTCAGGAATTGCTAAACGATGAGGGCATGTCAGCCGTACATCCACTGACTTGATAAAAAAATAAATCCTGGCATGTTAGTTTGGTTTGACCTGTATATCCAGTATTGATTTTCTTACATGTGACCTATGAAGGGGAAAGAGTGTTTGTGTTTCTTTATGATGTGGTAATGCAAGGCTGAAAACAAAGTTGTTTTTTCCTGCTTGCCTTTCCCATGGGAAATACGAGGTCTGTCAAACTTGTTCTTGCTGGAGGATGATAATGCCTGGAGAACGAGGCGATTACAGCATCAAAAGCAGTTGGAGTCTGAACAGTTGGGAAGAGAAATAGCATTTTAGGCTGATAGTTTAATATGCTGGGGACCAGAGCCTGTCCCTGTTGGGGCTGGATTTGCAATGCAAAGTAGCTGCAGAGCTTGCAGCTAGGATACCTGGGCCTGGGGGAAGGCTGGAGCTGGCAGTAGGCTTGGGGAGCCAAGAACGGGTCTGGCCGGGAATTCCTGTGTGTGCCGGCACCCCAGGGTCCACGGGGCCCAGGGACAGCAGAGTGGCACTGCCCCACATCAGGCGGGAGAAACAGGCAGGTGCTGGCGAGGTACTGGCAGGCAGGGGGGACCGAGTGGCAAGCGGCAACTTGCGCTCCGGTATTTCTTTTCCTTCCCCCAGAATGCCATGGTGTCTGTCAAGGAGCTGTGCGGGCTGCCGCCCATCGCGAGCCTGAAGCAGTGCATCCTGACCCTGTCCTCGCGGCTCATCACCAGCGACAACGCACCCTCCGTTACCCTCTGCATGAAGGACGCGTTTCCTTACCTCGAGCCTCTGGGGACCATGCCCGACGTGCAGAAAAAGGTCCTGGCGGCATACGACCTGGTAGGTGCTTACCACTGCTACCTCTGCTTTTCCTCGCCTTCGTGAACACGGCAGGCGATGCTCGCTGGCTTTCATGCACCCAAACGTTTCAGTTAAATGAATGAGGCTCTTCAAAGCTTTGCAAAATTGTGCTTTAATCGCCAAAATCACCACATTGGGCTTTTTGTTGGGTTGTCTTGTTTGTTTTAAACATGGTTGTGGCTAACACAGGTTGGCACGTGAGGAGGGACTTTGTTTACAAAAACAGCAGCAATTCAGCATGTACTGGCGCCTGTTAGTCATCGTCCTTGAGAAGTGGCAAGATTTGTGCGCTGCCCTTCGCTTGCCTCCCCGCAGCAGAGGACAAGGCCATTAGACAGAGAGCTGCAGCGTGGGAGCTCCCAGGCAAAGCTGAGCTGTCCCCTTCCCAACACCTTTCAGCAGCACTGTTACGTAGTGTCCGTGCCCCTGCCAAACCAAGTCAGCATTGCTCTTGGGAAGGGCATTGCAAAATTGGAAGGGAAGTTTTAAAATGCCCATTTTTTTCAATGGGGAAGGAGAGGGCAATATGGTACAGGAATACTTACAAAAATGTAGAGAGATGAGCTGAAGTCATGCCAGGTGAAAGCTGCTGCTCGGCCTTGTATGACATGTGTCACTGCTGCGGGTGACTGAGCAACAGCTGGGTGTGACTTCCAGCAGCAGAAGTTGCTGTCACTTTGTGCCTCCCGGGCTATGGGACTGCCCCATTGCTCCCCATCCTTAGTAGATGGTCTGCAGCAACTGATAGCAAGCCGCATAGTTTTGCAAAGCCTGACTTAAATATTGCACTGTGGCATCCGGACTAAATCATGATGCATGTTCAGTGCACGGCAGTTATGTCTGCAGCTTATGTTCCTAAGGAATAAAAAGGTGAATAACTTTGGGGGTATCGAATTGCTTCCAGAGACCCTGCAGTGTTGCAAAGAGTGATTGAAGCTTTGACCAGCTATTCCATGTGCCAAATGCTCACTTCCTTTCCGTCTCATTTTTTGCTCTTATAACACACTTTTCAGGAGAAAATCAGCTTGGGGGGAAGAGGGAGACACTGATGCTGATTAAAAGAGAAATACTAAAAATACTCTGAAATAACCCTTGGGTTCATTCCAGAGTAGTTTATACTACTTGAAGGTGATTAAGTTGTGGTAATAAAATACCAGCTGTAACAATACCAGAATGAGGATTTGTAAATCCAGTTGATTGCCATATTTTAGATTGGACTTTTTTTTTTGATAGATTTGTTACATGGTGTGATGTCTGTCTGAAGGAGCAAGTACCACATAAATAAGAGATTTTTCTGTCTTTGGAGGCCTTCTTAATGGAGTTTTACCAAAATGAATGTGTCACCTCTTATCTTTGTAATTAAATACTGAAGAGTACACATGGGACGTTTCAAGGCCTCCTTGTGCTTTGGAAACAGTTTTTCAATTTAAATAGGTGAAAGGCCTCTTTCAGATGCAGACAAAAACACTTGTATAACTGTTTTAAATAATGTTTGCTCTCACACTTGTCTCTGATGGAGGAAGATGTACCTCAAATGTCAAGAGACAGTGCAAGGAGTTTAAAATCAGAGGGCTGAGAAAGAGAAGGGAATTCTTCTGTGCCTGTGTAAGGGTTGATTTGAGATGTAATTCTGTAATGAGAACATGATACTTTAAATTATTTGTACCCGCTTTGTCTAGCTGGGACTGCCTCTTACTTTGCTAAAACTATTTGCTTCTGAAAAAGCAAAAGTCGGATTTAATAAATGTTTTTGCTACATTTTGGATATTTGCCTCTTGAGGCAATGCCAGCAGCAGAATATGGAAATCTATTTAGCCTTTTCTGTGTTTAAAAAAAAATGAACTGTCTCTATCAGTCTTGATAGTTGAAAATACAGTGTGGGGAGGGGTTTGCAGTTTTAATGTTGAGAAAGGGCTCTTCCTTGCTATGGTGTTTGTAGTGACTTGATATAATCCAGGGTGTGTGTATTTTTTTTAATAATAAGTTTGTGGGGTGTTTTTTGTTGTTGTTGGGGGGTTTTTTTGTGCAAATGAGAGCACAAGGAGATGTTGGTGGAAAGCAATATAAAATATTTTAGCTTTTTATTTATTTATTTATATTCAATATATATTACAGTTCAGCCTTTTAAGTTGTTGATGGCTTCAAGGAACTGGGTTCACAAGTGCATGTCTTGAATTCCCCAGAAACGTCTTTTCACCTCAAAGCACTCTTTGGGTGAATAGGCCTGAAAGAAGCATAAAATAAAAGCTGTTGATGCTGGCCTCTCTCTTATATGAATGGGTTGTACTTCTTAATTCCTTTTATGGTAGAACGGAAAAAAGTTTGTCCCTAAACCTCATAGTGGGAAGCTGTGATTGTGGGTCTGCCTCGCTTGCTGGGCTCCACAGCACAGGTAGCATGAATGCTGGGCAAACCCTTCCTCGCCACTTCCAAAAACACCACGTATTTCACATTCTTTAAAAAGTCTGCGTTGAAAATCATCTCTGATAAAAACAGCCCTAACGTGTTGAATTATTCCCCCTACTGGAAATTGCCAGCTGAACATACCTTCCCCCCCCAAGGAAAGTATAAACTCTGCCCTTGTGTTTAATGGGGTATAGACAGTGCTGACAGTCCAGGGAAATGGAGGTGCAAACGCTCAGAGACCTGCCACAATGATCTAGAAAACAATTAACTGTCTGTTCCCTCCTGCTCAGCCTTTGTCAGCAGGCGCGACAGACAAAGGCCGGTTTGTGCAGTTTGTTTGTTTTTTCCTGGGCAATTAATTTTACCATTCTGTTCTGCATTAAATATTTTCTTTAGAGAGAGGCCTTATTAGAATAAAATTTAATGTGCTTTGTTTAAAGAACCGGAATGATTTTTCAAGGCTCTATTTATTTTTTTTATGGTCACATTGCAGTGGTTTAGTAGAACTCGACTGTTGCCGTGTCTCATGGAGGAAAAGGCTTCATTGATGATACCGGGTTGTATGGGAGTTTCTGCAGAGGAGAGCAGGGAATGGGATTTGCTGAAAACAAGAAAACAGGGTGGACTGTTGACAATACACAGAAAATATTTTTGAAAAGTATGTCAGCTACCAGAAATGCAGTTTATTTCAACTTACAGCTTTGGTTGTTACCATACATAGAGTATGATGAATGGATCCCGGTAATGTTGTCATTGATTCCCACACATACATCCTTGGATAGTGTAGCGTGTCACTTGCAGAGCTGTTCTTCAGACTTTTCCTTTCCCGTGAAGGAGGACTTTCCCTCTCCCCCTCCGCCTGTATGCTCCCCATCGTTGGTGGCCAGGCACGGGAAGATGCTCGCTCAGGTGGGCAGCACGTGCCGTGTGCCTTATAACCTGTCAAATTGGTGCTAGTGTTCATTGATCACACCTAAAAAAGAGATACTCAATGTGAAGAGAAGGGATAGGGCCCAGCTGGACCTGACAGATGGTTGAATTATTCACTGCAGACAGTTATCCTGTGAAGTTAGGATTTTTTTTTTTTGGTTGAGAATTGTTCAGAAACAGATTGTGGTTTCTCTGTCTGCATCATGTGCTGATGCAAGCATGCATGAACTCAAGGACACTTGTGCACTTTGCTTTTCAGTTATTGGTTCAGCATTATTTTTCCTCCAAGATCAAATGATTGAATCGTTTGCAAATCAAAAACAACAAACAAGTGATTATATATATTCTTGGTTTTACCCAGTCTCCTGCCTCGTGTGCATACAGAAATTTTTCTAGAAAAATAAAAGAAGGTCCCCAAGTACCTTTACATGTTTTCGAATCAGAAACAACAGAAAGTGTAAAAAAGGTTGAAGAGAGAAGCTATTTGTTATATAAACTCATGTTGACATTAACGTTTTTCTCTGTATTCAAGCCTCTTTACTGGAACTGATCTTGTTACTTTGGAGCAGACAGGTAAGGAAGGACAGCGTGTCTGTAGGTACTGTTGAGAGACAGCAAGTTAGTTAAGAATCTCTCAGCCAACACGGAGATGGATTGGGGATTTTTGAAAAGAGAAGTAATATCTGTGATGCTGCTGGGGAATAAGTCGATGTATTGAATGGCAGTGTTTTTGTTGACAGAGGTGTTGGTCCATGCACGCTAGTGGAAGTCTGCTGCGGGGTGTGGGGAGAGGAACTGCTCTTTGTCTGCTGTTCTTTCAGATTCAGTCTTTTTGGCTTTCTTTGTTTTGATGGCGGCATGACAGCTCTTTATTCCCAAGGAGAAAGTCCATTTTCCCAGTTTATGTTGATGCAAAACGACTAAATAGATTTTGTGAGCTTTTCCACTGAAATTCATATTTCAGCTGGGACAGAGTCATCCCCAAAGGAATGTTTTTCACAATTCTCTGAGCAGCTGAAGACAAGGGATATTGCAGAGCAGAGCATCCACTGCCAAGGAAGTGTCATAATGCACTGACGTCAAACACAGGCCAGTACATGGACATTGTCTTGAATTTGTATCTGTTTTGAAGAGTTTTCTGTCCAAAATTGGACACAGACTGGGAAAGCAATTATCCTTTTTTTTCCCTCCACTTCTTATAATTCTCTCTCTTATTTACCTCCCAGTTTCTCTCTCTGATAGCCATGTCCCTTAGTCCTTTCTAAAATAGGACCTGAAAATGGTCAAATCAGAACTTTTCTTACAGAATGAAGTTCCAGTTGGGTACTTTAGTTTCTCTGTTTTAGCATAAGCCTATTGAAAGCTGAACCCTTCCCCTGTTCCTCCACTGCTCCTTTTCTAGAGAGGACTGGTCTTCGTGCACCAGATCACATCCTGCAACGCTCTGACACCGTATTTCCCCAGAAATATTTGTAAGCAAAACATGAAATTGGAATTTAAGGTGAATTTTATTCAGTTCCTTCTGCACTTTGTGTCCAGAAGGTATTTCAGATGTTTCCAGCTGATGTAACCATCCCTGATAACTGTTCCTTTTACGGGGTTGTTGCAGGAAAAGGCTCAGATACAGAAACCTGGCTTGGAGCATATTGGGGCAGAGACAAGGTGGACTGGTGGCCAGCGTTCCTTCCCACGTCCAGGCACCACATACACATCCTCCCTTTTTACAAGGCTTGCTGGCACGCGATTGATTGCCTGGCTGTTCCTTGTCCCAAATGTCTGCAAGAAATGCTCAATGCTAAAGAGGGAATCCTGTTCAAATTTTCATGAGCTCAATTTGCGCTTCAGCTGTTTTTCCAAATTGGTTGTATTTTTGTAGCCTTTTTTATTTTTGTTTGGTGGTGGGTTTGGGGGGTTTTTTGTGGTGGTTTTTTTTTGTTTGTTTGCTTGCTCGGAGTGTTTTTGACAATAGAGACACGATATGGTATTCCTTACAAAGGCAAAACTCCTCATTGTCAATGAAGGGCATAGGAGATTGGGACAACAGCCATGAGGAGACACCTGAGAGAAAGCTTCTTTTTAGTTTGATGTTCAGTCAGTTTCTGTTCTAAACTTTGGAATATTTATGAGAGGATTCTTTGAACTGTCCTTTTTGTATCATTTATCTTCCCAGCAGGAGCAGTGCTTTAATTTGCCACCAGGAGTTTTTTCTTTCTTTTTTTGTCTTTTTTGGTGAGCCTCTGCTGTGTTAATTTCCTCTCCCCTTTTCAGTTTGTAGAATAGTTTTTAATGAAAAGAAGAAATTGGTCTCCAGCACAGGAGTTCATTAAAGTAAAAAGAAATAACATTTTTTGTTCAGTTAGTACTGATCCTATGATTAAAATGCCTTTATTGCAGACAAGAAATAAGCCTGTTAATTTCTTGTGAGTAAAAATATGACGCCCTCAGTGTTAAGATTTTTTAAAATTTCACTTAAAATTTATTTATCTTTGTAATTAACACTTAACAGAAGTGACAAAGTAAAGAGCCCTTCTTTCTATGAAGCAATGGGATTTTAAATTTGATATTGCATGCTATATTTAGACACTTCAGTGAGATATGTCAGTTATATTTTCAGCCCGTGGTCTGTTCCACTTTCTGGGGCTCGTATACTGGACAAGAGAGCTCCTGGGTTTGTGCTAGCCCTTGCTTCCCATGCTTCTGAGAGAAACTCGCATGATCGTAACAGGGTGCCTCAGGTGGATTGAGACAAATCGAGTTTAGGCTTCTTGCTTTCAGCATTTTGTAAGAATATTTAAATTAAATGAGCCCTTTTGCAGGAAAAACCCTAACCTGTGCAGCTGAGGTTTTGTATTCCTCATTCCCATTAGTTTATTAAACATGACATTGTACTTCTGGGACTCGTGCCACGTGCATCTTTTGTCAATCTGAACAACCCCGTATTCACTTCTTGTTGTGAGAGCGTTTCTGGCGCTGCAGCCTCTCTAGGAGGGTTAGCACCTCCAGGACTTGCAAAAATCTGCGTGTCCCTGCTCCCATGGGAACGTGGCAGGGGTCCCTGATGGGAGGAGCGGGCTGTCCTTTGTTCCTGCAGAGCTCCACACCGCTGCAGCTGCCGAGCGAGCGCAGAAGGGACCCCGTGCCCTCCCTGCGGGTCTTGGCCCTCGGGATGCAGAGCCCAGTACTGAAATTAGCAGGATCCCAAATGATGTCAAGGCGTGTGGTAGTTTCTCCCATTCAGCCTTCTTCCTTTCTGCTTACTCTAATAGGTATACACTGTTGGTCAGCAAGGTAGCTTTTTAAGTCCCTATACCAGAATCTGGTTTTGTGTAGTTTTACTCCTATTTTTGTCTATTTTTCCCCCTGTAGTTATGTTAAACACATCACTCAGTGAAGTTTATCACCTTCTTTCTGACATGGGAAATGCAAGTTGTCCTGAGCAATCCTGCCAGCTTCAGCAGCCGCTAAAAGTTTCCTCGCTGACTCCAAGGGGACCCAGACACCAGCATCCATCCTCTAAAGGTTGCTGTTTAGTATATATTGCTTGGAGGTTAATCCCTTGAAGCTCAGCGTTCAGAAGTTAACACTCTGGTGGAGCATGAGTTCCCTAAGGGAGTAGGACATCTCTCGCTTTTTGAGAGGCACTCACCGAAGCGAGCTGCTGTATGGGAGCTGATGTTAAACAGCAGCCTGGTGGGCTGCAGGCAGATGGCTGGGACTTGCACAACTGCCCAAGAGTGCTGCTCAGAGCAGGTCTGAGCAGAGTAAAGGTGCATGGAAATTCATGCTGCAAACATCGGAAAGCTCACTCTTCACATGTGAGACAGGCTGGTGGATTTTGAAACATTACTGGCAAAACTGGGTTTGAAAATCTTGGGCTGTCTTTTGATCTATGGGGTTACCCTCCCAGCAGAAAATCTCACGGCCCTCCATGTTGTGTTTAGGGCTTCTGGTTCTTGTCTTGGCACTGTGAGAAGTAGGTGACATCCCCAGGCAGGGTTTCGGATGTGATGCCAGCTGGAAAAGCAGGGGACCATTCAGACTGGGAGACCGTGGACTCACTGCAGAACCAGTGCCAAAAAAGAAAAAGTGTATCTATATGCCATGACACAGGACTGTGAGCAGGAGCTGTTGAGGAGCAGAGCCACGGTAGCAAAGTCTCCCAGGGGCTGACGGATGGGACCGCGCGGAGGTGTCTGTGGCCGACATGCTGCATCCCTGGCCAGCACGTGGCCTCCACTGCGGCCGGGAACCCTGCCAAAACTGCTGCCTGCTGCCCTGTGTCCAGTGCGAAAGGATGTGTGGGACACTGGTTCTGGCCGGGGCTCTCACCTGCTTTTACCTGCATTAGGTTGAATACTGATAAATTATTAACATTAATTCCAGTAAACAGTCACTAGTAACTTAGCTTTTTAGGTGACCTTTACAATGTTTACTTAGTAAATATCCCTCAAGGTGCTGCCTTGTGTGTAAGTGAAAATGTATGATAGGGGAAAATTAAAAAAAAAAAAAGAAAAGAAAAAAGGAAAAAGTGGGTTCTCAGATTAGTGTGGCTATTTTTTGAGGGTTGTATCAGTTCTGTTGCGAGGATTTGCACAGAATACTTTCAAGAGCATCTATTGTGATGTGCTTTAAGAAAAAAAAGAAAAAAAAAAAAGCCAAACCAAACAACGCCCCCCCACCACCCTATACTGCAATTCTATTCCTGGACAGTAGTTACTTGCCTGTTGTACTCTTATCTGTCTGAATCAGCCTCTGGTTCTTCGAAGTGGACAGCCAGGCTTCATCCTTGCGCTAGCCCATTGTTACGGTCTTTTACCGCAGCGTTAGGAAGCAGGATCTCGGTCCGCTGAAACTGCACACACAGTTCTTGTTGAGAGCCGAGTCTGGCCTGTCATGTAGAGATACCGGGTCCTGCACACCGTGTTATCACATAGGCCGGCCAAAATCATATATCCTAGTTGGCCCAGGGTGTATTATTTCTACCTAGTGCGTTATTTCCTAGAGGAACCTGTGAGGGGGGTGCCAGGTGGTGCACTAAGGGCATCCCCGAACCCCAGTCACTGAGCTGGGGAGCTCTGAATCCACTCTCAGGGTTTGTCATG